>NC_044036.1:79241894-79543727 GCF_901765095.1 Microcaecilia unicolor
CCCTTTCCTAATAATTCCTATCATCCTTTTTGCTATTTTGGCTAACGCCGCATACTGAGCAGAAGATTTCAGCATATTATCTTCAACAACACCTAGATCTTTTTCTTAAGTGCTGACCCCCAAGGTAGACCCTAGCATCAGGTAACTATGATTTGAATTATTCTTCCCAATCTGTATCACCTTGCATTTGTCCACATTAAATTTCATCTGTCACTGTCATTTGGATGCCCAGTCTTCTAATTTCCTAAGGTCTTCCTTCAGTATTTCACAGTCCGCACATGTTTTAACAAACTTGAATAGTTTTGTGTCGTCAGCAAATTTAATCACCTCACTCGTCTTTCCGAATTCCATATCATTTATAAATATGTTAAATAGCACCAGTCCCAGTACAGATCCCTGTAGTAAAAGGGCCCTTTAAATACATCTACTATAATAAAACTCACCCTCAACGTTCTGAAGACAACGTTCTGAAGTCACTCAGACACTCACTGAAGGGTTCATGGATTCATGGTGGTGAAGCCACAACACTGACCATGTCTCTTTGCCCCGCCCTCGCATGACGGACCAATCAGAAAAAAACACCCTCAACATTCTGAAACACAAAGGACCATCACAACACCGTTCCAAGGCAACACTAGGCAACGTAAGACGGACCAATCAGAGGAAACTACGTGACAATAAGGGAGGAGCATTCCCCAGCAGAATGGCTCATTATCTGTGCAGCACAGAGAGCACAGAACCACCGCTGGAACGAGAGAAGAATATTCCTGCTGTGGGTATGTGCAAAAATAGACCGGGGGAGGGGGGGGGGAGAAATTTTTAAATGCCTAATGCCAGTACTGAAGAGTGCCAGAGGGCCTATAGCACAGACTATATTTGGGATCGCTTGACATGGAGTCAGAGGAGCCGGAAAACAACGTGTCCGTCACCATCTGGTACGTGGGCGAACAGGACAATCTGCGGCCCAGCTGGAAGGATTACCCGTGACCCAGCCAGCAGCAAACAGCGACCAAGGAAGGGGGAGGAGTACTCCTTCCCTGCCTAGGAATTGCTGGAGACTGGCTGCCAAACTAACGAAACAACCGCACACCGACGCACCACCTCCATCATTCGAAAGGCATCCACTCTTTCTTCAACAGAAATGCAAACTAATAATACAAAACAAACAAAGAATACATGGTTTCTCAGGCGGCTGCAGGTAACTCCCCACCCCCTTCCTCTTCCCCTTTTGCCGAAGCGGCCAAGGACGTGCCCAACCATCCCCAGCCTCAGGCAAGCTGTCTCCCACCTCGGGGATTCCCCAAGCACCCGGAAAAAGATGGCGCTGATTCCTGCAGTGCATAAATGTTCCAGCATTCCCCTGCAGCCGGCCTGAAACGGACCAAACATACTGTATCACCCCCCCGACGGCCCGAGACCATGCTCTTCTCCCTTCCGCCAACTTAAAACAACCATCCCCATCCTCAGGCAAGCCATCACCCACCTCCAGGATGCCCAGAACCCCAGCCCAATGGAAAAAGATGGCGCTGCTTCCAACAGCACATTTCTCTTCCAGCATTCCCCTACAGCAGCCCTGAAACGGCCAAAAAATACCGACAGACAAAGAACGTGCTCCTCTACCTTCCGCCCATCTAAAACAACACTGCTGCCTCAGCACAACACACAAAAAAAACATTAAAAAAAAAACCAACACTCAACAAAGGCTGACCCCCCTACAACCACATTTACATTTCACCAATAGAAAGACCCCCCTCCACAAACCTCCTTGACAGACAAAACCACACACATACAATACAACAGAAATACACCCTCAAAGCCACACACCAATCCAACCCACCTTGCCAGCACAGCACAGCATATCCCCCAACCCCCAAGCAAAAAACAAAACAAAACAAAAAAAGACACATATCAACCTGCACACACACCGCACCCTCACACCCTCACACTCACACACAAAATAACTCTGTGACACATACACACACACACACAAAAAAAACCACATGCTAGAGCCCGTTTCATTGGTTTCGGAAACGGGCCTTTTTTTACTAGTGTTTACTAAACTGCACTGAGCTAGTATGAGATTTAGTGTGTACTAACTGGCTCACACTATCATCTATTGTGAGCTAAAAACAGCCCATATTCTAAGATCCCATGCTAACTGCTCAGTGTGGGATTAGACAGAGAATGGGCAAGCTATGGGCAGATTTTGGGTATGGACTGTACATTTGATTCAGTACATGGTAATTAGAATGCACTATCACTTAAGAGGATACATTATGTGCATCCTTGCTATTTGCAAATTAACTTAATGCACTCACATCTCCAAATGTACATGCCATGATAATAATGAACTTCACTCATAAAACCAGGGTATGTGGAGTATGATCTCAGTCTCTCAAATTTACTGCTAACAATCATCGTAGTACTTGCACCACCCCAAAGACAGGTTCCTTTTGTAGTTCATAAAATGTGAGGTGTATAAGCAACCTAAACAGGTATGCTTGAAAATTCCTTTTAATCAAGTCTGTGGCAGGCTGCACCCCTGGTTAGGCACATGTTAGCACCTAATGCAGCTTAGTAAAAAGGCCCCTTTGTTATTTCCTTTTTGAAGTATATCAGGTTGCCATTTGGCTAAACTCTAACAGATTAAAAAACTTAATCCTGAAAAATCATTTGATATTCTTTTCTCATGGAAAGGAAGTCTTGATTTACGTACTCCAGTTTAAATTGCTAATACTGAAATAATCTTTGAATTCACTGACAGTCCAGGGGGGTTATACTTGACTAAAATATTGACTTCCAAACTCATATCTGCAGTGTGATTAATATACTGTAATACATACTGTAATACATATTGGTGTTGTGTTATCTTTAGGGGAAGATGCTGGGAAAGATGCTGGGAATTCCAACTGTTAACAGAGGTTTTGCAGTTATCATGCACTAATGTTGGCAATTAACATACAGTAAGTGTACAGCTGGCAAAGACAGCAATAGAAAAACCCTTTAAAGTTGCCATCAATGGTAGGCCTTTGAACATCTATGCTCGCACATGCATGCTTGAGGTCTACTATGTCGTGTCCTTTCTGATGGATGTGACACAGCAAGTCTTGAACATCGACTCACATGCACAGATGCTGAAAGGTCTACTTAGTAAACAGGGCCCAAAAGTATCAAGATCTGACAATAAAAATGGCAAGAATCTGGAACAAGCCATGTCAGGTTGTAGGAACTTTAGGCAGTGTCATACCAAAGCTGAACAAATTTCTTCAAAACCTTGAAATTTCATATTTGACAGCATCAGACATACAAAAGCCAGTTTTGATGGATTCAACTTATATTTAGCGACAATATCTAGATAATTCCTAAGCTTCTTAGTGAACCTCAAATTGTCCAATGATTCCAGACCAATCTCTGTTTGTGTTATGTGCCATGTATAAGACTAATAATACAATATTTTGTTCCATGTTAAACCAAGCAAGATAGATTAGAAACCTCAGATCAAATTTGAATTGGAATCATACCAGTGTTTGAAAGTCTATCGGTGGCTCCCAACAAGTCTTTTTCTCAAATACTCAGCAACCTATAATCTTTTGCTACAGAAATGTTCAAGCAATATTATATTAGATTTACAAAGAGTTCATGAAGAAGAGTTCAACTGAATCTACAAAACAAGATATTCTGGAAGAAAATAATTCACTAGTTGGAGATGCAAAAAGAATTAATCTTTCCTCCTTTTTTGTGTTTTATTCTAGGGGTTGTTCATACAAAAAATGTAACTAAAATATAGCATATATAGCAATTAGGAATGCATTTGGACAATTCATTGAAAATTAAATGGAAAGAAATTACCAATAACTCTCGACAGTTCTACCTGTTTTAAATTAACAATTCTTGCACTAATTGGCTTAGGTGGCAAAGACAGGGCATGTGGACATTGAATGAGTTAATAAATAATAAAAAAAAGAGGTCTTATGACCTTTCAAGAGATAAGAATAACATTTTATTTAACAAGTTCTCAAAGATTTAAATAGCTTCAGCTGAAATACGGCATATTAGCTGAAGCAGAGATTTTTAAAACTTATTAAAAGGTGCTAACATCCAATACCTTTGCTTTGGGAAACTAACAATTTGAAGAATGCAATTACCCAGTATTACTAACTGGTAGCAAAACAGTGGTAAAAATGAAACTTAGGAGCCAATATAGAACCTTTTACAAAAGAATATTTTTTGCAACAAGATATTACAGATTTTAATGTTCATGTTCCTCATGCACGCTTTGAATTTTATTGCTCATAGGACAGTCTAGGCCCTCAGAGTGCAGGAGTAGTTTAGCGCTTAAATCAGCAGAGTGAGAACAAAAGAAACCAGGGTTTAGATTCTGTTTGTCTCATTGAAACCCCTTATGACTTTAGGCAATTTTAATTTTAATTAAACATTATAGTTTGCCTACACCAAAAGCTCAAGGTAGATTACAGAAAATAGTAAAAATACCAATACAATAAACACAGAATTACAAAATGAATAGTCTTGCACTTCTACTCCTAGGGGACAGGTGCCTCCAGCAGGTATATCTAAGGATCAGAAGATGTCCGGTGAGGTACTGTGGAGGGTCAGGGAGTTAAAGGGAAGGTTGAGGAGAAGGGAAAAAGTAACAATGAGCAGGATTTTACAGGAGATGATGGCTATGTTTTCCAGTGTGGGCTTGATTGTATGAGGGGAATGGATGCCTCAGAAAAAGGATAGGGTGCAAGGGGGGTCCTGTTTGAAGCTGCAACGGGTCTAAGGGGGAACTTTGGAACATGGATTGGGTGCAGGGGGACCTCGCAACAAGGATCAGGGTGCAGAAGTCCTTTCACTGGGAGAGATTGAATGACTTGATTGGGGGGGGGGGGGGGTCAGACGGTGCTATCCAATTACTGCCAGGTTGGCGTCATGCTAGAAATTATGGCATTATTTTCCATAGTGCTGGAATAGTGCATGATGAAGGTGGAACTACCGTTGTTGGCCACATTGGGCCAGTGTGGTATTTCTGAGTTGCCACATGGCAGCCTTTTAGTAAAGGGGCACCTAAGTGCCTTCAAATATTAACCCCACAATTTCCAAGTTCAGAGCAACCACATTCATTAACAAATAAAAGTATGCAAGTAAAAATATGAAGCGAATAACTCAATTCTGGTAACATATGTTGTGAGAATAGAACTCCTTATGATGCCCAACCTGCTGCCTGTGGAGATCATTTTAAAAACGTCATTTCATTTGATATTTTATCTGCCTTTAAAAAATACATCAAAACACCCTAAAATAAGCATAACAAAATAAACCTGACAGAGGTCATTTAAATGTGTAAAAACAAAAGTCACATGTGTAACTGGCAAACTATATGCAACTGGTGATTTTATAAACAGCACAGCTTGCACATGTACACACTGTAGTCCACAGAGCTTTATGCATGAGAATGAGAAGTCTTTTCTGAGTTTATTCTGAGTAGTCATTCCAAGCAGATGTGTATTTTGCACTTTATAATAAAGATGGACTGTTATTTGCAACATAGGAAACGTCAATACCGTATCCAATGTTCTTGTATGTTGTTACACACAACTGAGCAGAAAGACACAATTTGGCCCTCATTTTACAAGTCCTATCTCTGTTTGACATGTAAAACATGCAGGACGTCAGGACTCCAGAAACAGATCAGCGAACGTGCCAGAAACCAGCGCCGAAGAAGACTTCAGCTGGCGGGGATTGGGGACCCTCGCCAGCAAAGGTACATGTCGGCGGTTGGGGGGGGGGGAGAGTGTTCGCAGCGGGAGGGGGGGTCAAAAGTGGCAGGAGAGGGTTGGCAGTGGGCTAAACTGTGCCTCCTACCTCGGGATCTGGACCCCCTTCCCGCCGAGGTCTGGCTACACCCCTGCATAAATCTATGCACAGGGATTTATGCGATGTTTTCACTGGTGTAAATCAAGGAGGTTTAATATACAGGAGATGAAGTGATGTCAAAACACTGAAACCAATTAGGTCAGTCTGATTTTTGTCTTCCCTGCGCAACCGTCATCCCCGTATACTCAAAACAAAGCAAGCAAACCTATGAGCTGCTGCATCTACATTGTCGTTCTTTATTGTTGGTAGCATTTTTATTTAATCTCACTTATAGTTTCAAACATCCCAGCTTGTGCAGCATACGCATGTACATAGAAGAAGCATAAAAACGGAATAACTTTTCATAGGTAGAGTAATAATTTGTTATAAATCTTAATCAGTGGTCATTTGGAGGGGCTGGTTACAGGGACATCCTAGCACGTGTTATATTCGTGCAGAGAATTTTTTTCTCCTGATAATGGGCCACTAAAACAGACATCATGTTATGAGAATCAGGTGCTTAACATTCAGAGTTTCTATCTATTTATTTATTTATGACATTCATATCCCACATTTAACATGTATTAGGCTGAAACCGGGGAGCATTTGAAAGCTTTTTTTTTTTACCTGTACCTAGATGGTTTGTGGGAACTTGCTCCTTTTGTTTTGAAGAATGTAGTAGTATATTATAAGTACATAAGTACATAAGTAGTGCCATACTGGGAAAGACCAAAGGTCCATCTAGCCCAGCATCCTGTCACCGACAGTGGCCAATCCAGGTCAAGGGCACCTGGCACGCTCCCCAAACGTAAAAACATTCCAGACAAGTTATACCTAAAAATGAGGAATTTTTCCAGTCCATTTAATAGCGGTCTATGGACTTGTCCTTTAGGAATCTATCTAACCCCTTTTTAAACTCCGTCAAGCTAACCGCCCGTACCACGTTCTCCGGCAATGAATTCCAGAGTCTAATTACACGTTGGGTGAAGAAAAATTTTCTCCGATTAGTTTTAAATTTACCACACTGTAGCTTCAACTCATGCCCTCTAGTCCTAGTATTTTTGGATAGCGTGAACAGCCGCTTCACATCCACCCGATCCATTCCACTCATTATTTTATACACTTCTATCATATTGTTTATTACTATTAATAACTACTGGTTGATATACAACAGAAGTCAACTTCATGCTTTGTAATACAATTTTTAATAGCATTTTTGTCAGTCATTACCCAAATACAAATAAAATTATAATGTTAATTATATGACCATGGCTGCCCCTTATGGTAGTTAGGATAACCCAGTGGTTCCCAAACCTGGTTCTGGAGTTACCCGAGGCAGTCTTTGGCAGGATATTGACAATGAATATCCATGAGAGAGATTTGCATACAGTGGAGGCAGTGCATGCAAATATCTCTCATAGATATTCATTGTGGATATCCTGAACACCTGATTGCCTGGGGTGCCTCCAGGTCAAGGTTTGAGAACCACTGGGCTAACATTCATACAGTAGTAGCCACTGTCTGCAATTTGGTAATTGTCACATGCTCTTTGCTTAGGTTTCCTTCACAGCCCTTTCTTCGACAATGTTGGATTTCTGCTTTTCGACGTAAAGATTGTGTTCCTTCCCATACTGCAGTTTTATGCTCAAAGCACTATAGGGAAGAGGACTTTGACAGAAGCAGCCTGGTAGTTGTTCGTTTGTGTGAAGGTGCTGTGCCGAGCATATTTGATGCTTTTCCATCTTATCTTCGAAAAGTTCAAAAGACCAGAAAACCTCCAAAGTTATGATCATCTAATACACCATCCAAACCAAATCCTGATAACAAGATACACTTGCCACTTCACGAACCTGGCACTTCAGAGACAGTTTTGTTAAATAATCCAGATATATCCCGATCATCTAATACACAATCCATACCAAATCCTGATAACAAAATATACTTGCCACTTCATGAACCTGCCACTACAGAGACAGTTCTGTTAAATAATGCAGATACACCATGAAAGCAAGCACTAAAACAGAAACTTGAACATGCACAAGCACAACTTTCTTCAGCATGTAAGAAAATTAAATTACTGCTGCAGGCTAAACGTCGGTCACAGAAGAAAGCAGCTCACTTCAGTGCAGTCATATCTGACCTTGATAAGTATGATATGCTCCCCAGTGATAGTCTGAACATCCTTAAAAACTGTGGTGGTGGCATTAGAAATTTGCTTGTTTTGAAATAGTGCAGTCTGTGTTAACAAGCTTCTCAAACAGAACTATCTTCTCTGTTTTGTCAGGTCACATGTATGAATACGATCCAGTAGAAAATCATGTGCTTTTGTTTATTAAAGCCGTGTCAGAAAAATATTTGCCAAGTGCAATTTTATTATACAGGCAAACAATACACTGCCAAAATACAAAATATCAAGCAGCACAGTATTAGTCACCAAGTTTATACAAAGTTGATTATTTTCAGTAGAAAATAAATCTGTTGGCTGCCTGCTATGTGAATATTTCATCACTATTTAATTATTACTGCTACCATGTATTACATATTTAGGGCATATGCCTTAAACATAGATTGTTTACATTTGTTTATCTAGACCTTACATGCACATTGTATTGCTTATAAAACCCGAAGGCAAAACCAAAGTGTGGTTAAACAATTTGATATAAACTGTGTTGTTTATGACTTTACGTGTTATGAAATGTTTTAAGTCCTATTGATCTGTACATGTGTTGTGTTATTTTGGCGGGTGGAAACAGTCAGGTGGGCTTATAGGGAGGGAGGGGAGTATGGGAGGGAAAGGGTTCTTGGGGTATGTTCTCTGTAAATGTTTTTATTGTGCCATGTTGGATAGTTTATTGTTTTTTCTTGTTCTGTATGAACATGTTTTGCTTTTAATAAAGATGATTAAAACATAAAAAATAAGTTTTGGATGTTACTGACATCTATTATTCTGTCTCACTGTATTTCCAGTTTTGACACAGTATGAGCCATCACAAGAACAAAATATAAGAAAACCAATGGGCTGCATAAGGGGCTTATAGCTCATTTAGTTATGTTTCCACAAATGAGAGATCTGTTGACAGAAAATATTTTTATTATTTTGACTTATAAACTACTTGTCCCTGAAACCTGCTCAAACAACAGAATAATTTGTGTATCTAAAAGGTAAAGTTCTACACAACAGATGAAGATGTGATTACATATGCCCCAATGAAAGGAGAGTTTAACTCTACTTCCATTTAATTTCAATATATTCCATCATCTTTATAACACCATGCTTCCCAAGGCAGATTACAACCACATTTAAGATGAACCCATCAGGAAACAGGATATCCTCACTGAAATTTGGCCATCTGTATTGTATACAGTGTATTTATTTCATTTTTAGTGTAGAAAAATGAGCACAAAATAAAAGAGTTTAAAATTGCTGTTTCTACCAGTTATAATAATTTTTAAGCTGTTTAAGTGATATTCATTTGTTATTTCATGATATTTATATCTACATATGGGAAGCTTTCAAATAAATTAAAAAGCTGTCAAATAAGTAAAAAAAAAAAAACAACTTTTGTCCTCCACCTTTTAAGGCACTGCCTATCCAAATGAAACAGCGTTAGACTTGTTGCCGATGGACCAACAATTAAAAAAAACCCTGAAAATGTGGATGCAGCAGCTCATAGGATTGCTTGCTTTGTTTTGAATAAACGGGGATGACGGCTGCGCTGGGAAGGGGAAACTCAGACTGTCCTAATTGACTTCCTTTCTTACAATGGACTAGATAGGCTCACTTCCACACCTGTTTATTAAACCTCCTTGGTGTAAATGGATGCATGAAGTTTTAAGCACTGGGATAGCAACTGAGCGTATTCTATATACTACGCCTAAATCTAGGCGCCGCTTATAGAATACGCTTAGGTGAAAATGTTTACCACATTTTTTGATGTTTTACATAGAATCTGGCCCTATTTGTGTATGTGTTATATAAAATGACACAACATATACATCGTTGGCCTATACCTTTGTTTTAATGCAGTGTACACCACTGTGCTAGGCGTTTTCAGTATTTTGAAGGGAGATTAAGAAGGAACTACTATTATTCAGGACCATACCCTGAAGCAGTTTGCGAAACATGGCCCATGTCAACAGATGGTCGGAGTTAATTAAGGTAAGTGCGCTATAATAATATTAAAGTTTATTTGTTTTTAAGTACTATCTGACCTGGAATTGTGTTTTTGAAGCAGATTAAAAACTGTTTATATACAAAAAGTACAAATATAAACTGTAATTAATATGAACTGATGATGAGCAGAAGTGAATCATGAATGTATGGCTCATGTGGAAAAAAAAGTCAGTGCTGATGGCTTTCTTTTTGCAGTTTAGTAGTTTATGAGTTTGGTGCAGGGATACTTTATTTATCATTGTAGGCCTTTCAGTTCTTACAACAGTATATCAAGAAACAAAAATAAATGAACAGATCCCATGAATATCATAAGTTATCCATATGGAGCCACATTCTATATATGGCTGCTGAAAAATCCACATAGAAAAAATTATACCTAGGTGTATTTTCTAAAGTACGCCTAGATTTTATAGAAATAGACTAAAATTTCCATGTGGTATATAGACTACTCTGAGCAGCTCACCATGGTCATGTCATTTACGACACACCTTACTTGGTTCTAATCCTGGCACCCAAATTAGACGCAGATCGAGTATATTCTATAATAATACCCATAGATTTTAGAAATGCCTATGGCCATACCCACTATCAATTATATGGCTTAGAAATTAGGTACATCACATTATAGAATACACTTAGGAACCTGTTTACTAAGCTGCACTGTAGGCGCACAAACTTTTTAGTGTGTGCTAAAAACTAGCACGTGCTAGCACTAGAAATACCCATAGGAATATAATGGATGTCTCTATCGTTAGCATGCACCAATTTTTAGCGTGTGCTAAAAAGTGAATGTGCCTGCAGCGTTTCTTAGTAAACAGAGCCCTTAGCTAGTTGTGCGCGTAAATCTCAATTAATGCCAAATGGTGCTAATTGCTTGTTAACATCCAATTAACAGCACTAATTAGCTAGTTAACCAATTAAGTATGTCCATTATTATAGAATATACTTCGGTTTCCATGTGGATTTTCAGGCACCATATATAGAATCTGGGGGATGATTTCTTGAGCTGAACGAACAATTTTTGAATTGTGTTCATTGACAGCAAAAATAATAGTTTTGGAATGTTCTGTAATCCAGTGTCTACTCTATGTAAAAGAATAGCTTGAGCTCTCAAAAGCACAGAAGTTTTATAATGAACTTTTCTGTTTTTCAATAAAGAGTTCCTTCAATCTTTGATTTTTTTTTTCAAATTGCTACAAACTGGGGATTATATATAAAGGGTGGTAATTTTGTGTAGGTTGCTCAGATGGAGAAATGGACATGCTATTCTGGCTGTTTAAAACCAGATTGGTATGTTATAAAAGGCTCAATGACTGCTGAGCCTTTTGGAAAATACATACATGGTAGCAATAAAATCCAAGAAGTAACAAGGTGGAAATTGCAAGGGCCAGGAGGGGTATTTAGAGGTCAAAAGGAGGGAGTAGGAAGAAATTATATGATAAACACTGAGTGAGGCTATTCCTCTCTTGAGCTAGCTGAAAGCAATTTCATATAGCCATGGTTAAATTGTCTTCTTAAACTTTGAGGTATCTAGCAACTTCCTTATAGGAAGTTGCTATTAGTAAAGGTGAATCACTTCCTTTGGGGGGGGGGGGGGAGTGGATCAAACCAAACTGAATTGCTCCATTAAAAACTACTGCACAGAAGAATGAGCTTAGAAGGAAGGTTAGGTTTAGACATATAATCAAGTGCTTCCTTAGAAACTTTCCAGCAGTAAAAGTAACTTACCATCTTATCACTCTTTTGAGCTATTCTGAGCAGCCTATTTCCTAAAGTGCAGTAAAATAGCATGTTACCACACTGCTTTACAGTAGGAAAATTACTACAGGATTCATTAAACTGTAGTACATAAGTACTACCGTTTAGTGAATTCTGTAGTAATTTTCCTTGTATTTGTGAAGCCAAGAACTTCACAAGTTTCTGATCACAGCAAGTGATACGGCAACCCACTATCTCATGCTTTAAAGAAGCTGCAAAGCTGCCTAAAACTTTCTAAGGGCCTTAATAGGACTCAATCATAGCTGAGCCTAAAATTAAATGTAAATAAACCTTTATAAAGCCTACCTACAATAGAAGACTAACTCTGTTACTAAATTGCTCCCATTAGCCTTCTACACCCCCACTCCCCACCACCACTACCACCACCAATAGACCTTCCCTGAGGTATAACTTAACATTTTGAGAGATCTAACAGGGACAGGATGGACTACCTGTCACCTCTGCTCCAACAGTAACATTTTCTCAAATGCAATTGGCTAAACCCATGTGCTACTTTTCCTTCAATCATAACTGTTTATCCCAATACTAATCAGAATCCCAATTCATCCACAAATGTTTCATTAAATTGCTGTCATCTTAACAAGGTTATTTACAGCTGCCTTCTGGGATGAAGTTGGAGAGTATGCAGCAATGGATTTGGGGGGTTTGCTGGACCATAAATGTGGAGTTTTGTTGAAAACGTGTAAAGGGTGTTGCTTGGTAGGGCTTTTGCTCAGGGATAATTGATAGGAGCTGGGTTTATTAGGATAATGTGATATGATGTTGGGTTACATTTGTATTATTTCTTTGTAATTGATTGTATTGTGTTATATCTTTCTTTAAACATTATTGGTGAAGTGAATAAATAACCAAGTTCTGAAGTAGCAAAAATTAAATTGCAATTTTTAAAATAATTATTAACCTGCCACTAAGCTTCATTTTCTTAGAAAAAATTATTGAAAAGATGTTTATTTATAACTCAGTGATTATTGGAATATAATCCATCATTGTGAATCGGATGTATGATCCAGTACAGAATCAGTTTTATTGGACCTGTTGAATTACTTACATGTACATGAGGATAGAGAGAGGGATTTGCTAGATTTATTTGATTTTTACATATTACTGACACATTGGGTCATCATCTCAGAAGAAGAGTAGCCTAATGATTAAAGTACTGGGTTGAGGTGCAACAAAACCTGGTTAAAATCCTACAGTGGCTCCCTGTACCTTGGAAAAGGTACAGACTTACTAGTCAATATTCAATCATTGGCAGTCAACATTTCTTTAAAGACTGACCACCACCAGGACTTATTTGTTAAACACCTGGATGCTTTCCCCTCCTTTTTTCTCTTCTTTCCTTTCTCTTTTTTCCTTTCCCACCTGTTGTGTTTCTTGCTTCCTATGTTTTTCCATCATTGTTTTCCTGTTATTTGTATTCTTGGAAATTAATAAAATATTTGGAAATAGAAAAAAAAAAAAAAAAAAGACTGACCACCACCAACTGAATTATGCCCTGATAATCAGTGCTGGGTCCTATCCCGCTACTGGTATTAACAACCAGGTACTCTGTGGCTAGCGAGGTATCACTAATATTCAGAGGCAATATACAGTTAGTCTTTTTGTTGCCCTAAGTTAACTTGATAGTTATCCAGGTACCCCTGCTTCATATCAGCAGTACCTGGGTATCTCCTGGCTCTACCTCAACTCTAGACCTTTGTGCTATCCTATGGAGCAGTCAAATAGGATAAATGTCAGGAAGTATTTTTTCACGGAGAGAGAGTGGTGGATACTTGGAATGCCCTCCCGCGGGAGGTGGTAGAGATGAAAACGGTAACGGAATTCAAACATGCCTGGGATAAACATAAAGGAATCCTGTTCAGGAGGAATGGGTCCTCAGAAGCTTAGCCGAGATTGGGTGGCAGAGCCGGTGGTGGGAGGCGGGGCTAGTGCTGGGCAGACTTCTACGGTCTGTGCCTTGAAAATGGCAGATACAAATCAAGGTCAGGTATACACAAAAAGTAGCACGTATGAGTTATCTTGTGGGCAGACTGGATGGACTGTGCAGGTCTTTCTCTGCCATCATCGTCATCTACTATGTAAATAGCAGCACTGTCTTATACTTGACACTGAATAGCCTATAACAACACAGCGTGCACAACTTAACTGGGCAGCAATCTCTCTCTTGCCTGATTAGTTTTGAATATTAACCCCTTAGACTGTAAGGAGGAAACAAAAATGGGACTAGATATACCACCTTTGTGGTTTTTGCAACTACATTCAGAACAGTTTACATAGTATATACAGTACAAGTACTTATTTGTACCTGGGGCAATGGAGGGTTAAGTGACTTGCCCAGAGTCACAAGGAGATGCAATGAGAATCAAACTCAGTTTTCCAGGATCAAAGTCTGCTGCACTAACCACTAGGCTACCCCTCCACTCTAGGTACTGGAAAATACTTATCATTCTTGAGTATAGCTCACCTTGGGCTACAACTGAAAAAAAGCATGAGCTAAATCTAAAATCCCTCCCATCCCCCATCATATATTCTTACAGAACTTACAGGTTATTGGAACTGGTAGAATTGTTTACCAATAGTTTGTATCCTTTCTGATAGGTAGAACATTTACAGTAAGAAGGGAGGATATTTTGCCTGTAAATAAACCACTTCTTTAAGGAACGCCTCAAGGTTCCATTCTGTCCTCAGAGTTTGGCAACCAGCATTTTCCTGAACCCCACTGGTGTTAAACTGGGAAATTTAATGCCAGACTATGTCCATGCACCCATTGAATTTCCAGGTTTCCAGAGCCGACTAATGCATAGACAGTTAAGTGTGATATCTAACACTTAGGGGTCCTTTTATCAAGCTGCACTATCAGCAGGGGCCATTTTTGCTGAGCGCTGTGGCCCTTTTCACTCCAGTGGGTAAAAAGCCTGAAAATAGCTATGGCCATGCAGTAAGATTGCTCTTCCTGAATTGCCAATGCGAGGGGAAGCACTTACTGCCACCCATTGAGGTGGTGGTAAGGGCTCCTGCGCTAACCTGGTGGTAACCGGGTAGTGCGTGAAGCTGCACAATTACTGCTGGGTTAGCGCTCTGCTAGAAATTACCTTCCTATTTTCCCTAGCATGGCAAATGGTGCATGCCGGGGCTGGAACTACCGCCGCTGCTTGCATTGGGCTAACGGTAGTTCCAGATTAGCGTGCGGTAAGCCCGCATTGGGCTTACCACCGCTCTGTAAAAGAGCTCCTTAATCAGCTATGGGTTAGCGCATAAAGGTAGGACTGACTTTTACGCAGTCCTATTTATGCAGTTAACCTGGCCGGTTAAGGGCTGAATATTGCTGACTCCACCCCCAAATGTCCCCAAAATAGCCGGTTTTCAGTTCAGTGCTAACAGTTATTTTCAGAGGCACTAACTGGTTTAAGTGTCTCTGCTCAAAGAAACACTCTAGTGGCCATTATCCCACCAAATTACATATAAAATTCTCCTACTGGGCTATGAGACTCATTGGTCTGGACATCCACTCTTTCTCTCACATCTTCTGATTCTTTACCCCCCCCCCCCCCCACACACACACACACACACAAAAAACAGGTCACTGGGATTGAGTCGGCAGCAGCTACTTGTAATCCCCAAATGTTAGATACATTGTGTGACCACATTAGAAATAGATTTATTGTGATTGGCCGTATACTGCTTAATAAACTTTAAATCTGGTCTCAAAATATTTTAATTTCAAGGTGCTTTTTCCTCATACTACCACTTTTAGCCCAAATACTCATTCAATACTTAGGATGAGAGGAATCGCAAAACAGTGGGGGAAGGGGGGTCATGGGTCTCAGCAATCAGTTTTTCTACTTCACTAATTCTTTTCTACCACCAATGAAGTTCTTCTATTTCTCTTTTCAACACTTTTAGCTCCATTACATTATGCGGTGTTTGTAAACTCTTCAGAAGACATTTGACGGGTGGCATAAAAAGGGATGAATAAACTTGAAATTTGAAACATGGACCGGTAATGTGTACTAGCTGCCATGGCTGCCAATATTGCAGTCAAGTGGTGACATTAAGTGTAGCCATGCTATTCGCCAGCTAGTGGCATGGCCATTCAAGGGAGAACAGCTATGGCAGCATACCCCTCTCCCCGTCACATCACATACTTTCTGATCCCTCCACACTTCCCTCGCCTTCTGATCCTCTAACACATCCCCATATTCTGATCCCCTTAAATATCCCCCTGAAAGTAACATACTCCACCCTCTTCTGATCCCTTCGTCATGCACAAACTCCACTCTCCCTAAAAAAAAGCCCATTTCTCCAAACCCAAACCCCTGTAACCTACCTGGGGGTTGCAGTAGTAGTAGTAGCCCATGGCAGGTACAGTCACCCCCTGCTTCAGCCTGAAAATGCACTGAGATCCAAAATGGCACTTATGTCACTCGCAGTAGTCTTGCAGTTCTACCTTTAGGAGGCATTTTCTCCTTATATGGAAGGATTTCCCTTGTAGTAGAGCTATGAAATTACTGCTAGGGGGCATAAGCACCACCATTATGGGTCCAAGCATAGCTTCATGTACCAGTAGAGTGTCCACTTCCATCACTGGGCCACTGGACCACCATTGTGATGCATGGCTAGGTAAAAGGAGAATCAAGGGGTGAGGGATGGGTCAGGCTCTGGGGGACAAGGCTTGCTTTTCAAAAGACCAGGGTTTGTGAACAGTGAGGTGGATTGGATTGGGGGAGTATGTCACTTTCAGGAGGATCAGAAGGTGGGATGTGTCAGGGAGACTAAAAGGCAGGGGATGTGTTGGGAGTATTAGAAATGGGGATGTGTCAGGGTGGATCAGAAGGAAGATAATGTGTCAGGGGATGCGCAGCCATGGCAGTTCTTTATTTACTTATTTATTTGGAGTGGGCCTGCATTGTGCTCCCATGCTGCCACTGCATGTAATCCAGTGCCCATGTATTGATTGTCAATCCTGTTCAGTAAATAAAAGACAGGTGCTGGAAGCACCCCCCCCCCCCCCCCCCCCCCCCCCATTTACCACACAGGCCTTGCACTTACTTTGAGCTAGTTTTGCACCTAATTCATGGTAAGTGCAAAAACTTACTGCACTTTAGTAAAAGGGTGTAAAGTTTAAGATTTTAAGCATTGATCAGTGATATTTGAATCAGGCTGGCTGAAACATTTGGCAGATTTATTAGTGTACTACTCTCCTCTAAGGCCACTCTGTTCTTCATTGCAAGGTAGGTCTCTTAAATTTCCACCTCCATCTATGCTTAGGTTGGAGATGATTTGTTGCTCTGCCTTTTCGTATGTTGCCTTTAAACTGTACGACCTGCAGACTTTTGATTTGAGGCTCACTCTCTCTCAAGAAGAAACTGAAGACCCGGATGTTTTTTGCAAACAGGGTTTATTTGTCATAGTTAAGTTATCATTGCTGCGTGTTTTTAATTGTTGTTTTTTATTTGTTTATTTTCATTGAATCCTGGTTGCATTCTACTCCACTCCGAGATATTAATCTAAAGTGGATTATGAAACCCAACATTCATTTAAACTAAGCTAAATATTCTTGTCCTTTTAAACCCATGAAGATATTTCAAAATAGTCTTATATGCTTCAGTAACCACTTGCAAAATATCCCCATAAAATGGAAATGGAGTAAAATACAGAGAAAAAACAGCAGGTAGGCAATGTACTGTAATTTCCTAGCAACAAAAGAAAATGCACTTTCTACAAGATTTTTGTCATTCATGAGCCACTTTGGAAGACATACCCAAAATGAGCTCTTAAGCTATTTGTGGTACAGGAAACCCTGTCAAGGTGCCATCAAGATGAATGCAAATAGCATTAACAGAGGGCATACAATACATAAACCAGAATGCATTTACATTTACTATGCCCATTATCTCATCCAGTGCTATTATTTCCATGACTTTAACCCTTTTGAAATAGTTTAAAAGAAGCATGTACTTCTATGACCATATTATCATTTTACCAAAATTAATCTAAAACATGAACTAATACAGCAACCACACTATTTTATCTAAAAAAAAAAAAGAAAGAAGTGAAAAGAAAATTTGGATAAGTGAATCAAATTTGATATTTTATTTTATTACATTATTTAGATATTCTTTTGCTGTTTTGTTAGAAACAAAGATTT
Source organism: Microcaecilia unicolor (assembly GCF_901765095.1). Lineage (NCBI taxonomy): Eukaryota > Metazoa > Chordata > Amphibia > Gymnophiona > Siphonopidae > Microcaecilia > Microcaecilia unicolor. The sequence continues at coordinate 79,259,852 of NC_044036.1, forward strand.
TCATAAGAACATGGTTGTGACTCTATGGGATGAAAAAAATATATAAGACCTCGAAGGCATTACTGTCACTCATGTTAAACTCAAGTATAAAAAGAAAAAAATCACAAAGTAATTCAATTTTCACTTAGGGTGGTAGAGATACAGGCAGTGATAAAAGTAGCATTTTTTTCATGTTCAGACTTAGACAAATTCAGCCTAACACAACACTAATCACAGTTAACACAAAAGTAGTAGATACAACAGAGAAAACACTTTAAAGTGTGAGCAGGAAAAGAATTCCTATTAGTGAAACAAATCAGGCTAAGAAAAAAACCAGGGTGATATCAGTATGCCAAGCAGTGATCCAAAGGGAGAATGAAGTGAAGCAGCTGGAACCATAAATGAAAGAGGACTGAAGGCAGAAGCAACAGCTTTCAAGCAGAGAAACTACCCAAATACTTCCCACGTTGTGGGTTTGGACTTCAAATGGGGGTCACACAAACTGCTTTTGTGGTTGCAGCATGGGTGGGCTCTACATAGGTGTGCCATTATGAGGCACCTTGGTGACTTGTGGGAGTCACTGTGGCCACAATCATGGGTTTGCAGCCTATTTGGTTAGCACTGGACTAGCCCTTCTAGATTGTTGAAGCAACAGAGGCCCAACAAAAACTGAAAAGTATCATCAGTGCAGGCCTCTGAGGAACTAATAGAAATTGGTTGGGGTGGAGTTATTTTGCTGTGATTAGGGAATGCAAAGGCATTCAGAACCCATCCCAGGAATAGTTTCCTATGCAAATAGTCTGTGCAGGTAATCCAGAAGTTCCTAGTGCCAATTTGGTTGCCTCTTATCCAAGCCTATTATAGGGGGTCTTTTACTAAAGCTTAACTCAAGTTATCTGCAGCAGGGCCCATAGGAATAAAATGGGCCCTGCTGCAGATAACTCGAGCTAAGTTTTAGTAAAAGACCCCCGTAATGAACAGTGGTAAAAATAGTAGAAGCAAGAGCAATTGTTGATGTTGTAACCTGAGACATATTAAAGGGGCCTATTGTTTTCTACCTCGGGAAGAACTGCCTCTCTTCCATGCTGGACAACAGTCCAGATGACAGAGGGGAGTCTCCCAGAAGGCTTTTAATATACTCTCTGGCCATAACCTCTTTTATCTGACTCCTGGTATCCATGAGTATCAGCAAGTGAGTGAGTGTCCTATCAATTAATAATTTAGACCCAAAAGATTTAACATCCCTCTAGATATTATTTAAGAAGGGGAGAAGACAGGTTGCAAAGATATATAGATTTATTGATTCTTACCAAAGTAATACAAAGCGATCATGAACATCAATCTGTCCGACAGCATCTCTGGATGGAATTTGGGACTTCTCCAGCTCCACCCAGATTTGCTCTGTCTTTTATATGCATTTACATTGACTCCAATGTTAAGAGTTGTTTATTCCAAACTCGCTTAACTGCAACCTCCGGTACCGCCTCTATTTCAACAGAAAATTTCCCCACTCCTACACCTGGCATGATGTTTTTAGACAAACACTTTTTTTTTCTAACTCAGATGGGGAAATTGGGGAAAATCCACTTTATAACTGACACTTTAGTTTCCATTTTGTTTTCTGATCTTCCATTTTGTTTCATATTTCCCTGACCTATCTTTTCTGTTTCAAGCCTTAGTCTGGCCTTTAGGCTAGGCCCTGCTTTTCCAGCAGACTTCGGCTGGCTGAGCCAATTTAACTTTATGTCAACCTAGTTTCTAATAGACCAAACCCTTCAAACCTGGCCTCCCACCATTCCGGTGGGGTCTTCTAGCTGTAACATAATTCTACACTATTTACTAAAATGCAGTAAGGTACCAAGTAAATAAATTATCAAAATCAATAGGTGTACCACATAGATCAACAAATGTGAACTTACATCACTCCACCACATACATTCAGAACTGTCTTATAATATCTGCTTGTTATATTACTATCATGTTTTTTATTCTTTTTTTCATTATCATGTTTCCCAAGATTCTTCTGTAACACTAAATGTCTATTTTATAATATATTTCCACCATTCATGATGTATTGTAAGCCACATTGAGCCTGCAAAGAAGTGGGATAATGTGGGATACAAATGCAATAAATAATAATAATAATAATACACAGTAATATCTAGGAGTGTTTCTAGCATTTTCCATTTCAGTTAATGCAGACAATTTTTTGCCACATATTAAGTACATAACAGATATTGTAATGCAGCTAGCTATATCTCTGCATTAATCGTAGACCAAAGCCCTCACACATTCCCAACACTTTTCATGTCCATTAGCTGATTAATGGAGCAATTTGCCCTTATATGGAAGGATGACCTGCCAGGTGTCAGTGCTGCCCTCTTGAACCAGGAGCCAGACAGGATGGGAGTGGAAGGGGAGCATTCCTGCCTAGTCCCACTAGACTACAGGGATCACTTCTGGGAAAGTCCTGGGGGCAGCGAAGGGTCTGGTGGGGGGACTGGCAGGGAGGGATCGAGGGAACTGAGGTTTGGTTAATGGGGGGGGGGGGGGGTTTAGAACCAGGGGTGAGGGAGGGGGATTGAGGTACTTGACAGGTGACATTATGTGGGTCCTAGCATAAGTATCTTATCTTATGAATATCGTCTAGGATCCATATGAATGCTGGAGGCTAGCACATGCCTGGTCATGCCCAGCATTGCAGGGCAAGGTCTAATTTAGCCATCAGCAGTCAATGCTTTTAAAAAAGGTTGATCACCAGCTGAATATTGACTGGTTAAAAATTATGCTTGACAGATATTATCATTTTGTTTTGTAACAATCAAATTTGCCAGCCATGGGCATTGAATCCTTATATATGAATATTCCATAGTCAGATGCTTTAAGCATAATAAAAACGTAACGAAGGATGCTATATTGGAGAAACAGGCCAGATGCTTAAGACAAGATTCAATTTACATAGACATCACATGAACAATACTGGTGCCAGTAGGGCTCCCATGCCTGTTGGTCAGCATTTTACAGGACCAGGACAATGTACCAGTGACTTCAATGTGAGAATCCTGAAAGGTAACTTTAAAACCAAAGAAGAACGTAAGACCTTTGAAGTCAGAATGATTGAATATTTTAACACCCAACAGAAAGGACTTAACAAGGATCTGGGGTTCCTAGCCCATTATAAACCATAAAACTGTATGTCTCTGTTGATCACCCCACCCCTCACCTATCCACACCCATCCTGTTAGAATATCTCATTTTGAGAGTGCAGGTGAAAGGGGATCCGGGAAGGCATGAAGAAAGGGGGTACAGGGAGCTGGGGAATCCCAACGGGGCAGATTTCATGTGCACAACACCCACATTCAGAAAACTGGGCTACAGGAGGCAGAGAGGTTGGCTGGGTTAAGGAAGAAGGGGAGGAACTACTAGTCCCAGAATCCTTCTCTTCCCCACCCGGCTGTGCAAGAGTTAGGGGAGGAGATAGAAGATTGGGAAATGGTCTCTGAGGAAGGTGATGAGGGCCAGCTGGAGAGATTGGGGGCAGGGGAAGTTGGAGAGGAGGATAAAATGGAGATTACTGAAGGGCTAGGGGAGGAACAGATGGAGGTTGGAGCCCTGGCTCCAACCCAAAAAGCTGCTGTAAGAGGGTGGCTAGCTGTACCTTGGAGAGACTGGTGGAAGACCGGAGGAGAGAGGCTGAGGCACTGGGGGAAATCTCTACTAAAGAGGAAACAGGTGCAGGCTGTGGGAGAGAAAGAGAGCTGGGCACAATTGAAACCCCAGCCTGAACCAGTTGGGAATAAAGCTGTGTAACCGTGCTGTAAGAAGGTACAAGAAAGACTATGTAAACTGTTGCATACTAAAAAGGTCTGGGCTGCAACCTACCAAACTATTGGGTTTTTCCCTCTGATAATGTACTGTTCCCTAAGTGACGTAATCTGAGCTAAAGTGAAGTTATATGGACTGTTTTTGAACCTGAGTTTGAAGTTATATGGACTGTTTTGAACCTGAATTTGACTGTGTTGAACCTGAATTGTGCTCTGGGCTGCTGGCCTAAACAACCTGGAGTGAAGGGTGTTTTGTTTGATTTGAAGCAAGAAAATAAACGTTCTTACTTATAAACATTGGGCTTTGAATGTGCCTCTGTGAAAGGAATGGAAGGAGGAGGAAGTCCTGGGAGTTCGCAGGGCCTGGAGCCAAGGCTCAGAAGAGCCAGATTGCTGTGGAGTGAAGGCAACAGTCGTGTGGAGGAAGAGGCAGCTAAGCAGGGTGAAGCCTGGCTGGGTCCTGGATGGGTGACCCAGCTACACCATGCATACCTCCTACCCACCCCCATCCTCCCAGACTGTCATAGTAATGCTTGAATGTTTTCACTTATATACACTGTCAGCTAGCACATTTGCTTATTTCCGATCTGACGAAGAAGGGCAACCTTTGAAAGCTAATCAAGAAATGTGTTAAGTTATGTCCAATAAAAAAGGTATCATCTTATTTTCTTTTCCATGTTTTATTTTGTTTGATTTCTATTGATAAGCATAATAAAAGAAGCTATTCTTAAAGTTGGTCATTGGAAACAAATACCAGTTAATGATGTCATTAGCAGAAATAGCACTCAGAGAGGACTATTGAGATGTATACTTAGGACCTTTTATGTGAAGTCCACTGCGGTACCTCCTAGGATGCCCCACTGCTCTGCTGGGATGTCTATGTGGCCAGTCTACTAGGAAATCTGTCTCCCAATGGCTTGATGTTGTGCATTTTTCACTTGGACATTTTTTGGGGAAATGGTCCAAAAAGATAGATGTACTAAGCACAACAACTTCTAGGAAATGGTCATTTTCAAAGAAAAAAAGACTTTTTCTGGTTTGAAAATGGTAATTTTCACTACTTGAGTTTTGGACATTTTCAGTAAAATGTCCAAAGTTGGATTTAGACATCATATCGGAATTGCCCCTCCATGTGTATAAAATACATTAATAACATGGAGGAGATTGTCAGCTGGTCCCTCTTCCACTCCCTGGCCAGGGTCAACCCTGCTTAGCCTGCAGGATTTAATGTAGGCCCAGATCTATGAACTAGGAGCTTGTCCTTATTCCAAACCCCCAGCTTCTGCAGCTCCTTCGGGTAACTGTTGCTTAAGCCGTCTTTATGGTAGTAGTTCAACAAATGTGCAGCAACTCCAATACTTTTAAAGGTTAAGGGTTTTTATTTACACAGGCTTAGTTACACAAACTTATTCCTGTTCCAACTTCATTATTACAGGACAGTTCTTCACCTCAAGCCTCTTACATTTACTCCACCTCGACAATATAGTTCAAGTTCCTGTCTCAAGACATTCTAACCACAGTCCAGTTTCCCTTGGCACTACCTTCCGTTCTCAGATAGTTTACTGGCTACCTTCTCTTCTCACAAACAGTTCATTTCATTAACATAGCTTTAACCTTCTCTCCTACAGAGAATTTTAGTTACAGTCCAACCTTGTAAGTCACTCCTTTCTGTGTACAGTAAATCTGCTGAGTTACTTTCCTCCACAGGTTCCTCCCCAACTGCACCAGTTTTGTTTCTCCAATTTTAAACAGTTGAGGTAATACTGTAGCCAGGCAACCTCTCACCTTGCCATCTGCAGCCTGTGCTAATGCTGACACCACCATGCACTCCTCTTCTATCTCCTCCCCTGCCTCCATTTTATTCTATTCCATATCCTCCTCCTCCCCACAGGGTTCTCCCAGCTGCTCCCCATCTCCCTGATTAGAAACCATCTCCCAGTCCTGCCCCCCTCCATTTCCTGTGAGTCCTGTATAGGGTCTGGTGGGTTGTGGGAATGGTAGTCCCTATCCTTAGTTGGTATTCTGATTGGCCTTTTGGCCACTAGGGGGCAAATTCCATGTCAATAAGGAACCCGTGAATGAAATCTGCTCTTCCTCCCGAACACACCTCCCTCCTGCCTCTGCCTTCACTCTCCTTGAAGCAGTCTTCTCTCAAACCCCTTACAAGATACATAGATGATATTTTCATTGTATGGAAAGGCACAGAGAATGAACTCCTTGATTTTCATAAAAGGATTAATGGCTTGGACCCCAATTTGAAATTTACTTTAGTAAAAAGGAAATTGCTTTTCTTTGTATTCCAGTTCAAAATAATAAGGGAAGACTGACTACTAACATATATAGGAAGCCTACTGATGTCAACAAACTGTTACACTTTGATAGTTGTCAAAGTAGGGCTCTTAAACAATTTTTTTTTATTATATATTTAACACATTTATATCCCACATTTTCCCACTTAGTTGCAGGCTCAATGTGGCTTACACAATACTGTAAAGCTCCGGTTCAATATTACAGATTGTAAGGAGGTTGAAGGATCTAAGCAGGTCAGGAGGAGGTATGGGGCCAAACTACATTCCCCACAAGGCCCTGAGAGAAGGGATGGGGGGGGGGGGTAGGTCCCAAAACCCGGTATGGCCCCCACATGGAAGGGAGGGGGAAAAAGACTGGAAAGAGCAGCTGCTATGGCAGACAAGGGCCAGAAGGGGGAGCAGGGATGACAAAGCTCAATTCCCTTGGGTTAGAAATCAGTACAAGATTCCTTCCACCTGGAAGGGGGAGGAGGTCTCCAACCAACAGCCTAGCAGAGAAGCAGAGTTAATGGAGTGCTTGGAGGAAGGAGAGTCTGGAGGGACCAGCACACCACGTTTGGAGGAGCCGGTGGACATGGACTGTAATTGTACTTTGGGGCAGAGTTGCAGGGACTGAAGGCAGTGGGTGGTCACAGGAGTCAGTTAGTTGTGTTGTGGGTGGTGTACTGCCATTCTACAACCACCCAAGTGGAAAGACTTTTAAAACTGAAACCCAGGCTGTTGAATTGGGGAGAACTTGGATTTAAAGGGAAGTTTTTTTCTTGTTGCTTTGTTTTGGAAACTGAATGGGACTTTAACCCCCTTGAACTGAGATTTGTGGAGGACGGGAAATAAACTGTTTGGAACTAAAAGCTGTGTTGTCTGAAAGGACTTTATTTGTGGACTGCTGAAGGGAGCCTACCACCCCCTGAAAGTTTGCTACCGGGATTACAGTTATTACAGTGGCACCCCAGATGGGACTCGATTGAAGCTACCACACAGCAGCCGCAGTGAAGCTGACAAGGCCACCCTTAGCAAAGTGAAGACCAGCGGTTACCCCAGGTACCTGAAGGGTGATCAATGCTGGATTGAAGTGTGAAGCTAAGGGGGGAACACAGGTCATGCAAAGGAACCCAGGCGGGGTCGTGTAAAAGGGGAGTGGTGGGAGAAGAGCAGTACAAATTAGTAATTAGTGGAAAAAAAACAAAGTGGTATCGCACTTGGTGTTTTTGGTTTTCTTTTCATGGTATTCCAGACTGGCAGGATGGAGCATAAAGAAATGCTTCACTGGATGGCTGCGCAGTTTCAGAAGCAGCAGGAGGGGGCTCAACAGGCCTTGCAGCAAGTGGTGGAAGCCGCCAAGGAACAGCATGTACCTCTGCTCCAGGCAGGGCAAGGTCAGATGCAAGCCTTAGGGAGCCTGTTGGATAAAGTTGCAGCCCCGGGTACAGTGGCCGGTTTACCCATGGGGGTAGGAACGCCTCCGTTTGGATCCTTTTCTTTGGGACGAATGGGGGAGGGTGATGATGTGGATAACTTTATTGCTACATTTGAGAGGATCGCAAGGGCAGTGCAATGGCCGAAAGAACAGTGGGCTGTTCGACTGGCGGGAAGCCTAGCTGGGGAAGCTCTGGCTGCATACAGGGCCATGCCTGCGGACAGCTCCATGGATTATGAGCAGGTAGTGGTGGCCATTAAAAATAGATTAGGTCTTACTAGAGACCATTATAGGAGACTTTTTAGGGAGACTACTACGGGGAGGGAAGTGCGGCCCCGGGCTTTTGCCCAGAGACTGAAAGACTTAGCCTATAAATGGCTGGAGCCGCAACCGAAGACTGCAGAACAGGTTGTGGAGGAGATTATAGTGGAACAGTTTTTATTTGCCATACCCACCCCAGTGCGCGAGTGGCTCATTAAGCAAGGGGTGCGCTCATTGGAAGGGGTGATTCATGGAGCTGAACTGTATTTTGAGGCAGGAAGACATCCTACTAACCCCTTTCTCCCTAGTAGCACAGAGGGTATGGGTCAAGGGGAAAGTACTCATGCCAATACAGGGGCCAATGGAAAGAGGGAGGAGGGTCATAGGGACCCGAGTCCCAGTCCAGGGGGAAGAAGATGTTTTAGATGTGGGAAGCCCGGCCACATGCTGAAGGAGTGTAGGGAAAGACTAGGGTTTGCGGGACATGGGAACAGACCCTGAGGATTTCTTCTTCCTGAAGGTTCAGGTGGGAGGGGTGACAGTTAAGGCCCTGTTAGACTCGGGGGCCAATCAGTCGATGATGTCCCGGGCCCTGTGGAATAAGATCTAGAGCACCGCCATGGGGGAAGAGGGCGGACAGTAAGTAGGAATGATTTGGATTAGGTGCATACATAGGGCTTCAACCGCCTACCCTGTGTTCAGGATCCAACTAGGGAGCCCTCTGGTGAGAGAGTGGCTTAATGTGGCGATCTTGCCAAAACTGCCTTTTGACCTCATTTTGAGGAGGGAGTGGGAGCTGTTTGTACGGGGGTTGAAAGGGGTCACAAGGTGGGTGATTACCCAGGCTCAGAAGGCTCGGGGTGGGTCGCAGGATAGGGGGGAGGATTCGGTAGGTCAGCTCTTCCCTTTCCATGAGGAGATAATGGGAGAACCGGGTAAAGGGAGGAAGGCTAGAGAAACACAGCAGGCGGAGAGGCATAGCCGGGCTAGGGCCCTAAGGAGGTTGGGGGAAGGAGAGGCTATGCCATGGAGGCCACAAGAGGTGGTGGAGAGATTTCCCGCTTTTGGCCAGGAGCAGAGAGCTGACCCAGTATTAAAAAGGGCCTGGGAACAAGTGGAAGGGGGGGTCCTTCCGGCGGGTTTCCCCGGTTTCGGGTGGTGGAGGGATTGTTGTACCGGGAAATACAGGATCCAGTGGGGGGGACCCGTGCGAGGCCAGCTGGTAATTCCCAGGGTCTTTAGGAGCCTTATTCTAAAAGGGGCCCATGATCATCCTTTAGCAGGGCATAAGGGCTCCCAGAGTACGTTGAAACAGGTGCTGGAGAGTTTTTATTGGCCTGGCGTACATAGGGAAGTCCAGAATTATTGCCAAAGTTGCCCCTCCTGTCAGCGGTTGGTGGACCGATACCCTCCCACGGCACCTATGGTACCATTGCCTATTATTGGGGAACCTATGCGAAGTATGGCTATGGACATTGTGGGACCTCTCATCAGAACACCTAGGGGTTTTGCATACATTTTAGTAGTCATGGATAGGGCCACTAGGTTTCCCTGGGCCTTCCCAATGAGAAATATATGAGCTACTGGTATAGCGACCAAATTGGTCAAGCTTTTCTGTGAAGTGGGATTCCCACGAGAAATGCTTACGGATCAGGGGTCCAATTTCAAATCTAGACAGTTAAGAGAACTGTGGGAAGCTTTTAACATACGCCACATTACTACAGCTGCCTACCATCCCCAGACAAACGGGATGGTAGAGCGATTTAATAAAACCCTTAAGCAGATGTTAAGGAAAGGCTTGAAAGGGCAATATGAGGATTGGGACCAGTTGTTACCCTATGCTTTGTATGCATGTAGGGAGAATATCCAAGCATCCCTAGGGGTATCCCCTTTGAATTGGTCTTTGGACGATTGCCGCGGGGCATTCTGGACATAATTCAGGAGGCATGGGTAGAGAGAGAGGAAGAGCCCAAGGAGGTTAGTACATTCCTGAGGGAGTTAAGAGCAAGGATTCAGAGGGTCACGGCGTTGGCGCAGGACACCCTGGGGCAGAGCCAAGAGAGCCAGAAAGGGTATTATGACCGGGGCACAAAAGTAAGGAAATTTCAATTGGGAGATAAAGGGCTCGTCATGGTGGCCTCAGACCCCCATAAGTTTACTTCTCAGTGGAAGGGACCCTGTGTGGTGACAGCTAGAGTAGGCCCATGGACATATCGGGTAAGGCATGCGAAAGGTAGGATTCAGACCTACCATGTAAATATATTGAAACCGTGGATAGAGAGAGAAGGGTTTGTGGCGGTCCCTGAAGAGGAGTTGGGTCCTCAACTAAGTGATGTACAGGAGGGGGGAAACCCGTTATTGGCGAGTCTCTATCCCCTGGGCAGAGGCAATGGGTAAGAGAAATGATAGAGGAGATTCAGGATGTTATCAATCCCCTACCTGGGGAAACCCATTTGGTGGCCCATGATATCATCACCGAGCCTGGTAGGATTGTAAGGCAGAGGCCCCATAGAACACCCGAATTTAAGAGGAAGGAAATTATAAGGCAGGTACAGGAAATGATGGACTTAGGTATCATAGAGGAATCGGTTAGTCCCTGGTCCAGTCCAGTGGTGTTGGTACCAAAGAGTGATGGGTCTCAGAGGTTTTGTATAGATTTCCGAAGGGTGAATGCCATATCCCGGTTTGATGCTTATCCCATGCCCTGGATAGATGACTTACTGGACAAACTGGGGCGTGCTCAGTATTTAACTACCTTAGATCTTACGAAAGGGTATTGGCAAGTGCCGCTGACAGCGGAGGCTAAGCCCAAAAAGCCTTTGGCACCCCTATAGGGTTATTCCAATTTAGACGAATGCCATTTGGGTTAAATGGGGCGGCGGCGTGCTGCCAACGATTGGCTGATCAGTTACTGAGGTAGCATTCGGACTACGCAGCCGCGTACATGGATGATATTGTCATTTTTAGCTCAGATTGGGAGTCCCATTTGCCCAAAGTCAAAGCTGTGCTAGAATCCCTCAGGCGGGCGGGCATAACAGTGAACCCAAAGAAGTGCGTGTTTGCTAGTGAAGAGGTAAAATACTTGGGATACATTGTGGGAGGAGGAGTTATCAAACGCCTAAGGGATAAAGTGCAGGGAGTGCATGATTTTCTGCTGCCCCACACCAAAAAAACAATTGAGGGGGTTTTGGGGGCTGATAGGATATTATTGCAGATTCATTACTAGATTTGCGGAGAGATCAAGCACCCTTACTGACATGCTGAGGAAAAAGGTGCCCTAATGCCCTAAAGTGGACAGAGGAAGGTCGTGGGGAGTTCCTAATGTTGAAAGACCTCCTGTGTCAGGAACCGGTCTTAAAAGGAATAGATTTTGAGAAGCCCTTCCTGTTACAAACAGACGCCTCAGAGACGGGCTTGGGGGCTGTGTTATCCCAAGAGTTTGAAGGGGAGGAGCACCCTGTCCTTTTTCTGAGTAGGAAACTGCACCCGGCAGAGCAGCATTACGCTGTTATAGAGAAGGAGTGTTTGGCTATAAAATGGGCTATAGAAACTCTGAAATACTATCTGCAGGGCAATCCTTTTGTTTTGATTACTGACCACGCGCCTCTGAAATGGCTCCAACAAATGCAGGGGCAGAATGCCAGGCTCACCCGCTGGTATTTAGCGTTACAAGCTTTTTCCTTTGAAATACAGCATAGGGCGGGAAAGCTTCACGGGAACACTGACGCCCTGTCCCGAATTACGAACTCCCCAGCAAGTAGCCTGGAGGAAGCAGGGAGTCGCAATTATTTGAAGGGGGGGGGGTGTAAGGAGGTTGGAGGGTCTAAGCAGGTCAGGAGGAGGTATGGGGCCAGACTACATTCCCTACAAGGCCCTGAGAGAAGGGATCGGGGGGGTAGGTCCCAAAACCCGGTATGGCCCCCACGTGGAAGGGAGGGGGAAAAGGACTGGAAAGAGCAGCTGCTATGGCAGACGAGGGCCAGAAGGGGGAGCAGGGATGACAAAGCTCAATTCTCTTGGGTTAGAAATCAGTACAAGATTCCTTCCACCTGGGAGGGGGAGGAGGTCTCCAACCAACAGCCTAGCAGAGAAGCAGAGTTAATGGAGTGCTTGGAGGAAGGAGAGTCTGGAGGGACCAGCACACCAGGTTTGGAGGAGCCGGTGGACATGGACTGTAATTGTACTTTGGGGCAGAGTTGCAGGGACTGAAGGCAGTGGGTGGTCACAGGAGTCAATTAGCTGTGTTGTGGGCGGTGTACTGACATTCTGCAACCATCCAAGTGGAAAGACTTTTAAAACTGAAACCCAGGCTGTTGAATTGGGGAGAACTTGGATTTAAAGGGAAGTTTTTTTCTTGTTGCTTTGTTTTGGAAACTGAATGGGACTTTAACCCCCTTGAACTGAGATTTGTGGAGGACGGGAAATAAACTGTTTGGAACTAAAAGCTGTGTTGTCTGGAAGGACTTTCTGGACTGCTGAAGGGAGCCTACCACCCCCTGAAGGTTTGCTACCGGGATTACAAGATACATAATAAAGTAGAAAGCATGATAAGAAACATAAGTATAAGCTACAAGGAATGAAGAGGGGGCGGTAATATAAGTCTAGTTTTGTCCATATTTAGCTGTGTCGCAGGAAGTAGAAAGATAATCTGGATCAAGGGGATAAGCCTTCTTAAACAGGATGGTTGTTAGTATTTTCCTGAAGTTAAGGTGGTTATGGATAGATCTTTCAGCTTTGGGCAAAGCATTCCACAGTTGTGTACTTATGTAAGAAAAACTGGATGTATAAGTAAATTTGTATCTAAGTCCATTACAATGTCATTTGTAGTCAGTTTTTGAGAATCAAACGCTTTTGCTCAGAAAAGACAGCATATGAGTCACAGGGAAAGGAATTGAAGAACAGGTTTTTGGAAAGAAGATATTCTGAGAGGTATGTCAAAGATGAGTAAAGGAGAACTAAGGGAATATATAGAAGATAACTTTTGAAAAAGAAGAAGAAAAAAATAGAAAACAAAATTGTTTGTAGTTTTGAATTTAACCATTTGTCCAATGTCATCATACACATTTTAAGGAAACACTGGCACAATTTGGAACATGAGGACAGTGCCGGGCAGACTTTTATGGTCTATGTCCCGCAAATGACATGACAGCTTCGGATAGGCTAGAGTGGGATTTGACGGCAACTCAAGGAGTTGGAATATAAGGACAGAGCCAAGTGGACTTCTACGGTCTATGACCCAGAAACACCAAAGTAAGTCCATGATTAAGTATGTAATTTCACATTCATTGTTGATTTTAATCTTGAATTGAGACTGAATGTTACTGTTGGGCAGACTGGATGGACTGTTAAGATCTTTATCTGCCATCACTTACTATGTTCCTATATTGTTATTAGGATTGATGCCTATTCAGTTAAGGACTTACTTATAGTATATAAGAGGAGCAAAACTTTAAGGGGCCCAAGCTGCAAGAAAAAGGACCATGCGACGGGTAGTCCTTACCACCACCAATTGAGTTGGCGATAAGGACTCTTGCGCTAACCCAGCGGTAACCAGGCAGCATGCGGTGATGCCTGATTACCACCGGTTTATCGCCATGCAAGTCGTTTCTGGGTTTTCCCCCCAGAAATGGTGCGAGCTTGGGGTGGGACTACCACTGGTGGCCACATTGGGCCAGCGATAGACCCGAAAGAGTGAGCAGTAAGCCCACGTTCGGCTGACTTCACTCTGTTAAAGAGCCCCCAAGGGGTCTCCTAGCCCCTTCAACCTTTTAAAGATCATTGAAAGGGAATGTACAAACAGTAAACGGTCACTACTCATGTCGGAACTGTTCGGTTTGCTGTATTAGGGAGTCTTTTACTAAGGCACAGTAGTGTTTTTTTTTTAGCTTATGGTAGAAATCAGTTGGCGGTAAACGCTTAGATGCCCATAGGAATATAATGGGCATCTCAGTGTTTACCGCCAGCTCATTTCCACCATGAGCTAAAAATGCTACTGCAGCTTAGTAAAAGACCCCCTCAATGCTGTAACTAAATCTATTATTCATCTGGTGATGGGCAAGTTATTTACACGAAGACAACTGAGTAACTGTAAAACTAAAAAAGTAATTTATGCAGGATGCTGCCTCTGAAGACTTATGCACATTGGCAAGACTAAACATGCATTATATAAGAGACTCACTGAACACTGCAGTGCCATAAAAAGAAAAACAATGGATAAACCTCTGGTGGAACATACCATCTAGATAAATCATAAATTTGAGGAATACAGATTATGAATACAGGTGTATTAAATACAGGTGTATTAAATAGACCTGCTATTCCTTGGAGAGGGGAGGATGTGGACAACTTACTAATCAAAATGGAACAAAGATTTATATTTGAGTTGAGCACTGTCAGTCCTGGAGGTCTGAGTAAGGAATTGGAGCTTGCTATCTTTCCATGGATTATATGGTTATACTAGTAAAAAAGGCCCGTTTCTGACACAAATGAAACGGGCGCTAGCAAGGTTTTCCTCGGAGTGTGTATGTTTGGGAGAGTGTATGTGAGAGTGACTGTTTGAGAGTCAGAGTGAAAGTGTGAGTGTGTGAGAGAGAGAGTGAGTCTGGGTGTGAGTGTGTGTGTGAGAATGAGAGTGTGTGCAAGTGTGTATGTGAGACACAGTGTGAGAGAGAGTGTGTGTGTGTGGGCGAGAGAGAGAGAGTGTGTGTGAGACACAGATTCTCTGTGAGAGTGAGTGTATGAGACCAAGCGAGTGTGTGAGTGACTGTGTGGCACATAGAGAGTGAATGTGATACAGTGTGAGATAGAGTGTGTGAGAGTGAGAGTCAGAAAGACATTGTATATGAGAGAGAGAGTGTGAGCCCTGCCCTCCCAATCCATGCCCATCTGTCCCCTGCCCCCTCCATTCATCCTTTTCCAGCAATTCCCCTCTCTTCCTGAACCCTGCCCTCCCAATCCATGCCAATCCATGCTCCTCTATCACCTGTCCCCTCCATTCATCCCTATCCAGCAATTCCCCTCTCTCCCTCCCTGCCCTCCCAATCCATGGCCATCTGTCCCCTGCCACCTCCATTCATCCTTTTCCAGCAATTCCCCTCTGTCCCTGAGCCCTGCCCTCCCAATCCATGGCCATCCATGTTTGTCTGTCACCTGCCCCCTCCATTCATCCCTATCCAGCATTTCCCCTCTCTGCCTGAGGCCTGCCCTGCAATCCATATCCATCCATGCTCCTCTGTCACCTGGCCCCTCCATTTTTCCCTATCCAGCATTTTCCCTCTCTGCCTGAGGCCTGCTCTGCAATCCATATCCATCCATGCCCATCTGTCCCCTCCATTCATCCCTATCCAGCAATTCCCCTCTCCCTGAGTCCTGCCCTTCCAATCCATGCCCATCCATGCTCATCTGTCACCTGGCCCCTCCATTTTTCCCTATCCAGCATTTCCCCTCTCTGCCTGAGGCCTGCTCTGCAATCCATATCCATCCATGCCCATCTGTCCCCTCCATTCATCCCTATCCAGCAATTCCCCTCTCCCTGAGTCCTGCCCTTCCAATCCATGCCCATCCATGCTCATCTGTCACCTGGGCCCTCCATTTTTCCCTATCCAGCATTTCCCCTCTCTGCCTGAGGCCTGCTCTGCAATCCATATCCATCCATGCCCATCTGTCCCCTCCATTCATCCCTATCCAGCAATTCCCCTCTCCCTGAGTCCTGCCCTTCGAATCCATGCCCATCCATGCTCATCTGTCACCTGGCCCCTCCATTTTTCCCTATCCAGCAATTTCCCTCTCTCCCTGAGTCCTGCCCTCCCAATCCATGCCCATCCATGCTCCTCTGTCCCCTGCCCCCTCCATTCATCCATTTCCAGTAATTCCCCTCTCTCCCTGAGTCCTGCCCTCCTAATCCATACCCATCCATGCTCCTCTGTCCCCTGCCGCCTCCATTCATCCTTTTCCAGCAAGTCCCCTCTCGCCCTTCCATGACCCCCCCCTCGCATCCATGCTACGCTCTCTCCCATGTCCCAGCCTGGCCCGCCCTCTTCTCCCCCCCCTTTGCATCCATGCCTCGCATCCATGCCCCCCCCCTCGCATCCATGCCTCCCTTTTTTTTTTTTTTTTTAACTTTACCTCCGTGGCGGTTCGTGCAGCGAAGCGTCAGGGAAGGAGGCGGCGCTCCCGACGTCTAGCTTTCCCTTCGCTGTGTTCCGCCTTGTTTTGAAGTCAGGAGCGCCGCCTCCTTCCCTGACGTTTCGCTTCCGGATTTGTTTGTTTTGTCGCGAGGGCGGGGCAGAGACGGCTGGCTGGCTTGAAGGCTTCACACCACGAATCCACGAACCCTTCAGCCTCAGCCTGGGAGTGACGTCAGATGGCTTCAAGGCTTCAAGCTTCACAGAACGTTGTCCTCAGAACGTTGAGGGTGCGTTTTATTATATTAGATATATACACCTGTTTGATCATTTTAAAGCAATGATCATACCTCAGTCACCTGGTGCACTTCTTCTATTTGTGTAATTTATATGATCATTTTATTTTGCATCTTCTTTATTTTCACTTTGGATTTTTACATATTTGGAATGTTTACGGGCCTTTTTATTTAGTCTTTTTGAAGAATCATTGTTCAGTACATGCCCCCTTCATTTTTAGATCATTTTTACTGTTTGAACACATTGAACATGACGTCTTTGGAACACGTATATGATGTGTGGAATGCATATATGTTCCTAGATGGAATATGTGGTGTTACCAGCATTTTTTAGATTTTTTCAAATAATTTTTGTCATATTTTTATTTTTTAAGCAAGTCTATCCCTCACCCTCCCCTTTTACAAAGCCACGCTGTAATATCGACACAGCCCAATCACTTTCAATGGCCTGTGTCAGTATTTTCACGTGGCAATTACTTATATATTGTGGATTATGGACTAGATTTTATCAATGGCACTGAAAAATATAAAGAGTGTTATTCTATAAAGGATCCGCTTCCTTTATAGAATAGCACTAAGCACATAAATGATGCAATTGCGCCTGCTGAAATCAGATGTAAATGCTGGTGCCTGCACAGATTTAGCCTATTTTGTAACAATGCACATAAATTCTGGGAATGCTCCTTGAATGCCCCCCAAAATGCCCCTGTCCATGCCACCTTGAAATTATGTGCTATAGGAATTCTGTGCACAGCGTTACAGAATCCAGGAGTATATGTCTGTGTACACTTTACTTGTTGGTTCACACACACTGTGCATGTTTTATTGTTTTTTTTTAATCACACTTTTGTTTTTTACCATAGTTGATTTTATTGTACTTTTGTTTATGTATTGTGAAGAATTGATATTTATATTTTTACATGTTATGTTTTAGTTATACCCCTGAGGCAGCCCAACAGTTGACAAATGTGCAGTGGTGTGCTGGAGCCGGCTCGCACCGGCTCTGCAGAGCCGGTTGTTACTTTTTCAAGAATTTAGCGAGACGGTTGTTCAGCTGTCAGCTCTCTCCCCGCCTCTCTAGTCTCCAAGTCGACATCACGACACCTACCTCCTCCCAGTGGCTCCTCTCGCTCTCTCTCTCCGCCTCTCCTGTGTCTCCCAGTCCTGCCCAGCGGCCCATCTGTCGACGTCAGGACGCCGTCCTCCTCCCAGCGGCTCCTCTCGCTCTCTCTCCGCCTCTCCGAGTCC
Organism: Microcaecilia unicolor; assembly: GCF_901765095.1. Classification (NCBI taxonomy): domain Eukaryota; kingdom Metazoa; phylum Chordata; class Amphibia; order Gymnophiona; family Siphonopidae; genus Microcaecilia; species Microcaecilia unicolor. Next base: position 79,277,309 of record NC_044036.1, read on the forward strand.
CGCCCTGTCAACATCACGACGCCCCTGTGGCACCCTGCCCGCCAGTGAGTGCGCGCCCTTCCTGCTTTGGCTCCTGCAGGTGTTAGTTTCGCTCCTGTCCGTCCCAGGTAGCTCGCGTCTGACCGCACTCTTCATTGGTCACAAGGTAGTAGCGCCTTCTGCTGCACTGCTAGTGCACTCCTCCACACACCCCTGCCGCCGGCCACCAGTCTATCGTCGTCCTCCTCGTCGGTAAAAGAATCTTGGATTGGATCACCACTTCCATTCCAGCCAGGTAGGCCCGTGGCGCAATCAAATATTTATTTATTTAAATTGACATTTTTCATTGCATTTTCTGCTGCTGCTAGTGCTAGTTTGACAAGAGCAGCAAGCTGCAGCCGGGGGGGGGGGGGGGGGGATCATAAAATATGAAAAGGAAGGGCGGGGGGGCAAGATGGAACAGTACTCTGGATGGGAGAGAAAGAGGGCGATGGCAATGGGCATGAATGGCCAAATTTCAGTGAGGATATCCTGTTTCCTGATGGGTCACTCTTAACTGTTGTTGTTGTTGTTGTTGTTGTTGTAATCTACCTTGGGAAGCCTGGTGTTATAAAGTTTGATGGAATATATTGAAATTAAATGGAAGTAGAATTAAACTCTCCTTTCATTGAGGCACACATGGAATCAGATCTTCATCTGTTTTGTAGAAGTTCACCTTTTAGATACGCAAATGGATTATTCTGTTTTGAACATGTTTCAGGGGGAAGTGGTTTTATTAGTCAAAATAAATATTTTGTTTGCAGATTTCTTTTGTTTATATAAATGTGCTATAAAGCCCCTAATGCAACCCATATTGGTTTTCTTATATTTTGTTCTTGTGATAACTTATACTAAGCCAAAACTGAAAACTCTTATCTCTGTCTGGTTGGTAATAAAAGGAGCTCATTGTGAACACTATCTACCATAAAAGATTGTTTTGTGGCTGTATGAAGAATTGTGATATTGAATAAATAAGCATATGTGTGTGTGTGTCCCTAGTCATGATGCATCCTAAGTTTATATAATCCTTTCAAGAAATCCACCCCTGGGTCTCTCCCCCCCCCCCCCCCCCATCCAAATTGCAGGGCAGGCTATGCCCGCAGAGAAAGCCTGTTGTTAATACTTTACCAGCTAACTCTCTCCCTGGAAATAGCCAGCTCTGCAATTTGTGTGTGTGTGTGTGGGGGGGGGGGGGATGCAGAGGTGGATGGGGGGGCGCAGAGGTGGGGGGGGGGCGCAGAGGTGGATGGGGGAGAGAGCCTGTTGTTTAAAATGTAACAGCACATCACTGCAAATGTGGCTCACATTGAGTACTCTTATTAATAAAGGAACATTTTGTGAGAACTTTACTTTAGGGCATGCTCCATTTTTTTGTGACAATCTCATCAAGGAGACCCTGGGGATGTAAAATTTCAAAATGCCATAAATCGAGCTGCTGGTCTAGAAAGTATCCAGAGCGGAAAGTACTTTAGAACTAGTCCTGGTACAAGGGGTAATGGAAGTGGGCCTAGTTAGTAATAATGATAGCAATGCAATCAAAAAGTTTCATCACCAGAAGGAAACCGATAAAAATAAAAAAATCCACAAAAAAACAACAACAACAAGAAACAACTGTAGTCTTAATTTTAAAAAGGAAAACTCTAATAAAATGAGGACATTAGTTAGAAAACAACTAAAAGGAGTGGTTTCCATGGTCAAACGTTTGTATGATGCATGAGCATTGCTTGAAAGGCCATTTTAGAAGTTCAAATAAAATATATTTGAAACATCAAAAATGGTAGAAAGAAGGGCAAACAATAGGCTAGTGTGATTTAATAATGAGGTGGAAGAGGTAGTGAAAGTCAAAGGAGCATCTTTCAGACAATAGGAAGCAGACCCTAATGAAGAAAATAAGGATAAGGCATTGCTGTAGAGGCAAGAATAAATACTTTTTCAGTACACATAAAGCAAAAAGCCCCTGAGGAAGTCAATAGAACTTCTGGAAAACCAAAGGGTAAATGAAGTGCTCAATGAGAATAAGGTAATCAGCTAAATAATTTATTTGCTTTGGTCTTTACCAGGGAGGATGTCAAGAGTAATTCCCATGTTCAAATGTATAAACAAATTGTCAGGATCAGATTATATTTACCCCAGAGCCTCGAAAGAGCTGAAACATGAAATTTCTAACCTATTAACAGTAATCTGGAATCTATTATTCAAAAGGATCCCAATTCCAGGAGAATGGAGGGTGGCTGACATAACACCAATTTTTAAAACGTGTTCCAGGGTGAGCCTGGAAACATTAGGTCAGTGAACCTGATATTGATGCTGGGAAACATAGGTGAACTATACCATAAAATTGAATTACTGACCATATAGGTAGGATGGTTTAATGAGAACAAATCTGCTTAGGTTCAGCAAAGGCTACTCTTGCCTCACAAGTTTATTAGATGTTTTTAAAGATGTAAACAAATAAGTGTATTTGGATTTTCAAAATGCTTTTAATAAAGTTTTCATGAGAGACTGCTTAAAAAATTAAAGCTATAGGATAGGAGGTCACACCCTTTTGTAGATTACAAGTTGGCTAAGATACAGGAGCGTAGCCAAACACCCAAGTTTGGGTGGGCCTGGACCCAAGGTGGGTGGGCAGAACTCCGCCTTGTCCTACAAGTGATTTGGTTTCTCCCTCTCTTGCCTGCATGCCATATGGTCTTTCAAACATCCCCTCTCCCCCGTATACCTTTTAAATAGCAGATTTTCACCGGCAGCAAACAGTTGTTGGGAGGTTTTGGCTGGTGGGGCTTGGGGTCCCTGCCAGCCACATTATAGATGTGCTGCTACTTGGTGGGCCTGAACCTAAAGTGGGTGGGCCTGGGCCCACCCCGGCCCACCCTTGGCTACACCACTGCTAAGATATAGGAAACAGAGAGTGGTACTAAATGGTCAGTTATTAGAAAAGGTTCACTATTAGGATGACCATAAGGTGTTCATTCGAACCTGTGCTGTTTAATATATTTATACATTGTTTCAAGGAAGTAGTGGTGAGTCACACAAAATTATTCAAAGTTGTTTTAATAGTAGAAGATTGTGAAGACTTGCAAAAGGATCTTGTGAGACCAGAATACTGGGCATCTAAATGGCAGATGAAGTTCAATGTGGACAAGTGCAAAGTGGTGCAGTAAGGAATAATAATCCTATAAAGAGATATAAAATGTTCTGAGTTAGAATTCACCACCCAAGAAAGAGACCTGGGGTTACTGTACATTGACATTTTCAGTCCAGTGTGCTGTGGCTGCTAAAAAAGCAGATACAATGTTAGGGATTCTTTGAAAAAGGATGGAGAAGAAAACTGAGAATATTTTTATGCCCCCATATAGATCACCATTGCAACCACACCTTTAGTATTTTGAGGATTTCTGGATCACTGTATCTCAAAGGATATAGCAAAACTAGAAAGGTTCAGAGAAGGGCAACAAAAATGTTAGGTGGTCTTTTACTAAGCGGCGGTATGCTTGCTTAACCGGAAGTACTGCCAGGCTACCTCAGCAGCCCAGCAGTAGTTCCTACCCCCAACACATGCCACTTCTGATTCTTCAAAAATATTTTTATTTTTGTAGCACCAGTGTTTACCCAGCGGTAAGTGTGGGAGCCATTACCACCACCTCAATGAGCAGCGGTAAGTGCTCCCACCTGAAATGGCCGTGCGTCAAGTGCTTCACTTGCCACATGGCCATTTCTTTAAAAAAAGCTTTTTACCCATTGTGGTAAAAGGGGGTCTCAGCGTGCATCAAAAATACACGTTAATTCCAGCCCATGCCCCCTTTTGCCACAGCTTAGTAAAAGGACCTCTTAAAAAGGATAGAACACCTCCCTTATGAAGAGAGACTAAACACGTGAGAAATGTTCAACTTGTAGAAAAGATGACTGAGAACGGATATGCTAGAATGTTATAAAATCATCAGTGGGTGGAATGGTTTAATAGAGCACAGATGTTCAATCTGTCAAACAACTTTAAAAAAAAACATAAGGAAACTCAATGAAATGAATAAGAAGTAGATGGAAAACATCATTGGAAGTTTTTTTTTATTTTCAAGCAGCATATAATTAAACTTTGGTTTATATTCCTCGATGATGATCTCAAGGATTCAAAAGAGGTTGGGACAAGTACTTGGAGGAAAAGTCCATTATAAATTATTGGCTTGGTTTAAAGTGATAATAGAATGATGGAGACATTTATTGTTTATTGAAGTGCAAGATTGTAACAAGAGAAACTTCTGTACATAGTTATAATGTGTAGATAAGAGGAGAAACAATAATAAAGTTTTTTTAAAACATTTGCCAAATAAACTTGGCAGAGCCTTTGTTTAACTCTGGAAATGAGCTATGAGAAATATTTACTTTTTGGAATCTGCTTAGTAGTTTTATACCGTGCTGGTCAGTGTTAAAGAGACAGGATTCTGGGTTCAATAGACCTTGGTCTGAGTCAGTAGGGCTTTTCTTCTGTTCTTTATTTTATTTTTTTTTTTACATGACTACAATTTGTATAAGATTTGAAAGGTAATTCAGAGTTACAAACAACAAACAAAATAAGGCAAAATCTTAAAGCAGGAAATTTACAAATACGCATTCTGAAATTGAAGTTCACAGTTTTAGATGGATGGAGAAATGAAGCAGAAGACATAGAAAAAGGGGAAAAAAAGAACTAATATGACGAAAAGCCTTTAAACATGCCCAAACTTCAGACACAACCTTCCATTATAACCAGGCATCATGAAGACCCGCCATCCAGAACCTGCTCAAATCTATCCCAAGGAGCCTTATCACACAGTTTAGATGGCTCAGGTGTTTTTGCATTATAATAAATTATACATCTGCATGGATATTTTAAAAGTAAATGTGTTGCTTTCTGTTGAACCTTGAGCCACATCAACAAAAGTTGTTGTTGTCTTCATTGGCTAACCCTAGCCAAGTCCAGAAATACACAGATCTGAGAACCACAAAAAGTCTGAGATCTATATTAAAAAAAAAAAAATTATCACAGTCTGACTCCAACAGAGATGGAACGATCACATTTGACAAATTGGAAAATAGTCTACCAAACTGTCAGCTGATACTACTGAATCTTCCAGTTTGTCTTCTAAGCTCTGAGAGGGTAATGCTGGAATATAACAACATTTGCTAAATTAAGGAAATGCTGTCTCAGATAATTTCATAACCTCAGCAACATATTTAACAAAAACATCTTTTGGTGAAGCACCAGATAGTTTTGGAAAGTTGACAAAAGAAAGATTTCTACCTCAAGAAAAATTTTCGATACTTTCCAGCCTCCTATTTATAATTATTTTGTGCTGGATTCAGTAAATGGAACTGGTGCTTAGCGGTATTCTGTAACAGGCGCTCTGGGATCAGTGCCCTTTATAAAATAGCGCATAGCGCTGGGATCCATGCTGAACTTTGGGTTCAAGGAGTTATACCAACTGAAAGCAGGTGCAAATCCTAGCACACAAATTGGGCACAGATCCACACCATTGTATAACACTGCACATATTTTAAAGGGAACACCCCTGATTCACCCATGCTCCTGCCATGTCCATGGCCCTTTGCAGATCCACATGGAAACACTTTGGGTCCCTTTTGTTAAGCTGCGTAGGTGCCTATGCATGTCCAATGTGCGCCAATTTGGAACTACTGCCCGGCTACCACGTGGCCCAGTCGGTAATTTCATTTTTTATGCATGTCCGATATGCGCGCTGGAAAATATTTTTTATTTTCCGGCATGTGGCACTAACTGGGTGGTAATTGGCAGTGTACTCAGGCTGACAATTACTGCCTGGTTTACACTTGAGACCTTTCCACTAAGTGGGTGGCGGTAGGGTCTCAGACCCCAAATGGACGTGTCAATTTTTATTTTGCCGCATGTCCATTTTTGGCCAAAAAAGGCCTTTTTTACAGGCACACTGAAAAATGGATCTGCGCGCATCCAAAACATGCACCTACACTGCCTGAAAAATGGCTTGCGCTAGTTTAGGTGCATGTTTTGGATGCGCACAGATCCAATTTTCAGCACATCTTAGTAAAACAATTAAGAATATAAGAATAGCCATATTGGGTCAGACCAATGGTCCATCTAGCCCAGTATTCTGCTTTCAACAGTGGCCAATCCAGGTCACAAGTACCTGGCAGAAACTAAATAATAGCAACTTTCCATGCAACCAATCCCAGGGCAAGCAGTGGCTTCTCCCATGTCCATTTCATTAACAGACTATGGACTTTTCCTTCAGTAACTTGTCCAAATCTTTTTTAAACCCATATATGCTAACCACTGTTACCATATCCTCCGGCAGTGAGTTCCAGAGCTTAACTTTTGAGTGAAAAAAATATTTCCTCCTATGTGTTTTAGAAGTATTTCCATGTAATTTCATTGAGAGTCCAGTGGTCTTTGTACTTTTTGAAAGTGAAAAATCGATTCATTTCTGCAAGTTCTACACCACTCAGGATTTATAGACCTAAAACATATCCCCCTTCAGCTCTTTCTTTTCCAAGCTGAAAAGCCCTAACCTCTTTAGCCTTTCCTCATACAGAAGGAGTTCCATCCCATTTATCATTCTGGTCGCTCCTCTTTGAACCTTTTCTAATTCCGCTATATCTTTTTTTGAGATACAGTGACCATAATTGAATGCAATACTCAAGGTAAGGTCACACTATGGAGTGATACAGAGGCATTATAATATTCTTCGTCTTATTTTGCATCCTTTTCCTAATAAATCCTAGTATCCTGTTTGCTTTCTTGGCCACCACTACACACTAGGTAGAAGATTTGAGTGTATCTACAACGACACCTAGATCTTTTTCTTTAGTGCTGACTCCTAAAGTGGACCTTACCATCAAGTAACTATGATTCAGATTATAACTATGATTCAGATTATTCTTCCCAATGTGCAACACATTGCATTTGTCCACATTAAATTTCATCTGCCATTTGAATGCCCAGTCTTCCAGTTTCCTAAAACCTTCCTGCAATCAGGGCCGGTCTTAGGGTGAGGCGACCGAGACGGCTGCATAGGTCCCCGCGCTCAAGGGGGCCCCGCGCGGCGCGCCTGTGGTTGCCCCGCCCGCCGCTCCCAACCCCCCCCCCCCCAACGATCGATCGCTGTTCTGTAAAAAAATTGAGAAGCGTCGAGTAGCAGGCAGGGCCTTGCTTCTGCCCTGCTAGTAAAAATCTCCTGCACATCGTCGGGCCGGCCTTCCCGCATTAAGTCCCGCCCTCCTCTGAGGTAATAGGCTATTACCTCAGAGGAGGGCGGGACTTAATGCAGGAAGAGCCTATTACCTCAGAGGAGGGCGGGACAATGCGGGAAGAGCCTATTACCTCAAAGGAGGGCGGGACTTAATGCGGGAAGAGCCTATTACCTCAGAGGAGGGCGGGACAATGAGGGAAGAGCCTATTACCTCAAAGGAGGGCGGGACTTAATGCGGGAAGGCCGGCCCAACGACGTGCAGGAGATTTTTACTAGTGGGGCAGACGCGAGGCGCTGCCTGCTACTTGGCGCTTCTCAATTTTTTTTTAAAGTTAGTGGGTGCAGCAGGAGAACAGAGTTGGTAGGTGGGTCGGGTTGGGGGGGGACTCAGATGGGAGAAGGGTGTGGGATGGGGGTTCTCAGTTGGGGGGTGGGGGTAAGGGGGACTCAGATGGGAGAAGGGTGTGGGATGGGGCTTCTCAGTTGGGGGGAGAGGGTAAGGGGGACTCAGATGGGAGAAGGTTGTGGGATGGGGCTTCTCAGATGGGGGAGGGGGTAAGGGGGACTCAGATGGGAGAAGGGTGTGGGATGGGGGTTCTCAGATGGGGGAGGGATAAGGGGGACTCAGATGGGAGAAGGTTTCAGGGTGGGGGTTCTCAGATGGGGGGAGGGGGTAAGGGGGACTCAGATGGGAGAAGGGTGTGGGATGGGGGTTCTCAGATGGGAGAAGGGGGCTGGAACTGGGGTTTGAGAAGGGGCCATATCGGAAATGGGGGCCATGCATGGGTCTGGTGGGAAAATGGGGCATGCGTGGGTCAGGTGGGAGAATGGTTCTGGGGCTGAAAAGGGGGGCTCTAATACAAGGCATGTGGATGAAGGGGGCTGGAACTGGGGGCTGAAAAGGAGGGTAGGTGGGATAAGGGTTCTAGTCCTGGGACCTGAGGCTGAAAAGGGGCAGGGGCTGAAACTGTGGGTACTGGGGGCTGAAAAGGAGATAGGGAGAAGTGGCTGGGGCTGACGCTTGGGACTGGTGAGAGAAAAGGGCTGGGGCTGAAACTGGGGGCTGAAAAGGGGACAGGGAGGAGTGGCTGGGGGCTGAAGCTCGGGACTGGTGGGAGAAAAGGGCTGGGGCTGAAACGGGGGACTGGTGGGATAGTGGGGCTGGAACTGGGGGCTGAAAAAAAGGGTCGGAGAGAGGGGCAGATCCTGGATGGAAGGGGTAGCGAGAAGGAGGGCAGAACCGGATGGATGGGAGAGGGAGGGCAAATGTTGGATTGAAGGGGCAGAGAGGGAGGGCAGACAGTGGATGGAAGGGATAGAAAGGGCAGACAGTGAATGGAAGGGGCAGAGATAGAGGGCAGATGTGCACGGAAGGGGCAGGGAGAGAGGGCAGACATTGGATGGCAGAGAGAGAGCGAAGACAGATGCTGGATGGAAGGAAGACAGTGAAAAGAAGATGAGGAAAGCAGAAACCAGAGACGACAAACTGTAAATAAAATATATATTTTTATTTTTTTGCTTTAGGATATAGTATTGTAGCTATGTTAATAAATGTTTATAATAGAACATGTAAATAAGGTAACCTTTTTATTGGACTAATTTTAATACATTTTGACAAACTTTCGGAGAACAAAGCCCCCTTCCTCAGGTCTGGATAGGATACTGTAACAGCTCTATACTGTATTGACCTGAGGACGGAGGTTTTGGCCTCTGAAAGCTAAATGTATTAGTCCAATAAAATGGTATTATTTTATTTTCTATATTTGTTTTATTTCTATTTGTTAATTTGTAAAGTGGTGATTGGTATTTGTTAGTTTTTTTTTCAAATTTACATCTGTTGTCTTTATATTTTGCACAGTACTAGGGGACATTTTCTGTTTCTGTGGTGTTGTTTTGTATGCAGAGTCTGGCATCTTGGGGGTTCAGTTTAATTTTTGTCTAAATAGAAAGTTTAAATATTACTACTTATTCTATAGTGGATTAGGGTGTATCTGTGTTTGTGAAAAAGACATGGCTTTCAGTTGGCATTGACTGTGCAGGATCGACAAGCCCTGGAGCTAGGGGCCTTGGAGCTCGGAGGGAGGGGTGGCCGGCTGTGGAGCTAGGGTGTGGGCGGAGCTAGGGTGGGGCGGAGTTAGGGTGGGGTGGGGCTAGGGTGGGGCCTCATCAAATTGGTCTGCATAGGGCCCCACACTTGCTAAGACCGGCCCTGCCTGCAATTTTTTACAATCCGCATGTGCTTTGACAACTTTGAAAAGTTCTGTATCATTTGCAACTTTAATCACCTCACTCATCGTTCCGTTTTCAAGATCATTTATAAATATGTTAACTAGCACTGGTCCCGGTACAGATCTCTGCGCACTCCACTATTCACCCTCCTCCATTGAGAAAAATGGTCATTTAACCCTAATCTCTGTTTTCTGTCCAATAAGTGTGTTTTTGCCCCTTTCAGTGCCTTGCCTCCATTAGACTGCTTTTACCATGCTGAAAATTCAGCGCAGAAATAGCACGTAACATTTGGCGCCTTATTTAGAATTCTCCAATTATCCTTAATAATTGCTGAATCAGCTCAGACTTTTTTTTTTACTTTCATTTCTAATCTTCACATTTTTTCCAAAGTAGATAGTTCAGCACTTTCATTATTAACAGATTCTAACAAATTACTTATCTGGCTGCTTGAAGAATTGAATTATTGGGATAGTACTTTCCCAAAGGATCAATTGCCATCCAAAAAGGTTCTGGGATAACAGACAGTTTCTCCAGGGAAAAAGCTCATAGGTATTGAGCAGCCAGTGTTGAAGAAGTAGACTCAATTATAGTGGAGAATGGCATTATGTCATTATTCTATTGAGCTGAAATCTAGGCATTGTCCTATGACATGGACCTTCTACTCCACCATTCTCAGACTCAGCAAATACCTTTAATGTGGGAGGAGGGAGGCTGCCTCCTCTTCTCTGGGATCAATGTGGTTTCAAATGCCTGGAAGGACACTGTCCCTCCTGCTGGCAAATTTTTCTTCAATGGCTGCCTCTCGGGAGGAACTGTCACATCTGGGCCTTAGCCCACATATCTATTCATAAGAACCACCACAGGTCCAATTTCTAACGCCCTCTAGTAAAAAAGGCCCTTAATTTGCATTTACAGAGTCGCTCCAAAGCTTTTAATCATTCTCTTCTTGATTCCTGTAATGTAGCAGTAAATTATTTATTTTGATTGAACCTATAATCATTTATATTATCAGAATTTGTAGGGGATTTGACAAGAATTTTCACAAAAAGGCAAATATTTCTGATGTCTTACAAAGATGTTCATAAACTATTGACTTTTTGCATAACCTTCTAATATACAGGAGAACGTTATAAAGATCTGAAGAGGGTAGTTTATTTCCAGTGTCTTTATAGAAGTGAAATTTTAGCTGAAATCAAATTACTTCAGGAGCTAATTCAGGACAGCTCCATTTTAGAAAGGATATAACAGTTGGAATTGAGATATCAGAGTTAGGATAACTCATGTTTCACCAGTATTTTGGAACAGAATCTGCTGACATAGAAACTGTTCTAAAACACAGGAGAAATGGATGTTTATGCAGTGAGTAAGGGCAGCACAAACATCCATTTTAGGAATAAAAATGTTAAACATTTCAGTGGGTTGAAAACCAACACATAAACATGTTTTTGCTCACAAATACATATTTATGTTGCAGAATAGCAAGGAGAACCAAACGGTGGAGAACAAACACAACCATACAAAACTGGAATATGCAGTCAAAATGCTTCAAAAGTCCTTTATTAAAACAAACACTTAATTTATAGCAAAAGAACCTGACACGGGCAATGTTTTGACCTTACAGCCTGCATCAGGAGTCCAGAACAGATTTACAAGAAGTCCAAAATTCTTTTTTTTTTTTTTTTACAAAAGTTCAATACTATATGAATAAACAGAGATAAAATCATGAATACATACATATAGGCAAACAACCATAATACATATAAATATCTATGTTCCCAGCACATACATGTTTATCTTTGCCATTATAGAAAAATAAACATATATTTTTCCAACGCTGTCACAGAGACAGGTTTCTTTTGCCAGTTTGGCATTTGAGGGTAGGGAGAACAAAAATGACTGGAGGATTAAGGGGGTAACCTCCACTAATCCCTCCAGTGGGACTCAATATAAGCTGTTTACCAAATCCTAAACATGCTTGCTATCAGGTGTAAGTCCCAACATCAATCCTTTAGGACATAGATTTTTAATTATTATTATTGTTACATTTGTACCCAGTGCTTTCCCACTCATGGCAGGCTCAATGTGGTTTACATGGGGCAATGGAGGGTTAAGTGACTTGCCTAGAGTCACAAGGAGCTGCCTTTGCCTGAAGTGGGAATTGAACTCACTTTCTCAGGACCAAAGTCCACCACCCTAACCACTAGGCCACTCCTCCACTCCCTTCTAAAATGGGGAATACACGTGTATCACCTTGCAACACCTTTGTCCTATCCAAAACACACCGAGACCATGCCCCCTTGTTGTTTGCACACCTATTCCAGATTTGCAAAAATGGGACTTCGACATTTAAGGAAAATAAAATTCAATTTAAGCACATTTCAAATGTGAATAGGGTTTGTAAAATGAGAACTTAAACTTCTGCTTTTGAATATTCCCCACACCAACAGCTAAATTTAGGAAACTAGGACTAGATCTTTAGAAGTATTATCTGGCTAACTTTGGACAATAACCAAATAAATATTCCCTCCTAACCAGCTAAATCTGTGCACACAAAATCAAAAGTGCGCAAATTTAGCTGGTCAGAAAGGAGCAGGTCCAGAGGTATTCCAAGAGTAGGTTACTGTCTATACTTAGCACTGTCTAAAAGTAACCCTACAGCTCTACTGGCACAAGTAACTGAGGGAGTCTTTTACTGAAGTTTAGCTCGAGTTATCTGCAGCAGGGTCCATTTTATTCCTATGGGCCCTGCTGCAGATAACTCAAGCTAATCTTTAGTAAAAGATCCCCTTAGTTTCTGTAATGCAATACTTACAATAAACAAAACTATACCTCTACTATCTTTTTGTACTTTCAGTTCACATTGTTTCTATTTCATGATGATATGTCTTGCTAGATAGCTTGTAGATATAATACCTACATAGAATCAGTATTGGTATTGTCATGCCTGGAAACCTAAAGCATATATGACTATAACAATGCACAATAATTTTCAGTAAATGTGGGTTCTTTACAACAATCATTTGTGTTTAGAAGAACTGCTAGGCCTCATTCAGAGCTATATCCCTGTGCACACATCAATAGGTGTCAGGTGCTGCCATTTTTCAAGTGAATAGACATCTACTCTCTCATGCCTCTTTGTTGACTTAGCCAGTTGCATATGAGTGGAAGCTGGGGAATGGAGGACTGAGGGGGACTAGTTCTTGGGGGGGGGGGGGGTGTAATTAGGATAGGCCTTGGTACCAAGGAAGCAAGCATTATCGGTAGGGTCTACATTCTTTTAAACTTGAGCAGGTTAGAGGTCCAGAATCCTACCAGAGAGCTGAGGTCCTCTGGAAAGGGACATCTAATTTGGAACCAGTGGTCCTTTCAAACACATATCACCACGTATAAAAAGGATCCAGACAGTGAAGTGAAAAAGCATATCTAGGTACCTAAAAGATTGGGAGTATAGGCCATAGATCCTCTTGACTCTCCCCTGATTTGGAAAATGAATGTAAAAAAACACAGTTGACTCCTCTCTTCAAGTGTGATCCCATATAACATATTTAGACAGCAATTCTATAACTCAGCACCTCCATTTAGGTGCCCCAAGGCAGTACAGTAGAAGCCTATTCTATAACAGTTATAGAATATAGGTATAGTTATCAGGCTATAATCTGTTCAAGAAAGACATGGTAGGAAGAAAGGGAAGGCACAGAAAAGCACTATAATGGATGCAAGGCACCAAAATGGGGCAGGAATGGCAGATCTATGAGAAAAAACACGTACATTCCCATTTATAGAATAGCACCTAAGTGTTTCTATATGGATCTGCAAAGGGTGCATGGCCAGTGGAGTGACATGGGTGGGTCAGGGGTTTTCCCTTAAAATGCGTTCAATGTTATAGAATAGTGTGGATCTGCACCTGACTTGCATGCTGGGATTTACTCCTGGTTTCAGTTGGTATAACTCCTCATGCCTAAAGTTAAGTGCAGATCCCAGTGCTATGCGCTATGCTATAAAGGGCACTAATCCCAGAACACCTGTTATAGAATACCATTCAACACTGTTTTTTTTTTGTTTGTTTTTTTTTTTTTTTGGGGGGGGGGGTTAACACCAAATTTTAAGTGCCATTTACTGAATCCATCCCTTAAGGTGCAGTAAATGTCTACCCCCTGTGGTAGCTGCATTAGCAGATGCTGGTCACACCCCCAAGAGTTACAGCAACAGCAATACAATTACTGTGCACTAATTATTAATTTTTGCAAGTAACACAGTAACTGCAAAACTTTAATTCACTTTAGTAAACGAGCACTTTTACCAATAGAGTTAACTGGATTACTCCTTTACTTAATGGGTTAAATTTTAACCAGACAACAAGTTAACTGGATAAATTATCTGAATATTGCCCTCATGGTTTCTATAGGCAGCTTACTCTTTTGATTTTACAATGCAGAGTTTGTTAATTTTGAGAGATCTTTTGCACCTTAAAGAGCAACCTAATTCAAAATCCACAAATGAAAGTGAGCTAATGTTATTTCTTTGATGAAGTCTACTTTTAGTTAATGTTCTTTGCCCTAGCATTGTTTTTCTTAGGGTTTGTACTGATAATTTACTGAACCTATAGCTTTAAAGATATCATGTTACACTTGAACTTTATTCAGGAGCTTTCACAATCAGCACAATTTCCTGGTACGAGTAAGAGGCCCAACAAAAATAAAACAGTTTAGAAGACAGCCATCCCAAGTTTTTCTGTGCTACATTTTAAACAGTTTTGTATATAACTGCCAATATAACATTTTCAAAGTTAATCAGAGCTATGTGATGAACTTTTCTCCCAAAATAACATGTTCCTGCCCAGGCTGTGCATTCAGCAGCTTTCGAAGAGGGAAATTGTGCAAGGTAAATAAAAACTAAAACCATGCAAGCTCTAAACTCTAGAGATGGGATAAAAAACATATCTGTAAATGTTGCATATTAGAGTGTAGACATTGATTTACATGTTAAAAGTCTGTCACATTATACATACTAATGTTCATAGGCTCATGAACAAAAGAATTTAGTAAAATTATAAGGAATCAAAGAAAGACAAAGAAAATCAAGTAGGATAAAGGTATAAAATTCAAATGCAGCATCTCTGTCTTGTTTTCAGTACCCATTTTCATATAACCTCGCAGAAGTACTCAGACTCCCTAAACTCTTTCTCCATCTCCATTCAGGTACTGAAAAATGCTTCTCCACTCTTTTCAAGGTATATGTAAATGGAAATCAGAACAATTTATGATCTTATCTCATTCTCTCTCTCTTTCTCTCTTTTTCATCAACACTAGAACAAATTTCTGCCTCTCAAACATTTCTGTTAAAACTGGCATTTGGTGCTTATAAGTTTGCAGAGACAGAGAAAAATGTTATTAACATCTAAGATGACTATAAATCTATGTACCTCGATGTCCAATGTGTCCTTGCTAAGCATACGAGCCATGTCGCTTTTATTTATAGTATATTTGTGCTGGTAAAGGGTGAAAGATCTTGACACGACAGTAGTGGCGAACTGCTGTATCCAGTGAGTGCCGTCTGAAGGCAGCTTCTCTTGAATTGTGAAGGTTTACAATGAAAATGAGCAGCTGCTGTACCCAGTCAGCTCCTGATGTCAGCTGACAAGTTCATAATATCCATGGGGGTGGAGTCGTTTCTTCTCACTCATGAGCACATTAACCAGCAGGAAAGCAATGGCAACAATTCTGTAAAAGGCAGGAGATACTGATCCTTTCCCCACATTCATTAATAGCTAGAGGGTGGCACATTACAGAGGCCAGTAGCTAAAAAGCAATTGTGCCAAACAGAAGAAAATATGTTCAAGTTTGTTCATCCAGATCTCAACCTGTAACTATCTACCATGCTGAACAGAAATCAACTTTTCAAAATGGGTAGGGTACCCCATACAGAAAGTATTAATATGGCCAAATAAAGAGACACAACATATGTTGTGTCATGGGCAAAACTGGCCCAGCCACATTTAAATGTATAGAAAGCAGTGCACACACAGGGAGGAATATTGTAGCCAAAAACAGAGCATCTCTTCCCAGCCACTCATCCCTAGCAGTATTCCCCCACCTCCAATTCTCACCAGGGCCCACCTACACCATTCTCTATCTCTGTTCCTTCCAGTCCAGATTAGCCCAGCTTGTGACTCATGCACTCTCTCTCCCAGCCAGTTCTCTTCCTTACACAGTTCATCATCCATACCAATGAATATGCTTTAATACATTTGCATAGAATGGAGGCAGTGTATGCAGATCGTTATCATGCATATACATGTGGATATCTTGAAAATCTGACCAGCTAGTTGTGTCCTGAGGTCTATGTTGAGAACTCATGCTGTATGGAAAAAGGATTCATGAACTTTTGACACAAATTTAAAGTTTCTCAGAAAGGAGATACTGTGTCATAGATTGTAATATGTCGTGTTATTTCTGTCTTTGTAATGGACTGTGCTAATCTAACTGTCTCTAAAGTGGAAAAGTACTAGCTTAGCTCAGCATAATATAAATGTGGATGTTGTGAAATGTGTGAAAACGATCTCTGTAAAAAAAAACAAACTTGTGAACTAAATCTACTGTGAAGCAGGGGAGAGTAGCTTGGACTTTTTCAATATAATAGACTGCAGGCTGGATTTGCATGGAGTTCAAAGGTTGGGTCTGAAGCAACACCACCAGCAGTTACAACAGCTGAACAGACACCTTTGATGATGACAGAGAATGCTCAGTGTAGTGTGCTGTTTAACTGAGACTGTTATAAGGTTATTGTATGGGTATACCAATATGAAGTATGACTCCCATTAAGATGCTCTGTGAAACTGGGAATGGACTCTTCCAGTGGTCGCAGGAAAGCATTGGATCTTGGATCATCTACTCAGTGTAGTATTGAAAACTTGTATGCTAATTGTGACTGTTTCTGTTTACCCCTGGATACTATATATGGTGCACAAAATTTGAGTGTGCGCCCAATTTGCACATACAATCTAATGGAGTAATGAACCAATTAGCGTGACAATTGGGTGCTAATAATCAATTATCATTGCTAATCGACAATAAATTGGAGCCTAGGGGGTTCAACCAGCATGACGGACTTTCCCTTTGGTATACGTGGAGGGGCATTTTCGATATGACATCTAAGTCGAACTCTGGACGTTTTAATGAAAACTTCCAAAGTGGGGCACGTATAATGAAAATATATTATGGACGTCTTTCCATGTTCCATAATATCGGTGAAGACCGCATAAAATGGAAACATCTAACTCAGCTGCAGAAAGACATCTTTTCGGGCACAGTCGCTGTAGAACGTCCATCGAGTCCCTGCGTGTATCAAAAACGTGCATGGTCATGCTAGAAATGTCTTCTGTACCTGCGGACCCTCCATATATTGTTCCGCACTTGTAAGTACGTTCATAAAGATGCTGAATGTCCATATTTGGCATTGCACATGTAAGGAGCGTCCATATTTGGCACTGCACATGTGGTGGTGGGAGGGTGTGGTGGTGGTGTGTAGCTGGTGTGTCATTGCAATAAATGTGTACTTGCTGTCACTAAAAATTTGTCTCAATGAGTCTTTGCCTGACTCGGACCCCCAGCTGGTGGGCACTCTGCTCTGCTCTGTGGCCAGGAGGTGGAGGAGGGTTCCTCATCATCTTGATCTTGGTCCTACTGCTCTGGTTGCTATGGATCCTCTGAGAGGGCCTGTTCTCTGTGCAGGGCAAGATTAGGTAGCATGCAACAGGCCATAAAGATCTTAGCAACCTTTTGGGGCTATACAGATGCTCCCCTCCAGAACGATGTAGACATTGGAACCTGTTTTTCAGTTGTCCAAAGGTGTGCTCTATGATGCCACATGTGATCCAATGTCTGCTGTTGTTGTCCTCCTCCGGCCCTGTTTGTGGGTGCACTATGGGGGTCATGAGCCAGGTCCACTGTGGGTAGCCTCTGTCACCTTTGGGGAGAAGCAGAATGAGAAACATGAGTGGGTACCTTCTGGTTTTGAAGCAACATTTTAAGATGTATAATTTTAATGTTAACCTCAGTTATTAATAACTAGGTCTTATTGCATAAATGGAACTTCCTCTACAATAAGATGAACCAGTGAGGCCATGAACGCTGGTTGACCCATCAAGCATTAAAGTCTTTTTTGCATCTGTGAGGTGTTTGCTTTTGTTTTGCTTCTCGCCTCACTGATTCATCTTCTTGTTCTCTGCATGGGGATTTTTTTCCTTCTCCTGTATACCACTTCTGCTAAAATAGTATGAGTTAGAGGTAAATTACTACATTTTTATGGTTGCCCATGTTGATAACTACACCCCTAAATGCTAGTATTCTAAACATTTATGCATGTAATATATGTGCAGCTTATGACCAAGGCACAAAAAGGTGCCCGAACTAACCAGATGACCACCGGAGGGAATTGGGGATAACCTCCCCTTACTCCCCCAGTGGTCACTAATCCCCTCCCACCCTTCAAAAATATATTTTAAAATATTTTGTGCCAGCCTCAAATGTCATACTCAGGTCCATCGCAGCAGTCTGCAGGCCCCTGGAGCAGTTTTAGTGGGTGCAGTGCACTTCAGGCAGGCGGACCCAGGCCCATCCCCCCCACCTGTTACACTTGTGATGGTAACTGTGAGCCCTCCAAAACCCACCAGAAACCCACTGTACCCACATCTAGGTGCCCCCCTTCACCCGTAAGGGCTATGGTAGTAGTGTACAGTTGTGGGTAGTGGGTTTTGGGGAGGAGGTTGGGGGGCTCAGCACACACAGTAAGGGAGCTATGTACCTGGAAGCAATTTCTGAAGTCCACTGCAGTGCCCCCTAGGGTGCCCGGTTGGTGTCCTGGCATGTCAGGCTCCTCCCACGACCAGGGCTTGCATTTGGTTGTTTCTGAGACAGGCGTCCTCAGTTTCCATTATCGCCGAAAATCAGAAACAACCAAGTCTAAGGACGACCATCTCTAGGGACGACCTAAATGTCAAGATTTGGGCGCCCCTGATTGTATTATCGAAACAAAAGATGGATGCCCCCTTCGCCGGGACGTCCTGCGAGGAAGTCCTCAGGAAAACTTGGAGGGGCATAATCGAACGGAAACGCCTATCTCCATGGGCGTTTATCTCCGAGAACGGGTCCGTGAAGGGGCGGGCCGAACCGTATTTTAAAAAAAATGGCCGTTTTTGAGCTGGGTGTTTGTTTTTTTTAGCGATAATGGAAACTAAAAATGCCCACCTCAAAAACGTCCTAATCCAAGCCATTTGGTCATGGGAGGGGCCAGGATTCGTAGTACACTCACCCCCCTGATATGCCAGGACACCAACTGGGCACCCTAGGTCAGTGTGGTGGACTTCAGAAAAAGCTCCCACATGCATAGCTCCCTTACCACGGGTGCTGAGCTCCCAACCCCCCTCCCCCAAAACCCATTACCCACAAATGTACAACACTACCATAGCTCTTAGGGGTGAAGGGGGCACCTACATGTGGGTACAGTGGGTTTTGGAGGCATCCCATTTACCAGCACAAGTGTTACAGGTGGGGGGGGGATGGGCCTGGGTCCACCTAGCTGAAGTGCACTGCGGTACCCACTAAAAGTGCTCCAGGGACCTGCATGCACGCAGGCCTCTAGGACTTGTTGCTGCTGTATAACATTGGCACACCAGTTTGCACCTGAAGACTAATCTCTCCGAAAACGTCCTTTATTGGAATAAGCACGCTTACTCACAGTTAACTGCAGATCAGAGGTTCTGCCCCACCACTGGCAACGAGTCTCCCTGGTAGTGAGATTAGCAGGTCAGAGCTGGCAGAATGTTGTACAATGTCCTCTTTCAGCCACATTCAAGGTAAGAACTAAGTTCTCTAACGTGGCTAACACATGGAAGGGATCTAAAACTGGCTTACAAAAATGGCCACTACCTCATGGACCGGAAACACAACAGGGCACACTCTGACCCAGTAGGCAGGGGAAAAAGTACCATGGGAGAAGAGCCTATCAACTACCAACATCGTGAGACTGTAACACAAGCTAATGAAATCACGGAGCCCAATACCCTACACCCACCACAATGCAATGCTGATGTAACCCTGTAGTGCACCCGAGAGCCACATCTGACCCAGGGAAAGGCTGTGACAGGATCGAACATATTCTGCTGTCATGGAGGTGGGTACGGCATTTGAGGCTGGCATAGAGGCTGGAAAAAAAGTTTTTAAAGTGAGTTTTTTTTTGGTGGGAGGGGGGTTAGTGACCACTGGGGGAGTGCGGGGAGGTCATCCTCAATTCCCTCCAGTGGTCACCTGGGCAGTTCGGGCACTTTTTTGGGACTTGTTCGTGAAAAAAAAGGGTCCAAAAAAAGTGACCCAAAATCGTGGTAAAAAGCCTTTTTTTCGATTATCAGCTAAAGACGCCCATCTCTCCTTGGCTGATAACCACGCCCCAGTCCTGCTTCCACCACGCCGCTGACACCCCCCCCCCCCCGTCAACTTTATTCGTTTCCGCGACGGAGTGCAGTTGGAAACGCCCAAAATCGGCTTTCGATTATACTGATTTGGGCGCCTTTGCGAGAAAAACGCCCATCTCCCGATTTGGGTCAAAATATAGGCGTTTTTCTCTTTCGAAAATAAGCTGGTTGGGCGCCCCTTTTGATTATGCCCCTCCATTTCTATATTTTAATTTATCACCATATATTCTAACTCTCCAATCATAATTGTTTAGACTTCTGGCATTTGCATATAGACAATACAAATTATGTTTTTTATTTGCATTCACAACCTGCCTAGCGGTTGATGTAATAATCAGGAATAATTATTTTTTTCTGTTTATTCTTTATTTAAATGCACCTGTTTAACCTTTTTCTACAATCTTTCTATCTGCAATTTCTTTTTTTTTTTTTTGGGGGGGGGGGGGGGGGGTTGTCAGTATCTTAAGAAAATACTTTAGTTTGAACCAAGGATTCCTGAATGACTGTCAACTTTCCCACAAGATGTAGTTTAAAAATGGTTTTATCTCCTTTGTAAACATAGTAGTCAAGCAAACATTTATTTCACTAGACTAAAAAGACTTAAATCTATACAAAACACAGCTATAAGATTGATAACTCCTGCCTATAAGTGTGATCATGTGTCCCCCTTATTTCAGAAATTTCATTGACTCCTTATTGAGAAATGGATTATCTTTAAGTTACTTACGCTGGCATTCAAAACCCATAGACTGGGTCTTCCAGACTATCTAGCATCATTGCCCATTCCATATTTCCCTACTCATCTTCTACGATCAATTAATGATCATCGCCTTGTTCTACCAAGCCCAAAAGCTGCCCAGATAAATTACTAGACATTATGTCTTTTTCTTCACTGTTCCTTTTCATTGAAATTCTCTTCCTCTAACCATTCGTGCCAAATTGTCCTTTAAAAATTTCAAGACTGCTATAAAAAACATGGCTTTTTAATCAAGTCTTTATTGTTCCCTGATCCACTACAGGGGGAATCAAAATTCAGACTCCCAGCTGTTCTACCTCTCCCTTCCTTCCCTCCCTTCTCATTCTCCCCCCCCCCCCCCCCCCCCCCCCCCACCCTCTTCTTTTCCCTTTTGCCTTCTATGACCCATCCTACTTACTGCTCTTTAGCTTGTACATTCTTCTTACATGTGAATGATTTATTCATTTCCTGTCTCATATTGTACTTCCTTTCTGCCTATTTATGTACCCTTAGTTTTGTAAACGGCTCAGGCCTGCAAGTTAGGTTGAGCAGTATAGTAAATTTTAATAAACTATAAACTATAGACTCCTTGCTAACTTTTAAACAAAGACTTTTTCATTAGGCTCTGTACTAACTTTTAAACACAGAGAATTTATCAATTTAATCCACAGTCTGTTTCTTCTCAGTTATTAGAAACAGTTTTACAGGAAGCCTTTTTTTTTTTTTTTTTAACAAATCCAGATTCCTTAACAACAGAGACAGGTCCTGTCTCAGTATTCCTTCAGGAGTTCTAGGGCTGAGGGAAGATCAGTCACTAAACAGCCAAAGGCATTGCTCAGCTCTCTACTGCTTTATTTTCCTTAGTGTGATCTTGCATGTGGCAGGATCACTTATTGCCTCTGTGGCTGTGCTGTCCTCCTGTTACTTTCTAGATATCACACTATTAGCTTCCTGCTTCAAATACTCCTCTGCAACTAGCTGCTCATCTCTCCTTCCTCTTATTTGAGTTTCTCAAATGATTTATCTGAAATGCAGCACTTTCTTTGCCCAATTAGGCATGCAGGTACCAGCACTAAAAATCAGCCATCACCCACATAACTTCCTGGTTCTCCAAAGACCTGGATATTCAATGGCAGTGCCTAGACTTGTCTTGGCAATGAATGTCCAGGTCATTTTTTAGCTGCTAAAAAGACACTGACTACTGCTGACTGAATATTGACCCAGCAATTAATGATTACATGACATTCTGGTGAAAATGCACTGAAATACAACTTTCTTCTCTCACTCTGGGCTTAAAGTACAGAAAATGCATTACCTTGCTAACCCCATAGACTTTAATGAGGCCAAACTAGACTGATTCCCCTACAATCCCTCCCCTCCAAAACCCTCCTGGTATGGATGAATTTCTGATTTCAGTTTCCATAGGCAGGACTGGAGGGTGAGGGCAGGAGTTTCCTGGAGACTAGAAAAAGAGGCTAGATGCTTAGGCACCCCATATATATGACAGACCTCATAGACCTACCAACTAGAAACACATCAAGATCAGCACGAAATTACCTAAATCTCCACTACCCAAGCTGCAAAGGACTCAAATACAAACCTATGCATCAAGCTTTTCCTATATAGGCACACAACTATGGAATGCACTGCCAAATTCCATGAAAACAACAACCAACCACCTAAACTTCCGGAAATTACTAAAGACTCACCTGTTCAAAAAGGCATACCCCAACGATCCAACTTAAACACCTTAACCATACAACAAAATGGAACCAAAACACGTACTGGACTTCAACCTAACTCTGCCCCCTCACGTTTCCCAAATGTGTTTGTCACACATAATATGTATTCTACTACAAAATCTCTCTGTATTTGTTCACATCATACTGACGATCACCTCTACGATACTATCCAGCTTATTTTCGAAAGAGAAAAACGCCTACAGTGCAACCTAAATCGGGAGATAGACGTTTGTCTCGCAAAGGTGCCCAAATCGGTATAATCAAAAGCCGATTTTGGGCATTTCCAACTGCACTCCGTCACGGAAACGAATAAAGTTGACGGAGGGGGGGGGGGGGGGGTGTCAGAGGCATGGTGGAGGCAGAACTGGGGCGTGGTTATCAGCCGAGGAGAGATGGGCATCTTTAGCTGATAATCGAAAAAAAGGCGTTTTTACCGCGATTTTGGGTCACTTTTTTTGGACCCTTTTTTTTCACAAACAAGTCCCAAAAAAGTGCTCCAACTGCCCAGATGACCACTGCAGAGAATCGGGGATGACCTCCCCCGACTCTCCCAGTGGTCACTAACCCCCTCCCACAAAAAAAAAACACTTTAAAAACTTTTTCCAGCCTCAATGCCAGCCTCAAATGCCGTACCCACCTCCATAACAGCAGAATGTGTTTGATCCTGTCACAGCCTTTCCCTGGGTCAGATGTGGCTCTTGGGTGCACTACAGGGTCACATCAGCATTGCATTGTGGTGGGTGTAGGGTATTGGGCTCCGTGATTTCATTAGGTTGTGTTACAGTCTCACAATGTTGGTAGTTGGTAGGCTCTTCTCCCATGGTGCTTTCCCCCCTGCCTACTGGGTCAGAGTGTGCCCTGCTGTGTTTCCTGTAGTCCATGCGGTAGTGGCCATTTTTGTAAGCCAGTTTTAGTTCCCTTTCCTGTGTTAGCCACGTTAGAGAACTTAGTTCTTACCTTGAATGTGGCTGAAAGAGGGCATTGTACAGCATTCTGCCAGCTCTGACCTACTGCTCATCTCACTACCAAGGAGACTCGTTGCCAGTGGGGCACAACCTCTGATCTGCAGTTAACTGTGAGTAAATGAGGTTATTCCAATAACGGACGTTTTCGGAGAGATTAGTCTTCAGGTGTAAACTGGTATGCCAATGTTATATAGCAGCAACCAGTCCTAGAGGCCTGCGTGCATGCAGGTCCCTGGAGCACTTTTAGTGGGTACCGCAGTGCACTTCAGCCAGGTGGCCCCAGGCCCATCCCCCCCCCCCACCTGTAACACTTGTGCTGGTAAATGGGAGGCCTCCAAAACCCACTGTACCCACATGTAGGTGCCCCCTTCACCCCTAAGAGCTATGGTAGTGTTGTACATTTGTGGGTAGTGGGTTTTGGGGGAGGGGGGTTGGGAGCTCTGCACCCGTGGTAAGGGAGCTATGCATGTGGGAGCTTTTTCTGAAGTCCACCACACTGACCTAGGGTGTCCAGTTGGTGTCCTGGCATATCAGGGGGGCCAGTGTACTACCAATCCTGGCCCCTCCCACGACCAAATGGCTCAGATTAGGACGTTTTTGAGCTGGGCGTTTTTAGTTTCCATTATTGCTAAAAAAAACAAACAAACACCCAGCTCAAAAATGGACGTTCTTTTGAAAATACGGTTCAGCCCACCCCTTCACGAACCCGTTCTCGGAAATAAACGCCCATGGAGATAGGCGTTTCCGTTCGATTATGCCCCTCCACATAAGCCACATTCAGCCTGCAAATAGGAGGGAAAATGTGGGATACAAATGTAACAAATAAATATGAGAGGCTTGGAGAGGCTAAGCCTCTACAACGGCAAGTGTAACCTCCATAAGAGGACCCCTGACTCACTGCAAGCACTGTCTTGGGCTGCCATCAGTTTCATGGGCTGCTCCAACTGCTGGTAGTTCTCTCTCTCTTCCTCCAACAGCATGCTGGTGCTGCTAACCTGCCTTGTTTGCTGCCGGTAGAGGCATCATAGCGATTGAAAAGAACTGCTTCAGGGCCTTGTTGTTCCCTATGATGTGTCCTGCCCAGCAGGGCCGGTCTTAGCAAGTGCGGGGCCCTATGCAGACCAATTTGATGGGGCCCCGCCCCCCTCCCTAGCTCCAGGGCCAGACACCCCTCCCTCCAAGCTCCCAGACTGCTCCCTCCAAGCTCCAAGGCCCCCAGCTCCAGGGCCTCCCTCCCTCCCAGCTCCAAGGCCCCCCTCCCTCCCTCCCAGTCATTTTTTAACATCCCCCTCCAAAATCCAGTACTAGGTATGCCGAGAATACAAAACACTCAGGATCTATAGAGCAATTCTACCATATCATAAGCAGTCATTTCTACTAAATCACACAAAGAAAAGGAAAACATCTTAAAACACTACAGTGAGCACTAGAGCATCAATTCACCTATTGTAAAATGAACCCAGACAGAATAGTACAGATCGTCGTCGATCCTGCACAGTCAATGCCAAGTGAAAGTCATGTCTTTTTCACAAACACAGATACACCCTAATCCACTATAGAATAAGTAGTAATATTAAAACTTTCTATTTAGACAAAAATTAAACTGAACCCCCAAGATGTCAGACTCTACATACAATGCAACACCACAGAAACAGAAAATGTCCCCTAGTACTGTGCAAAATATAAAGACAGCAGATGTAAATTTGAAAAAAAACCTAACAAATACCAATCACCACTTTACAAATTAACAAATAGAAATAAAACAAATATAGAAAATAAAATAATACCATTTTAATGGACTAATAGATTTAGCTTTCAGAGGCCAAAACATCCTTCCTCAGGTCAATATAGTATAGTACTGTTACAGTATCCTATCCTGACATGAGGAAGGGGGTTTTGTTCTCTGAAAGTTAGACAAAATGTATTAAAATTAGTCCAATCAAAAGATTACCTTGTTTACATGTTCTATATTATAAACATTTATTAACACATCTACAATACTACTTTATCCTAAAGCAAAAAAATAAAAATATATATTTTATTTACAGTTTGTTGTCTCAGGTTTCTCCTTTCCTCATCTTCTTTTCACTGTCTTCCTTCCATCCAGCATCTGTCTTCGGTCTCTCTCTGCCATCCAGGGTCTGCCCTCTCTGCTGTCCCCTCCATGCAATGTCTGCCCTCTCTCCCTGGTCCTTCCATCCACATCTGCCCTCTATCTCTGCCCCTTCCATGATCCATCCACCATCTGCCCCTGTCTGCCCGCTCTCTCCCCTTTCTATCCCTTCCATCCACTGTCTGCCCTCTCTTTCTCTGCCCCTTCAATCCACCATTTGCCCTCCCTCTGCCAACCATCCAGGGTTTGCCCTCCCTCTCGCTCCCCCATCCAGGATCTGCCCCTCTCTCCGCCCCTTTTTTCAGCCCCCAGTTCCAGCCCCCCAGCCACTTCTCCCTGTCCCCTTTTCAGCCCCCAGTCCCCAGTTTCAGCCTCCAGTCTCAGTGCTAGCCCCCTTATCCCACCTACCCTCCTTTTCAGCCCCCAGTTCCAGCCCCCTTCATCCACATGCCTTGTATTAGGGCCCCCTTTTCAGAACCATTCTCCCACCTGACCCACACATGCCCCATTTTCCCACCAGCCCCAGGCCCCATATGGCCCCTTCTCAGACCCCAGTGACAGTCCCCTTCTCCCATCCAAGAACCCCCTCCCGCCCCCTTCTCCCATCCGTGATCCCCTCCCCAACCCGTCCCCTTCAACCACCCAAGAACCCCCTCCCCACCCCTTCTCCCATCCGTGAATACCCCTCCCACCTCAGTCCCCTTATCCCATTCAAGAACCCCAGTCCCCTCCCCACCTGTCCTCTTCTCCCATCCGAGAATCCCCACCCCAACCCCAGTCCCCTTCAACCATCCAATAATCCCCTCCCCACCCTCTTCTCCCATCCGTCAATACCCCTCCCACCTCAGTCCCCTTCCCACCCGTCCCCTTCTCCCATCCAAGAATCCCTCCCCAACCCCAGTCCCCTTCAACCATCCAAGAACCCCCTCCCCACCCCCTTCTCCCATCTGTGATCCCCCTCTCCACCTCCCCATTTGAGAACCCCCACCCTTCTCACATCTGAGTCCCTCCCCCCCCGATCCACCTACCAGCTGAGCTCCATTCTGCCGCCCACCACCCTCACTGCCTTTAAAAAAACAATTTGGAAGCGTCGGAGAGACAGTGACAGGCAGCACCTCGGTTTGCCCTGCTACTAAAAATCTCTTCGACGTCGTAAGGGCCTTCCCCACATTGAGTCCCGCCTGCCCTCGCGGTAATTGGAAGTTACCTCAGAGGAGGGCGGGACTCAATGTGGGAAGGCCCAATGACGTCGAACAGATTTTAGTAGCAGGGTGGGAAGACGCGAGGCGCTGCCTGTCACTGTCTTCGGCGCTTCCAAATTGCGTTTTTAAAGGCAGGAGTGACAGGAGAGCAGCGACTTGGAGCACACCCCCACCTGCTGACATCGGGGGGTGGACCGCCCCCACCACGCCGCCGCACTCCCCATCGGATTCATTGGGAGGGAGGGAGGACGGAAGGACGGACTGGAGCTCGGATGGGCTGGAGCTCGGGCGCGGGGCCCTATGCGGCCGCCTCGGTCGCCTCGCCTTAAGACCGGCCCTGCTGCCCAGGCAGAATGGGAAGTTGGATCAGAAGAGGTGGGATGCGTCATAGGGAAGATCAAGGCCCCAACCTTGAACTTTTCTGTATTAAATTGTAGCTGCCAAATTCTGGACCATTCTTCAAGCTTTTTATTGTGAGACTCAAAGGTGAAGGGGAGGAACACGTACAACCTGGTAAAGATAAAGTGGAATTGCTTAACAAATATTTATGTTCTGTGTTTACAGCTGAAGGGCTTGTAGCAGGACCACAGAAGACAAATCCAAATAGGAATGGAGGGGTGGTAGTCCTTGAACAAGTTTCAGGGGACTGAGTTTATGAGGAGCTGGCTAAACTAAAGGTGGACAAAGCAATGGGGCCGGATGGCATACATCTGAGGGTACTGAAGGAATTTAGGGAAGTTCTAGTGACTCTACTGGCTGACCTTTTCAGTGCTTCTCTAGAGTTGCAAGTGGTCCCTCTCCACAAAAGTGGAAGTAAGGAAGAGGTTGGGAAATATAGGCCGGTAAATCTGATTTCTGTGCTAAGTAAATTAATGGAAATGCTTTTAAAACAGAGAACAGTCAAGTTTTTTGGAATCCAATGGATTACAGGATCCAAGGCAGTTCTTCTCAAACAAATCTGATTAACTTCTTTGACTGGGTGACCAGAGAGTTGGATCAAGAGAGAGCGCTAGATGTGGTTTATTTCGATTTTAGCAAAGCCTTTGACATGGTTTCGCATAGATGACCAATAAATAAACTTTACGGAACTCAAGTATGCCCAAAGTGACTGTCTGGGTATGGAACTGGTTGAATGCAAGGTGACGGAGGGTAGTAGTAAATGAAGTTCATTCTGAGGAAAAGGATGGTACCAGTGGTGTGCTACAAGGTTCGGTTCTTAGGCCAGTTCTTTTTAACATTTTAGTAAGCAATATTGCTAAAGGGCTGTCTGATAATGTTTGCCTGTTTGCAGATGATATCAAAATCTTCAGTACGGTAGACACCCCTTATGATCTGTATAACAAGAGGAAGGACTTAGAAAAAAAAAAAAAAGAGGAATGGTCTGAAATTTTGACAGCTTAGAATTTATGTATTTGGGCTGCAAAAACCCGAGGGAATGGGACAGGGGGTGAAGAACTGTGCATGAAAGAGGAATGAGACTTGGGGATGTGATCATATATGATGATCATAAGTTGGCCAAACAGGTAGAAAAAGTGATGGTGAAAACTAGAAGGATGCTTGGATGCATAGAGAGGGGAATGGCTAGTAGGAAAAAATGAGGTGATGATGCCCTTGTATAATACTCTGATGAGACCTCATTAGAATATTGTGTACAATTTTGGAGACTGCACCTTCAAAAAGATATAATCAGGATGGAGTCTGTCCAGAGGGTGGCTACTAAAATGATCAGTGGTCTTTGTT
This sequence comes from Microcaecilia unicolor, assembly GCF_901765095.1. Taxonomy (NCBI): domain Eukaryota; kingdom Metazoa; phylum Chordata; class Amphibia; order Gymnophiona; family Siphonopidae; genus Microcaecilia; species Microcaecilia unicolor. The sequence continues at coordinate 79,305,739 of NC_044036.1, forward strand.
ATAAAGTGTATGGGGACAGACTTAAAGATCTCAATGTGCATACTGTGGAAGAAAGGCGGGAGAGGGAACATATGTTAGAGACATTTAAATACATACGCGGCAAAAATGCACAGGAGGTGAGCCTCTTTCAATTGAAAATATGTTCTGGAATGAGGAGGCATAGGATGAAAGTGAAAGTGGATAGACTTAGAAGTAACCTGAGGAAATACTACTTCATAGAAAGGGTGATGAATTCATGGAATGGCCTCCTGTTGGTTGTGGTGGAGATGAAAGCAGTATCTGAATTCAAGAGAGCTTGGAACAAGTACATTGGGTCTGTAAGGGAGTGATAGAGAGAGTAGATGGCATGGATGGGCAGACTGGATAGGCCATATAGTCTTTATCTGCCTACATGTTTATATGTTTCTATGTGATCCACACCTTCAGGGGTGTCTAATTCAGTTTTTTTTAATAATTTAAAACATATTTTATTATTAATAATCAAAACAAGAACAATGCAGCAATTCAAAAACATATCAAACAAATAACAGAGTAAATTTATACAAATATTACCCACAAAGGCTGCAGTATACAATGAACAACAAGTTCTATATATAGGAACCAACATTAAAAGGGACAGAGAAATAGGGAAAGAACTGAAAAACTGAAGAGCAAAAAGAAAAAGCACACTTTAGATGTAGAAGAAGCATATTGTAAATAGAGTAAACAGCCTGCTTATTTTCGAAGGAGATCTCCGGCCATCTTCCTACACAAATCGGGAGATGGCCGGCCATCTCCTGAAGCCAGCGAAATCGGTATAATTGAAAGCCGATTTTGGCCGGCTCCAACTGCTTTCTGTCGCAGAGCCAGCCAAAGTTAAAGGTGGCGTTTTCGCCGGGTATGGAAAGCGGGATGGAGGCAGGACGGGGGCGTTGTTAAGACATGGCCGGCTTCAGCCGATAATTGAAAAAGAAGGCCGGCTCTGAGGAGCATTTCACCGGCTTCACTTGGTCCATTTATTTTTAGGACCAAGTCTAAAAAAAGTGCCCCAATTGACCAGAAGACCACCGGAGGGAATCGAGGATCACCTCCCCTTACTCCCCCAGTGGGCACCAATCCCCTCCCACCCAAAAAACAAAACAAAACATTTTTTGCCAGCCTCTATGCCAGCCTCAAATGTCATACCCAGCTCCCTGACAGCAGTATGCAGGTCCCTGGAGCAGTTTTTTGTGGGTGCAGTGCACTTCAGGCAGGTGGACCCAGGCCCATCCCCCCCTAACTGTTACACTTGTGGTGGTAAGTAGGTGCCCCCTTCACCCATAAGGGCTATGGTAATGGTGTAGAGTTGTGGGGAGTGGGTTTGGGGGGGGGGCTCAGCACACGAGGTAAGGGAGGTATGCACCTGAAAGCAGTTTGTGAAGTCCACTGCAGTGCCCCCTAGGGTGCCCAGTTGGTGTATCTTCACCGAGGAAGATTTGGGTGAGATACCGGTGTCGGAAATGGTATTTTAAGTGGACGAGTCGGAGAAACTTACTGACTTCACGGTAAACCTGCAGGACGTAATGGGGCAGTTCGGCAAACTGAAGAGTAGCAAATCTCCTGGACCGGATGGTATTCATCCTAGAGTACTGATAGAACTGAAAAATGAGCTTGCGGAGCTACTGCTAGTGATATGCAACTTATCCTTAAAATCGAGCGTGGTACCGGAAGATTGGAGAGTGGCCAATGTAACGCCCATTTTTAAAAAAGGCTCCAGGGGAGATCCGGGAAATTATAGACCGGTGAGTCTGACGTCGGTGCCGGGGAAAATGGTAGAGGCTATTATTAAAAACAAAATTACAGAGCACATCCGAGGACATGGATTACTGAGACCGAGTCAGCACGGCTTTTGTGGGGGGAAATCTTGCCTGACCAATTTACTTCAATTCTTTGAAGGAGTAAACAAACATGTGGACAAAGGGGAGCTGGTTGATATTGTGTATCTGGATTTTCAAAAGGCGTTTGACAAGGTACCTCATGAAAGGCTACAGAGGAAATTGGAGGATCATGGGATAGGAGGAAATGTCCTATTGTGGATTAAAAACTGGTTGAAGGATAGGAAACAGAGAGTGGGATTAAATGGGCAGTATTCACAATGGAAAAGGGTAGTTAGTGGGGTTCCTCAGGGGTCTGTGCTAGGACCGCTGCTTTTTAATATATTTATAAATGATTTAGAGATGGGAGTAACTAGCGAGGTAATTAAATTTGCTGATGACACAAAGTTACTCAAAGTCGTTAACTCGCGACAGGATTGTGAAAAATTACAAGAGGACCTTACGAGACCGGGAGACTGGGCGGCTAAATGGCAGATGACGTTTAATGTGAGCAAGTGCAAGGTGATGCATGTGGGGAAAAAGAACCCGAATTATAGCTACGTCATGCAAGGTTCCATGTTAGGCGTTACGGACCAAGAAAGGGATCTGGGTGTCGTCGTCGATAACACACTGAAACCTTCTGCTCAGTGTGCTGCTGCGGCTAGGAAAGCGAATAGAATGTTGGGTATTATTAGGAAAGGTATGGAAAACAGGTGTGAGGATGTTATAATGCCGTTGTATCGCTCCATGGTGCGACCGCACCTTGAGTATTGTGTTCAATTCTGGTCGCCGCATCTCAAGAAAGATATAGTAGAATTTGAAAAGGTGCAGCGAAGGGCGACTAAAATGATAGCAGGGATGGGACTTCCCCCCTATGAAGAAAGACTAAGGAGGCTAGGGCTATTCAGCTTGGAGAAGAGACGGCTGAGGGGAGACATGATAGAGGTATATAAAATAATGAGTGGAGTGGAACAGGTGGATGTGAAGCGTCTGTTCACGCTTTCCAAAAATACTAGGACTAGGGGGCATGCGATTAAACTACAGTGTAGTAAATTTAAAACAAATCGGAGAAAACTTTTCTTCACCCAACGTGTAATTAAACTCTGGAATTCATTGCCGGAAAATGTGGTGAAGGCGGTTAGCTTAGCAGAGTTTAAAAAGGGGTTGGACAGTTTCCTAAAGGACAAGTCCATAAACCGCTACTAAACGGACTTGGAAAAATCCAAAATCCCAGGAATAACATGTATAGAATGTTTGTACGTTTGGGAAGCTTGTCAGGTGCCCTTGGCCTGGATTGGCCGCTGTCGTGGACAAGATGCTGGGCTCGATGGACCCTTGGTCTTTTCCCATTATGGCATTACTTATGTACTTATGTGTCCTGGCATGTCAGAGGGACCAGTGCAATACAAATGCTGGCCCCTCCCACGACCAAATGCCTTGGATTTGGCCGGGTTTGAGATGGCCAGCATCGGTTTCCATTATCGGCAAAAACCGATGCCAGCCATCTCAAACCCGGCCATCTCTGACATTTGGCCGGCCCTAACCGTATTATCGAAATGACAGATGGCTGGCTATCTTTTTCAATAATACGGTTCGGGACCGCTGTTTGCGATGCCGGCCATATAGATGTCAGCCCATATAGATGGCCGGCACCATTCGATTATGCCCCTCCCAGTCATCAGAAAGGGAAGCATGATCCACGACAAAAATCAGAAGTTTATATATTGGTAACGGTTAAATCTATCAATTCAAAAATATGGAGAAAACCAAAAAAGAGCATGTCACCAATGTTTACGTTTCTGTAACCAGACCAGTTTTTCCATTCCAGCCAGTCGCCAAACTTTATCTTGTCAAAAGCATTGGGAATGCAACATAGATTCCTACCATTTCTGTGCAAGGTAAACCTTGACTATAAGTAGTAATTATTTGATCAAATCCAAATGCTCATTGTTGATGTTGGTGGAGGTGTACTTTGTACTTATGAAGGCCTGAACCAAGCAGTTTCAGTGCTGCTAAGTATCTAATATCTAAGAATTAATGTACAGACGATGAGAAGTGGAAATTTCTCTTTTTTTCTGTAAATTACAATGATATTAAGCAGGCCAGGTGGAGCAAGTACCCCCACCTCTTCCCCCCACCTTCCTCTGACCAAGCAAGTGAAAGACAATCCATTTGCTGTTTACATTAGCCTTTGAGAGACTTTTAGGATGCAGATCAAAGGAAGTTCCAGGTGAAGGGGGCAGGGGGGCTGGCAGAGGAGAGAGATAGAAATCCTGTAGTCAGGACTGGATAAGAAAATATTATTGCAGGGGGGGGGGGGGGAGTTGTTGTAGAAGGTGGAAGGCCTCAAATTATTTAATGTACAGAAATTAATGTCTCATATGTTGGACAGAGAGAAATGAAGGTTTCTTTCCTTCTAATCATGAGAAGCTTGCTGGCTTCCTGGAATGGCAATTACACTTTTGCCATGATTGCCCACAATCTCTCCCATTGAATATGGTCAGTAGACAGAATTCTTTCCCATGCCCTTTGAAGTAAGGCTACTATCCAGGAGAGAATTACCTTTTTTTTTACAACCATGAGAGGAAGACTAGGTAACACCTTATTTCCTTCTCTGCCTAGAACAATTCAAACACTATCTCCCTGATCCCTGGAGTCAATAGCAATAGTTCTATTGACAAGAGAAACCTAACACCTCTATAACAACTCTATAAGGAAGCAGGCTGTAAAGATGAATAGAAGAGGTCCAAAACACTTGGACAACAGACCAAATGCATCTTCAAAAGGAAATATAAACAGATGCTATATATTTCTTTATTGTCAGGAGATCCTGCCTGACTGTAAGATGCTAATTAAGGGGGTAAGAAGAAACCCTCCCCCCTTCTTGTGCTCCTCTGGTATTGAAAGGGAAAAGAAATCCTATATAATATCTCTCTGCCAGATAGGAGGTTGGGCAGTGTACATCTCTTTTGGCTCCCAAGCCAGGGAGTCTGAAAGAATGTCCTGACCCCATTTTCCTTATATTTCAATTTCTATAATATGCTCTTCTTTCTATCCTGATCTGTATCTATTCTATTTCTTATTTTTTGTCCTAATTCTGGATAAAGAATAAACCTGTGTTTTCCTCCAACAGAAGTTTCTCTTGGTTTATTTCTTTTTGAACTTTAAACAGCTGGAACACCAGTGGCATTGCTAACTGCTTTCTGGGCAGCTTCTTTAGCTTCAAAGCTAGCTGTTGTGGTGGTATTCCCAGAAAAATGATAGCTGGGTCCAGTGGAATCTCTACCTGGAGTAAATTCGTAATATATGTAACTATCATCTTCCAGAACAATTGGACATGGAAGCATGTCCACCACATAAAGGATTCTCAATTGGGTGTTAGTGTCAGTGAGACAGAGGAATGAAAGCAGCAGGAACATACTGTAGTCCTGAAATTCTCAATGGACTGTTTTGATATAATTTCCTCCCATAAGATCATGTAGCAAAAATGGCAGGGTTGAAGAGTCAAAAAGGTACTTTTTAAAAAATGTGATATAATATTTTTAAGAGAGAGTTGTGAAAGAGAACCTCTTCAAAAAATGATAATGAGTGAGTAATGTGTTCAACAGGGACATTAGAGGACATGAAGTGGTGAATTTGGAAATACTGAAAGAGCGAGAGTTTCATTCAGAATGTATTAAAAATATCAGGTTGCCATGCAGGAATAATTTAGCCAAAGGAATATTGGAGACCAATTAAGTATATTGGCAAAAACATAAGTTAAAAGGGTATAGGGGGAAATAAGGGACTCCAGTTGAACCCAATGTGACTGAGTAAAGGAGTTTATCTAGCAATGAAGCACTTTAAACATTCAGACCAATAATACCAGTTTAAATTTGGTAGGCCCAGACTGCCTAATTGTTTGGGTGTGAAAAGTAAATGAGATTTGACAAGGGGTCTTTTATTATACCAAACATGAAGCATAATATGCATGATCTCAATTTCCCCAAAAAGGTTCTACAGATGGATATTGGTAAGCTCATGAATAAAAAAGAATTTTAGTAAATATACAGATTTTAAAAATATTAATTCTTCCCAGCCATGAAACGAAGCGGTCAAGGCTTTGAATGGAGAGATCTTTTAGTTACAACTAATTAAGACAACTATTTAAGATCATATAAACAATCTACGCAATTTGAAACAGTTATGCCTAGATACCAAAAGCTAGAGATTCATTTCAGGCCATATGGTAAAGGAACGGCGTGATGCAATATAGAATGTGGGTTACATAGTAGGGATAGAATTTGAAAAGTCACTCAGGTGAAGCAGCGTTGTCAGCACATAAAGGGATTTTGTGCGTCTCATCATTAATAGTGATACTCTGAATTGTCTGAGTTGATTGTATGAAAAAAGCTAAGGGTTTTAATGTCAGATAAAATAAGAACAGTGAAAAAGACTGGGAAAGAGCACCATTAAAGGTAACAGGTGTAGAGGGTTTTTAGGTATATAGCTTGTATCCAGGACAAAAAATGCAGGCCAAAACCAAAGCTCTGGAGGACTCAAAATTAATAAGGCCATTCTACATTATCAAATGCCTTTTAGTCATCTAAAGAAAGTATCACCAGGTCTTCAATGTTCATAGAGGTATAAATGGTATTAATGAGGCACCTCATATATTTGGTCAGGGTGAATACACTCAGAAATGGCATACTCCAATCATTGGCTGAGAATTTTAGTAAAGATTTTGTAGTTAACATTTAATAAGGAAATAGGCCTATAATAGGGGCAAAGAGTAGAGTCTTTCTGACATTTAGGGATAGTGAAATAAAATAAAACATAGAAAAGAAAATAAGATGATACCTTTTTTATTGGACTAACAATATCATTTTTGTTTAGCTTTCAAAGGTAACCTTTCTTCTTCAGATCAGAAATAAGCAAATGTTAACAAATTTCATAATATACACATAAGCATTATGTATTATATATATTTTGTGGAGATGAGGCTTCTGTTCCCACTCTCCAGCAGGCCTCACTGGCCTGTGGCCTCTGAACAGGACTCCAAACAGTCTCTTCCCAGCATCCTGAGCAATCCAACCTCAAGCTCCTGGGCCCCTTTTTCACTCAGGGTGAGCTGGTTATCAGTATGCAAATTGTATGCAGATTAGCATGTTACCTTTTCTCACTCAGGGTGACCTCGTTCTCCAGAGGCAAAATTAAACAGGTCTTACCAACAGTATATTCAGGCAATTCTTTATTCCAGCTCCTGGGCACAGTTCTTCTAGCTTAAATACTTTATACATTTACATATCTTCACACTGAGCCTCCCCACACAGATTCCTGGGCTCCGCATTAACCTCAATACTTTGGGGACTTCTAACCCCAGGCTTTGCAGCCTGCTTCTCAGTACTGGGACACACAGCCCTACTTCTTCTTTGGACACCTAGTCCTTCCTTCCTTGGACACCCAGTCCTTTCTTTCTTTAGACTCACAGTCCTTTCTTTGAACACACAGTTCCTCTAAGTACTGAGGCTACACAGTCCAGCACTAATGCTTTAGGGACTTCTTACCCCAGCCTGTTTTTCTTCCTTGAGCACACAGTCCACCACAAGTCCATAGGGTTTAGCCAGTTCTTTCCAGGGGAATCTCTCTTCTTCTGCTGCCAGCTAAACAGGACCCAGCCCATAACCGCCTGCACCTGTAGCCATCCCAGGACTCTCCCCGGTCCTAGCAACCTCCACCTATTCTACTAGTGCCCTCTAGTGGCTCACCCGGACATCCTGGACATTTTTAGGGGAACAGCACCATCTAGGGGCCTGCCCAGGCTAGGACACCTCTTACTTATCACATACACCCACCCTTAAGCTAATTGCTGCTCACCATCAGCAACCTTTAAGCATTCTCCACTGAGGAGCAGCAATTCTACACAGGGGGGCATACTCTTTTTCAGGCTTATCCCTGTTCTATCCCTGGGCCTCACCACCCCATCTAGGCTCCTCATCCCCCTCTTAGCACATCACATGGCCCGGGCCCTTCCCATTCACTAGGCGTTGAGGGGCTCTCACTGCAGCAGGCCCTATCTGACCCTTATCCCCTGCAGCCCCCTCCTACCTCCTGGGCGCCCGACGATACCATGTACCCTCTGAGGGAGGGGTCACCTAGCTCGCCCAGGTCCCTTATCTTTCTCTTAGCACCTCACATGGCTTGGCCCTTCCCCCCGTTCCCCCATTCGTACTAAGAAATCCGCTTTGATAATGGGAGAATCCTCAGAGGAGAGTGGAGGTTGTGAAGTAGAAGGATCCAATGGCAGGGAATCCGAAGGAACAGAGCCTACCATCTTTTGGCTATGAAGGAGCTTAGAAACAGTAGCCGCATAGGAGGGCTTATGAGCCATGGTGATGGGCAGGAATAGTTACAAATCGATAATCAAAGATTCCAAAATATGTGGATTATATAACAGCAGAGAGTGAACCAAATCACCCAGCCATTATAAGATGCTAAAAGTCTGTAGTACAGCAGTAGAGCTTCAGCAGATTGTGAAAATAGCTAATACAAGGTATGGTGTTTGCATCAGTAAAAATTATCTTGCAATAACATTTAAGGCACTACAGTGAAAAAATGTAACAGTAGAAAGCTAACCTACAAAAAAAGAAGTAGCTAGCACAAGTTAAAATAGCAATGATAAATTGCCCTGGAGCAACAGTAAAGTTTTAAAGGCATCGGTGGAGCTTCAGTAATCAATAAAGAAATAGCTACCTCCATCTGGGTTGCACCTAAAAGTTTGCCACAGGCGTGAGATTACATGCTTACAAAGTAATAAAGGCAGAATATCAGTTCTAAAGGAAGGGGAAACATTTCAGTAGTAGCCACAATGCATCAGCTACTGTCTGGAAGCTATATAATGTATATACACTCACATCTACGAAGAAAATATGGAGCCACACATACTCATATGCACTTGCACACATATATCAGCAGAGAACTACTATCTACAAGTTAAAGTCTATGAGTTACAGAGTACCCACCTATACACCTAGCTGTAAAAGGCAAGATATATGTATGCTGTGTAGACACACATATACACTCACACACCCCCCTCAGAAAAAGAACAGTAAAGTTACCTGTAGAGAAAAAAAATTGTTAGTGAGCAAGAGAACGTTATTCTGTGTAAAACATACTAAGTACAGTTTGAGCACTACTTTAAAAAAAAATATAGAGGAAATGCAGTATAAAGACACATTGAAAAGTCAGAGATAAGTGTAAAAGTAAATGGATCACAATAAAGAAGCAAGTCCCAGTATGAGTAAAGTCTGTCCAGCTGCAGAAAAAAAAAATCAGTAAGATGAAGCAATATCCATTGTAAACCGGAGGAAACACAAGTCTTTGAGATAGAATGGGATTCTTGTCAGCAAAGAAAGCCAGACAAATAACTTCAGGGACAGACTGAGCAAGTTAAAATACTATTTTAATAAAACTGTAAAAGGAACAAGCTTGGCTGCAGCTCTGAGAAAATAGCAGCCCAATCATGCTGACGTTCTTCTGCAGATGGCCAGTCATACAGCTGTGATCAGACCATAGGAACCTCTTTTCATGGGGGTACTTAACATTTATCCCTTCTGGGGCTGTCCGGAGCAAGCCACGGTAACGGTACGAGTCCTGTATTCTTCATCATGATTTTCAAAAGAGGGTACAGTTCTTACTGGGCAACCTTTTAGATGGACTTGTGGCAAACTGTTGGTCAGAGCCACATCAAGAGCAGCAGTTGTTCGCAGCCCTACAGGACTAGCAAGCGCCATGTGGGGAAGATTGCACGTTCCTCAACAGTCATGAAATTTGGCGGCCCGGCAACTCTCCGGTCATCGTTAAGAAAATACAAATGGCCCACCTCATGCAGTGCAGAGAAGAGACGCCGTGCTCACCAGCAAACCCACCATCCAAGGTCACAGAAGCACCATGTGCATGAAGCTCCCTGATTGACTGCAGCAGCAGAAGGAGATGCCTCAGTGATGGAACATGGATGGCTTCAGCACTGGACAAGATCACGCTCATGGAAGTGTGCTAACACTAGTGCAGAGGAGCAGAAACTTCACAGCAGAGAGGTCAGCAATCTCTCCAGGAATGTAGCAAAGGAAACAAAATCACAGAAAGTGCCCCTCCAAATCACCTTCCACTTCCAAAACCAGTCAGGGCATATACAAAAGGCACTCAGTTTACTTATAAGTTGTTTATGTGGAACCCTGTCAAAGAGCTTACTAAAATCTAAGTACTGTATATCATATCTAGTGCTTTCCTTCAATCACACTGTTAACTCATGGTTATCTCCGCCTGCTTGGAATGAGCCAGAGGGCCTGCACACTTGGGCAGTCACAATGAAGATAATGGAACCATGTTACAGCTTGGCCATATGACACAGGCTTATGTGACATGGCCCTATTCTGGGTAGCCTGGCCAGATGCCTGGCCCCGTATCACCAGCACCAGCACTGCTATATATGTGTTACACTGACTGTAATGGGGACCTTATAAAGTGTATTGTAATTGACTTGCCTCTCTGACAAGCTGCTCCTGGACCTTCTGAAGGAATTCAGGCCTGTGGTGCTGCAGGTATCTGGCTATTTTCTTTAGCTCTTTGATCTGTGTGAAAAGCAGGGGGAGTTAGAGGGATAGAGTAACAAATCACCTCTGATGCAACACTTCATGGATGGACATGTCATACTCCCTATCATAGCAAGTCTGTTATCAGTCTCCCAGTGATGTGTACTGTTTTTTTGTTTTTTTTTTTGAGGGGGGGGGGCAATTTTGGCACATGTTTGGCTAACTAGAATACATCTGGCAATGTGACAGGCTGCACTGCAGCTGCTTTCCTTTTCTATTACATATATCACTCTTGTTGCACCTCATTACAGAGCATATGCACAAAGATCTGACCCATTGGTGCAATGCTGCAGATGGCTGGTATGGGGTTTGGTATTGGCTATTACGGCTTATTCCTGACAGTCACCATTTGCAGCTCTGGGAGACCTACAGATCTGGCGTACTGGTGGGGGTGCCCCTGTGTCTGTGCTGCACTGTGGTGCTCAAAACAGTAGAACAGTAAAATCACAGAATGAGTCGTCTAACACTAGTCACTCATGAAACTGGTAGATTCTCAAGAATAATGTTCTTCAATAAACATCATTCTTGAGAAATCCACCAGTTTCATGAGTGTCTAGTGTTGGAATACTCATCCCATGATTTTACTGTTCTACTGTTTTGTGAACCTCATAAGGATTCTTTTTATGTTCCTCCATTTTGGTGTTTATTTGTACTGTGGTGGAGTTCACAGAAACAAAATGAGAAAAATTACTAAACCCAACCAGTATTATGTACAAGACATAAGCAACTGGGTAAAACAGTTAAACTCACATCTTAAAGAAGTGTTTAAAAATAATGTATTCACAAGTTTTTAATTTCATTTATAAAAATATTATATACCTTTTTTGTATTACAACAATTGTTTTATTTAAAGTTGGAGGAAAAGACCTCAGACACCCTAACTTACACTGCTAAGCACTGTTTATCGTGGATTCACATATTTGTCAATCAGGGTCCAAATAAACTCTCTGTCTTATTGAAAAATATATGCAGTGACCACAAAGCCTTATAATATTTTTTAAAATAGAGCACTTATCTGCATCCAATGGAGCATTTATTTGCACCCGACCGAGGCCTATCCATTTCACTTATAAGCTTCTTTAGTGGAACTTCCTCAAGATGAATTACAGCTCCATGTTTACAACACTGCAGCCCAATGCTACAGCTTCATTCATTAGTGCTTATATAATCTAATGCTGCTACTCACTAAAAACAGATGAAAATAAATTGTATTACACTTGTGATGTTACTTACTATTCTTAATCTTCAACACATTTTCAGTGCATTTTGCTTTTACTTTATTATAATTTGGCAGTTTTCATCCATATCGATTAAAATACAATTTACCGGTGAGCCAGTTCCTACGTTTACACAAAATATGTTCCTCTTTAGAAGATTTCAAACATGAGTCTGCTATACTTAAAGACAGATTTTCCACCCGTGGCTATCCAAAACAAGTGGTTTGACGGGCTTATTTGTGAAGAAGATTTGCTCAGAGGAATCTATTACTTCAAGAACATGAACAGAAAAATGAAGAACTGTTAACGTGTTGTCTTCCATTTTCAAGGATAAGTCAAAAATTAGTATTGATAACGCACCACCATTGGCATATTATGCAAATTTATTCAATTTTTGATTAATTCTGTACAGTGGCTTATAAACAGGGGATATCTATTGACAAACTCTTAACTGATGTGCATTATCAAAAATCTTTAGTATCTACAGCACAGTTTTCCCATAAAGCCTGCAGTTCTTGCCAGTGGTGTCAGACCACTCTACCAGGATCTGAATAGATTGATCCTCAGACTCATTGAGTTATTAGAACAGTGATGAATACATCATGTTTGAATTCCAATGTTGTTTATGTGATAGTTTGTCCTTGTGATTTGGTTTATGTTGGGTATAGTAACCACCTGGTGAAATTTAAGCTTAAAGAACATAAATCTAGAATAATGAAACATAATCAACAAGCAACTTAAGTACAACATTGGGAGGCAAAAGCCCATTCAGTCTCAGATTTGAAGTGATGTGTAATTGATAGTGTAAGAGTAGGGTGGGAGGGTGGCTCAGATGAGAAGATTTTGAATTTTAAAGAGCAAAAATTGATTTTTCAATTACAGTTCTTTCTGACAGAATTAAATCAGGAGGTGGAATGGATGGCACTAGTCTAGTGGGGTATTCTGTGGGTGGAGGTAAAGAGATGATATAATTTGATGAGAGGGTTTGAAAATGAAAGTAAAAAAAACACCACCACCATCTTCACTGGATTAGAAGTATGCATTACCAGACAACTGGCATATAAACCTAAGATTTGATGAGTTTTTTGAATTTAGAATGGATGGGTGAATGCATTAATGGACTGATTTTCTTTGCATTATAGGCAGGGCTTTTTTTGAGGGGGTACTTGGGGGTACTGAGTACTGGCACCTTTTCCATTGTCTCTTAAAATTGACCTATGGAACCCAATTTTAATGAAAGAGGTCAGAGTGTAGAATAAATTAAAAACAGAAATATATATGCAAAAATTAAACTGGACGACCGAGAAGCCACACTCTGCATGAAATATAACAGCAGATAATAGGATACACAACTACCCCTGTACTGTGCAAAATGTAAACTTAGAAAGCCTATTTTATGTATAATTAAATTTTTTAAAAAGAATACATAACAGCATCAGCATCTCCCTTTTGCAAATGCATACATTTCTGGTGTTTTTGCCTTGACAACATTTTTATGGAAAGTATCCAAGAACAGTTAGGATGGTTTTTGTCATGGTTGAATTCTTGTCATCCTAAGATTTGGTTTTCTGTACAGTTTGACTCATGTATGATTTCTTTTTAGGATGTATTAATGATGAAAGATGGTTCAAAGCAGTGTACAACTCTATATAGGATCGACATATGTTCCTCTATTGCAATAGCTGTTTTGCAATCGATGTCAAGAACAACTTTCCTTCTTCACAGTTCTTATAATATTGGATAAATCTGTGTATGCAATTTAATTGAATAATGAGCCAATTAGCACTGGGCCCTAATAATCAATTATTGGTTCTAATTGGAATTAATTTAAATGTACTTGTGCATATTTATGCACCGGGATTTGCTTGTAAACTTTATGCATAGCTCCAAAAAGGGGGCATGACCATGGGAGGGTCATAGACAGCCCTTCAGCAATATCACTTACAAAAATGTTAAAAAGAACCAGCCCAAGAACTGAACCTTGCGGCACACCACTGGTAAATACTTTCTTCAGAGTGAGTGCCATTTAAAACTACCCTCTATTGCTTTGCACTCAACCAGTTCCTAACCTAATCATTCACTTTAAGGCCCATATAACGGCACTCATTTTATCTATGTCATCTATGCAGACCTATGCCAAAGGCTTTGATAAAATCTAAGTACACCACATTTATTGCTCTCCCTTGATCCAACTCTCTCGTCACCCAGTAAAAGAAATTAATTAGATTTGTTCAACAAAACCTGCCTCTAGTGAAAACATGCTGTTTTCGATCTTGCAATTCATTGGATTCTAGAAAACCCTATTATTCTCTGTCTTCAAAGCATTTGCATTAATTTACTTACCACAAAGGCCAGACTAACCAGCCTGTAGTTTCCAACCTCCTCCTTATTTCTATTTTTGTGGAGAGGGACCACATCCGTACTTCTCCGGTCCTCTGGGACCACTTCCGACTCAAGAGAAGCATTGAAAAGGTCAGACAGCAGAGCCACCAGAACTTCCCTAAGGGGTCCTTTTATTAAGGTGTGCTGAGAAATGGCCTGCGCTAGTGTAGGTGCGTGTTTTCGATGCACACAGATTCATTTTTCAGCGCATCTGTAAAAAATGCCTTTTTTTACAAACTGGGCAGGTGGCACCTAAGCACTCTCCTTACATCCCACACCATACATGACATATATTGAAAAGTGGGATTTATTATGGCCGCAACATTCCGCAATTTCATACATTTAAACTTATTCAAGTATTCATGAATTTTGGTTCAAGTATACATTTTACAGTAGCAAGCCATTACCTATATGTGTTAAATTCTCATCTAAGCATTTCAGGCATGTGGCCTAGCCTTCAAGTCACACAGCTCACTCTACATCTGCTTTATTCATAATGCATCTTTTCTGGTCTGCCAGGGGCATAAATTGCTGCCATGCCCCAGTGCCAACATCATAGCTTTTGATCAGGAGATTGCCGTAAAAGCCAAATCCCCTTCACCACCGTTGACTCTTTTTCTTGAATCCTTTCACCTCCCCATTCCATCCAAGTCTGAGGTAGGCCCCGCTGATCAGTTATTACTGTGGCACTGGCCCCCTCTGTACAAGAGGGGAACTGCCTCTGGCATTAGCCATCATCCCTGCCAACAACCACTTGATATTTAACCTTGTTTTGGTCTGCAACATACTGCTGTGCACTCTATTAGGCTAGGCCCTACCGCTTGTCAAATGCTACGATGAAACCCTATGCTCTAGAAACGGGGTGGGTGGGTGGGTGGGGTGGGTAAGCTGTTGGAGCAGCAGGAAAAAATGGAGATTTTACCTCTGCAATCAACACCCTTATTGCTTCAAGTGGCCACCTCCCTTCTCCGCCTCCTGCCTTCCTCTCTGGCTATGTCCCCTCCTAACTCATCTATCTTTCTTACTTCCCCTCTCCCATCCCTAAGCTGACTTCTTTTAATCCTTCCATCCCTTCCTTAAACTCCCTCATCCTCCACCCCCCCCCTTATCCCCAAACCTACCCCCACTGGCTGTGCTTAGGCCACCGCTCATTTGTGCTTGTGACCGCGTAGGGTCTGGGTCACTGTTCTTTTTGGCCAAAAATGGACATGCGGCAAAATGAACATTGGCGTGTGTCCATTTTCGGTCTGAGACTTTACCACTACCCATTGACTTGGCGGTAAGGTCTCACATGTTAACTAGGTGGTAATGGTCTACACACGTACAATGCCTTTTACCGCCCAGTTAGTTCCACATGCCAGAAAATAAAAATTATTTTCCAGCGCACATAGTGGACACATGTAAAAAATGAAATTACAGCCTGGGCCATGCGGTAGCTGGACAGTAATTCCCACTTATCTTAGTCATCATCTGTGTATTCCTCCTTTTCTCTTTGAGTCTCACAGTGCCACTGTAACAACATGGGTTTTAAGCCTGTAAACTGTATTATTTCTTGAAGTGCATTTCTCTAGTTTGGCCAGCAGGTGGTGCATGTTTATATTTAAAGCTGTTACAGAGAATGACTGTTTCTTCTTTAGTTAACATAGATAAGAGGAACCTGCAGTGATGTGGCCAGTTATTTTTAAAACTTGTTGTTCTTGGCTCTGATTGGCCCTGGAGCTCAAATTCATCTATGAAACACTGGATTTTCTCCAGTCTCAGATTGGGAGGGAAGAGAGAAAGATCTCTTTACTGAGATCCTGTGAGAAGTTACAGTATATTCTTATAACCTGTGAGCAGCTATATTTCCTGTACTCCCCTGGCACTATTCAGTAGTGAACAAATGTTTAAATAATTTTATAATTGATCCATATTCAGTTACCTGTTTTATGTGCGGTTTTTGTTCCATCTGTTTTTATGGTTCACTGTTCAATATTTTTCATGATAATAAACATTTTTAGCTTATTGCCTCAGCTTGTCTGGACTGACTAAGAATCCTAGTGGCTTCTGGGAACTGTGGAACCACTGGGAAAGTGGCCCCCCAGTATCCAGGAAACCATTGGGGTTAATTTGAGAATGGGAGACTTACCCAGAGGTGATCGGGACCTAGTCAATGGGAGGAGGGTGCTAGTGTAGAGCACAAGCAGCAGGCGCAGGCAGACCTTAGCTGTGTTGGGGATAGACCCTCTAAATGGCCGCATGGATAGCCCAGTTGAGTGGCTAGGTGTTTCATCACAGCCACTTTTGCACTTCTTCCTATCACTAACATATCTAAGTCCTTTGAGTACTTTTATGCAATAAATTTATTTTTACATATCTTCATTGTCCACGTGGTTTCTTCTGGAAGTGTCCTGTTGACTACACTACTCTGCTTTTCCAGCACCTTGTTCCCCCATTTTACCATATTGGCTATTTTTTCTTCCATTTCCATCTTTGCATTCCTTACTACTTTATAAGCTTCTCTTTGCTTTTCTAGATATTGTCTCCTGTCTTCCTCTTTCTGCAATCTCTTATAGTTTATTAAAGGTTACTTCTTTTTACTTACCTTTTCCACTACTATTTTTGTGAATCAAGACAGCCTTTTATTCTTACTTTTATTTACTTTCTGAACAAAACGTTTGCTGCCCTTAAAATAGCTTCTTTCAATTTTGTCCAGTTATTTCCTGTTTCTTCTAGATGTCTCCATCCAACTAACAACTCCTTGAGGTCATTCTCTCAACCAATTAAGTTATTTTGAAGTTGATAACCTTTGCATTTGAATGAACCTTCACCACACCTCTCTTAATAATGAACTGCTTCAGCTGGTGATCACTAGGTGTCAGATAATCATCCACTATAACATCAGAAACACTCTCCCTATTTATAAGCATTAGTCTAGTATGACCCCATGAGGGTTCCATTACCAATTGCTAGAACAGTTCTTCATGTAGAGAATCCAGGATCTCCATACTTCTAGAAGACCCTACAAAAGGGATACCCCAATCAACATTCAGTATATTAAAATTACCTATTAGCAATGTTTCCCCTTTCACAGCTATATTTTGAATATCTTCAATTGAAACTCAGTCTACTTCTGTCTATGAAAAAGGCCTGTATATCAAACCAATGTAATATATTTCCCATTCCCTCTTTCCAGACTGACCCTGTAATTTAATATTAACTTGGTGGACTAAAAATCTGAATTTATCCTGATGTTATTAAAACAGCTCAGGAACAGAGGGAAATCTTTTTGTCAATGAGATAGGCTACTCTGAACCTTGGTGCAACTTTCTTGTTGGTTTATCCTTGTAGATGCCTGGTCCGGTATGGGGGGATTAACTATGTTTTTTATGCCCCTGAACAATTGAAGGTCTTTTTGGATTTGAAAAAATAAATACCTAAATTGTTGGAATATGTGATGTATGAGATTGCATGCCTTTACTTTGGCATATTTGATGTTCTAATTTTTATTGGTGCTTAACTATCTTCTATGTATCGTAGGCCACTCTCCCCAATTTGTTGTGGTCTATGGATGCTTATAATTATTGATTTTTAAACTTCACCTTTTTTTTTATTTGTTACCTTGCTTAATTTGTTACAACTAGAGTTTGTCTTGTGAACATATTGTTAAATTCAATAAAATAAAAAATTAATATTATCTTTAACATATAATGCCACTTCCCTTCCCTTTCATCCTCCCAGCCTTTCCTGAACAGAATATACCCCAGTATAACTATATCCCAGTCATGGTTCTTCATGAACCATGTCTTAGTGACTGCCACTAAATCCAAATCAGCTTCTTGAATCACAGCTACTAGATCCACAACTTTATTTCCCATACTACAAGTATTATTATACACTGCTTTCCAGACGTTGCCCCTTTCCCATTTATGTAGAGGTATTTATTTTTTTCTCTTGCCTGAGGACTTATACTTACTTGGGGGCTTTGGTCACTCAGCCCCAACAATTCTAGTTTAAAGTCCTCTTCAGTAGGTTAGCCAGTCTGCTGTTGAAGACACTTCTGTTCTTTGAAAGATGGTTACCATCTCTGCTCATTAGCCCTTGAAAAATTATCACATGGTCTATGCCATCCATGTAGCCATGCATTCATCTCCAGGATGCAAGCTTCTCTGCCTTGGCCATTCCTTCGACAGGGAGGACTGACGAAAACACCACTTGTGTGCTTATCTGCTTCACTTTCTCTCCCAGTACATATAAAGTCACTTTTGGTATATTTTTAGGGGTACCCAGGAGTATCATTTGTGCCAACATGGATGAACAGAATTGATAATAGTCGGTAGGCATGATGAGTCTCAGCAAGCTCTCCATAGCATCTCAAATCTTGGCACCTGACAGGCAACACGCTTCCAAGACGTCATGTCTGGTCTGATGAATGCCTGTGTACCCCTCAGAATGCATTTTTTTGAGCACTACTACCCTTTTCTTTCTAGTGGTCACTGATCTGGCAACTTTAGGGATTTAAAGCTGTGGTTCCACTTGTGCCTGGGATGTTTTCACATCCTCCACTTCCAGGGCTGCATTCTGGTTCTTCAGTTCAAGAGCAGGTGTAATCGTGGTATTGATCCTACAGGGTCTAGTGATCTGTATCTAACAGTCCTCTTTCAGCACAGCTTCTTCTTCCCCACTGTTAGAGATTATTGATGCCACATGAAGCACTTCATTAATGCATTTCTCATTCTCACAGATACTTCTCAACCATGCAACTTCCTCTCATAGTTCTTCCACTTCTTTCATGAGGTATTCAAACTGTAGACATCCTATATATTGTAAAGAATATGTGGAGAATAGTAGAGAGCAGGAAGAAAAGGGGGGAGAACGACCCTGCAAACCCCAAAAAGCCCCAGAGGAGTCTCGCCCTTACAGGCAGATTTTCCCCAGGAGAAGACTTCAAATTAGAAACTACAACTCCCAGCATCCACCTTGGGTACAAGGGAGACAAACCAGGCCGTACTCCCATGAGGCGCCAGAAGGGGGCTGCCAGGGAAGGAGAAATACTAATTCTACAACCTGGGGGAGGGGGAGGTGGAACAGGTGGGAAAAGGTTAATGAGGAAAAGGAGGAGCAGCTGGGAGAAAAAGGGTGGGGCGAAGAGAGCATGGACTGGGCTCCTGAGAAGGAGGAGAGGGAAGGGGGGCCTTGGGAGATGGAGGTAACCGCCCAGGAGCAGGCCCTGGAGGAGCCCATGGACATTTCTGCCCTGGCCCAGAGGAGCGCATAGAAGTAAGAAGGGCCCTGGAAAAGAGAGGATCCGGGCCAAAGAAAGAGGGGTCAAAGCGGGAGGAGGTCAGGTGAGAAAGAGAGACTGACCAAGAGGGAGGGACCCCAGGCTTTGAGTCCACACGTGGCTACATGAACTGTGGATTTAAAAGCCAAGTTATATTGAACTGTTTTGAGAGCTTGGCTACATGAACTGTGGATTTAAAAGCCAAGGTATATTGAACTGTTTTGAGAGCTTGGCTACATGAACTGTGGATTTAAAAGCCAAAGTATATTGAACTGTTTTGAGAGCTTGGTTACAGGAACTGTGGATTTAAAGCCAAGTTATATTGAGCTGTTTTGGGCCAGCCGTACTTGCCGGAACTAGGCTTAGGGGAACCCGGCTGTAGGGGGGGGCAGTGTTCTGATAAACCTGACCGGCCCGAAAAGGGTTTCTTGACGGGTCCGCTGCTTCTCCCAAGATAAAGGGGGAAGAGGGGAATCAGCGGTGGAAGCCCGGGCTGTGTTCTACCAAGCTGAAGGATAAAAATAAAAGGAAAAAGTTATTGTTTGATCCTGTGGTTTTCCTGTTTTTTTTTGGAGAAGAAGTGTATGCTAGAGGAGGCTGAGAAAGGCGAATAGTCTCAGAGGCGGAGAGACGCTCAGCACGTTTACAATATGGAACCATCCCCTCTTCTTGGATCATACTTTCTGTCTGCACAGAGGCAGATGTTGCAATGGGGCAGCTGCTTTGGAGGCATAATGTTTCCCAGCTGCAGAAGTTTTTGCATCAGTGACATTTTTCCCTTCAGCAGGTCCTTTCTCAGCACCTCTTCAGGAATGGGAACAATTGAACTCTGCTTAACTTGTTAATTTGTGCTTCTAAGGCAATGTCTGCTAACAATGCTTTGATGATTCACACTGTAAATAGTTTTCCCTTTCAAATTTTTTCTTTTATCAGTCATTTTGTTTAATTGACAGGTAACAAAGATATAAATCAGTTATTTTCTTTCCTTTCTAACAGGAAGACTCTTACAAATTATATTCTGTAAAAATTACTTTCTCTAGCAAATAATTTCACATAAATATACACAAATGTGACCCTGTCTTGCTTTCTAGTTTTTATTAATAAATATGCCTATTCTTTTTTTAGTGGCTAAGCTGTGTTCTGAACCAGTACTAAAACTAAACAGAGGCTTCCTTCAACTGTTAGGTGTGCTCTAATATGAAACTCTAATATGCAACCTAAAATACTAAACTGGACTCTCAAATACATTTTACACTAAACTCTAAAAAAGACTTTAAATGCTACTCACTAAACTGACTTTGCTAAATAAGCAATGTAATTAAAAAAAAATGAAATTATCTAATCACAAGTCTCTCAGCACCTTTTTGGGACTGGGAGTAAATGAGCCATGGTTAGCTTATGTATCTTTGCTTCTAAGGCAATGTCAGCTAACAAATATTTGATGAGTCACACTACAATTAATTTGCTTTTTCAACTTTTCTCTTTAATCAGTCACTATTGTTAAATTAACAGGTAACTGAACAATAGATCCATTTTTTTCTTCCTTCCTAACAGAAATATCCTTCCAAAATGTTCTCTGTAAAGGTTACTTTCTCTAGCAAATAATTTCAAATATATATACACAAATGTAACCCTACCTACTCAATTGCCCACCATGGACCAACAGCCAAACTCTTGGAGGGGCATTTTTGAAAGAAACGTCTAAGTCGGAATTTGGACATTTTACAAAGAAGTCCAAATTCGGAGGCGAGGAGAAGGTCATTTTTGAAAAAAGATGGACGTCCATCTTTCGCTTTGAAAATACCAAAGACATCCTTGGATTTGGACGGCCTTGACTTTTGGCGACTTTCAAAACCAAAGACGTCCAAGTCAAAAACGTACAAATGCTAGCCATTTGGATGTAGGAATAGCCAGCATTTATAGTACACTGGTCCCCCGAACATGCCAGGACAGCAATCGGGTACCCTAGGGGGCACTGCAGTGGACTTCATAAAATGCTCCAAGGTACATAGCTCCCTTACCTTGTGTGCTAAGCCCCCGAAAACCTACCCAAAACCCACTGCCCACAACTGTACACCACTACCATAGCCCTTATGGTTGAAGAAGGGCACCTAGATGTGGGTACAGAGGGTTTCTGGTGGGTTTTGGAGGGCTCGCTGTTTCCTCCACAAATGTAACAGGTAGGAGGGGTATGGTCCTGGGTCACATGTCTCAAGTGCACTGCATCCACTAAAACTGCTCTAGGGACCTGTATGCGCTGTCATAGACCTGAGTATGACATCTGAGGCTGCCATAGAGGCTGGCAAGTAATATTTTTAATATTGTTTTTTGAGGGTGGGAGTGGGTTATTGACCACTGAGGGAGTAAGGGGAGGTCATCCCCGATTCCCTTCAGTGGTCATCTGGTCATTCTGGACACCTTTTTGTGCCTTATTTGTAATAAAAACAAGTCCATGTAAAAACATCCAAGTTTTACTCATGGACGTCTCTGCTTTTTTCCATTATGGGTCAAAGACGTCTAAGTCTTAGGAATGCCCAAGTCCTGCCTTCACCACACCTCCGATACGCCCCCTTGAAATTTGGATGTCCTTGCGACGGACTTCAGTTAGAGACATCCAAAATCGGGTTTTGATTATACTGATTTGGACGTCTCTGAGAGATGGATGTCCGTGCCGATTTATGTCACTTTTTGGACGTCCATCTCTTTTGAAAATGAGCCTGTTGGTGAGATAAGAACTTAGAAGGGTTAGATATCACCTGCATGTTTTTGTAGTAGTTTCTTATGCTTTAGCTTGGTTACAATGACTGTGCAAGAGGAAGGTTATTTCTTTCTTTTAATTTAATTTCACTTTCTGGACCCAGTGGCGTAGCCACAGGTTGGCCTGGGTGGGCCAGGGCCCACCCACTTAAGGCTTAGGCCCACCCAACAGTACCACACGTTTAGTGGTAGCTGGTGGGAATCCCAAGCTCAGCTAGCTGAAGACTTCCCCCCTAATGATAACGAAAACACTACTCTCCACGATACCAGCACCTGTGCAAGCTCAGTTTTCAGCACATGCATACTGTAGACTGCCATGGTGGAAAGAAGCATTTCCCCACCAGCTGAGATTTTTGGTGGTAGTGGTTGGAAGGGGGGGGGGGGGGGAAGAGCACTTGGTGCCCACCCACTTCTTGCCTAGGCCCACCCAAAATCTGTAATCTGGCTACGCCCCTGCCTGGACCTATACATCTAGCTCCATGTCTACCTGTTTTCAAATCTATGCTGAAAACCCACCTTTTCACTGCTGTTTTTAGCTCCTAACCACAATTGCCCTCCCCTTGTCCCTTTCTCCCTTCTCACCCATTACTTCCCTCACCCGTAACTGTCTTGTTTGTCTGTATTACTTAGATTGTAAGCTCTTTTGAGCAGGGATGTCTCTTTGTATCAGGTGTTCAGCGCTGCGTGCGTCTGGTAGCGCTATACAAATGCTAATATTAATAATTTATCATTTCTATACCAACCTGACAGCAACCAAGGCTGCCCACTGTGGTGTATAATCTTATAAACATTTTTATAAATTAAAACTAAATACATCTCCAATACAAAAATAACAACCTTTCCAACCCTGAACTACCACCCTTCTCAACCCATTGTAAGTCATAGTTCCACCTCCACACTGCCCTAATTCCCTCTCATCCTAACATATTTTTGTTCCCAAATGAAGAGGTGTATTAAAATGATAGCAATAACCAAAATATAATCTTTCTTGGAGAGTATAAAATGTTCACTCATATTAACAACTTAGAAAAAAACATAGGTACGGGCAGAGAGAGGGATCTTGGGGTGATAGTAAGGTTGTTAGGCTGTATAGAGAGAGGTGTGACCAGCAGAAGAAAGGGGGTGTTGATGCCCCTGTATAAGTCGTTGGTGAGGCCCCACCTGGAGTATTGTGTTCAGTTTTGGAGGCCGTATCTTGTTAAGGATGTAAAAAGAATTGAAGCGGTGCAAAGAAAAGCTACGAGAATGGTATGGGATTTGCGTTACAAGACATATGAGGAGAGACTTGCTGAACTAAACATGTATACTCTGGAGGAAAGGAGAAACAGGGGTGATATGATACAGACATTCAAATATTTGAAAGGTATTAATCCGCAAACAAACCTTTTCCGGAGATGGGAAGATAGTAGAACGAGAGGACATGAAATGAGATTGAAGGGGGGCAGACTCAAGAAAAACGTCAGGAAGTATTTTTTCACGGAGAGCGTAGTGGATGCTTGGAATGCCCTCCCGCGGGAGGTGGTGGAAATGAAAACGGTAACGGAATTCAAACATGTGTGGGATAAGCATAAAGGAATCCTGTGCCGAAGGAATGGATCCTCAGGAGCTTAGTCAAGATCGGGAAGTGGGGCTGGTGGTTGGGAGGCGGGGATAGTGCTGGGCAGACTTGTACAGTCTGTGCCACAGCCGGTGGTTGGGAGGTGGGGCTGGTGGTTGGGAGGCGAGGATAGTGCTGGGCAGACTTATACGGTCTGTGCCAGAGCCGGTGGTTGGGAGGCGGGGCTGGTGGTTGGGAGGCGGGGATAGTGCTGGGCAGACTTATACGGTCTGTGCCCTGAAGAGCACAGGTACAAATCAAAGTAGGGTATACACAAAAAGTAGCAAATATGAGTTATCTTGTTGGGCAGACTGGATGGACCGTGCAGGTCTTTTTCTGCCGTCATCTACTATGTTACTATGTTAAATACATTGCTAATAAAAATAATAAAAAAAATAAAATCATAATGAGAATTGCTAATTTAAAAAGTTTTTTTTTCAGGTCTGCATTGTCCATAGTAACACAATATACAAAGCATATTAAACATGAATTATTTTGGCATACTTTCATTATGGAAGAAACTACCACATTCTATTGCTAATAATATCATGTTTTGCTTTCCTCTAGTTGTTTTCTAGTGTCTGTTTGTTCATTTGGGAATTGGTAGTACAGTTTTATTAGTTCAATATTAAAACATAATAAGTCAGAAGTATATTGAGGTAAAATGCTTGACCATTCTCCACCTCATGAGAGCACTACAGAAATGAACTCACAGCATTGCTTGCAATACTAGATTTGGCTTTGTACATAAGATCCTACATCAAAACAGAGAAACAAATTGAATTGTGCATTTACATTGTAATTTCAGAGAGAAGCCCAACTGGATTTTTAAAACTAGGCAGATTGAAATGTTGTTTACTGAATCCAGTAATTTATTCCAACCATCTGTAGCAATATAAACAAAAGCTTTTCTTTCAAATGCTTTATAGATTTGTGGGTATAAGTTTAATATGATCATCAGCTCATAAAGGCCAAAAATTGTTTTGGGCAACCTCTCAACCAACATTTACAAGATGATTATGATTATGAGATGATTTGTACAGTGTCTTATACCCAGACAGAATCCCTAAGCATTTTGCACATAAGACCACAGCTGTGCTGCGGAGAGTTCTAACAAGTAGAGAAGTAGAGTGTGGACTCTGGGATTTAAGTACTTTTGGGGTGTGAAAGTGAATACGTCAATTGGGTCATTTGTAGTACAGAGGTACGCCATATACCAAAATAATAAACTATGTCACTGCCTTTACTTTTCTTCCAGGAAAGGGAACAATTTTTTAAGGGGTCCTTTTACTAAGCTGCAGTAAAAAGTGGCCTGCGGTAGTGTAGGCCCAGGTTTTGGGCGAGCTCAGAATTATTTTTCAGTGCACCTGTAAAAAAGGCCTCTTTTTTCCCGAAAATGGATGTGCGGCAAAATCAAAATTGCCGCATGTCCATTTTGGGTCTCAGATCTTACCACCAGTCATAGACCTAGTGGTAAAGAATTTGGGCAGTAATGACCTCCACACGTCCACTATGCGTGCCAGAAAATAAAAAATATTTTTCAGGTGCGCGTATTGGATGTGCGCCGAAAATGAAATTACTGCAAGAGCCAAGCGGTAGTCATAAGACATAAGACATAAGCATCGCCACACTGGGACAGACCAAAGGTCCATCTAGCCCAGCACCCTGTCTCCGACAGTGGCCAATCCAGGTCACAATCACCTGACAAGATCCACGGAGCAAAGCATTTTGTACTGCTTGTCCCAGGAATAGTGGATTTTTCCCTACATTCCTTTAATAACATTCTATGGCCTTTTCCTTCAGAAAGCCGTCCAAACCTTTCTTAAACTCTGCTAAGCTAACTGCCTTAACCACATTCTCCAGCAACGAATTCCAGAGTCAAATTACGCGCTGAGTAAAGAAAATTTTTCTCTTATTTGTTTTAAACTTACTGTACTCCAGCTTCATCATATGCCCCCTTGCTCACACTGAATGTCATCTGCCATTTAGACGTCTTGTCTCCTAGTCTCGCAATATCTTCTTGCAACTTTTCACAATCTTCCCGTGATTTGACGACCTTAAACAATTTTGTGTCATCAGCAAATTTGATAACCTCGCTAGTTACCCCCACCTCCAGGTCATTTATGAAAATGTTAAAAAGCAACGGTCCCAGCACAGATCCCTGAGGGACCCCACTAACTACCCTTCTCCATTGCGAATAGTGACCATTTAACCCTCCACTCTGTTTCCTATCTTTCAACCAGTTTTTAATCCATAACAATACACTACCTCCGATCCCATGATTCTCTAACTTCCTCTGAAGCCTTTCATGAGGGACTTTGTCAAACTCTTTCTGAAAATCCAGATACACAATATCCACCGGCTCACCTTTGTCGACATGTTTGTTTATCCCTTCAAAGAAATGCAGTAGATTGGTGAGGCAAGACTTCCCCTCACTAAATCCATGCTGACTTTGTCTCATCAGTCCATGCTTTAGAATGTGCTCTGTTATTTTGTTCTTAATGATAGTCTCTACCATTTTGCCCGGCACCGACGTCAGACTCACCGGTCTATAATTCCCCAGATCTCCTCTGGAACGTTTCTTAAAAATCGGTGTTACATTAGCGACCCTCCAATCTTCCGGTACCACGCTCGATCTTAAGGATAAATTACATATCAACAACAGTAGCTCCGCAAGCTCATTTTTTAGTTCCATCATTTAATCTTTCCGCTATTTCTTTATCTTCCCTGAGAGCCCCTTTTACTCCCTGGTAACTCCATTTTGGCGTACGTTGGGAGCGTGTAGATGCTTAAGCGGCTTAGTAAAAGGGGCCCTTAGTCCATTGGGTCATTTGTAGTACAGAGATACGCCATATACCAAAATAATAAACTATGTCACTGCCTTTATTTTTCTTTCAGAAAAGGGAACAATTCTTTAAGTATAGTAGAAAGTGTTAAATATATGCAATTATTTGGCCCAAAGTATTTCATCAGGGTGTTATAAGCAATCTTCAAGCCAGCTCAGGAGATAAATGCATTATCCAATGTATATTTTTTTGCCACACACTTGTCATGTTTTTTAAAACTTTGTGCCTATTGAAGTTTTATAAGATCCATAATACAAAACACCAACATCACATTTTTCAACATACAAATGAGCAGGGGTGTAGTCAGACAACAGATTTTGGGTGGGCCTAGGCAAGAAGTGAGTGGGCACCAAGTGTTCTCTCCCCACCACCACCACCACAAAAAAAAAACTCTCTCAGCTGGCAGGAAAACTCTTGGCAGTCTGTAGTAGGCATGGGCTGAAAACTGAGCATGCACAGGTGCCAGTATCATGGAGAGTAGCGTTTTCGTTACCATCAGGGGAAGTCATCAGCTGGTGGAGCTTGGGATCCCCACCAGCTACCACTAAACATGTGCTATTGTTGGGTGGGCCTGAGCTCTAAGTGAGTGGGCCCTGGCCCATCCAGGCCCACCTGTGGCTGCACCACTGCAAATGAGTATAACACAATCAGCTTCCATGCACATTCCCTCCCCCACCCACCCCATAAATCACCAAGCTCAAACTTGATGGTTAACAACAAGTCGATTTTCAACAACAACAATAAGTCGATTTTCAGACAGGAAATGCAGCAGGATGATTTAAATCCAACTATCGTAGCCACTCTATGAAATACCCACATTACTGCACCATGCCCTTTCCTGCAAAACAGAATTGAAGGAAAATTTAGGAACTAGCAATGAGAGAGTTCTTAGGGTTGTGTACATTGACTCCACAAAAGAAAAGGTGACCATTTCTTCTCAAAGCTGTCCAATCTGCCCTTCTTTTGGGCACTCAGCTTATCTAGATAGTAAATGTCCCAAAGAGCACTTTGTAGGATTGCACTACTAGGAAGTTCTTTTTTGCACCACTTTTTGGCCCGTCTCTGCGGATTATTGCTAAACATGGAAGAAGTACCTTTTCCACATGTGGCAGGTTCAAAAGGAACAAAGCAGGATCAGTCATTATAGGTAGTTTAAACATATTTGTAAATAACACAGCACAAGAGTCCCAAAAGTCTCATATAACGCTACATTCCCACAGATATGAAAATATGTGCCTTTTTGTCCATATTTCCTCTAGCACCTTTCATCAGTCCCCTGGGAGAAATGCATAATTCAGGAGGGAAGTAGGTACCATTGATAAAAACTTTTCTACTGCGTGGAGATTACCCGGTGGTAATTGGCAGTGTTAATGTTTGAGACCTTACTGCTAAGTCAGTGGGTGGCAGTAAGGTCTCAGACCAAAAATGGACACACACTGGTTTTAATTTTGCCGCATGTCCATTTTCGGCCACAAAAAAAAATTGCCTGTTTTCCAGGAGCGCTTAAATATTGACCTGCACGCATCCAAAACATGCGCCTACACCAGCGCAGGTCACTTTTAGTCACACCTTAGTAAAAGGGCCCCTAAATTGGCTAAAACAAGCTAATTAGCATTGATAACAGCACTTAACTAAAAATAATGAGCAGTAATCGCAGTAATTAGAATTTACTCATACAACCCCTTTAAGCATATTCTGTAATGCACTATGTCTAAATTCTAATGCGGAGAAATGCAAAAACGCCCCTCAATCCTTGGTAAAAATATATATCGTATGTTACTAAGAACCAAAGATCTATGCTGTTGAAAAAAACATGAGACAGGCTAACAGCAGTAAAAAGTGGAAATGTTTTTAATGCTTATACAACAACGCTCATATTATTTATTTATTTATTTATTTATTTATTTGTTGCATTTGTATCCCACATTTTCCCACCTATTTGCAGACTCAATGTGGCTTACAATGTTCCATTATGGCGTTCAATGTGCAAAAAGTGGGAATACGACCAAGGAAACCAGACACTGGAAGACGTTCTTAAATAAAAAGACTTTATTAAGGATTTGAAGACTCGACACGTCGTGTTTCGGCCGTCAGGCCTGCATCAGGAGTTCTTTTTTAAGACTACCAAGCCATTTTTGAAGATTTAACCCTATCAGTCCATAGCAACTCTCCGTATAAGAGACTGCTGAAAAATTCTCAGTGCATTTCCATCGCCATTGCTCCGTAGCACTCTGCACGGCAGGTCTGTCTTGCCAACAAATACGATATCATTTTTTGAACTCCTGATGCAGGCCTGACGGCCGAAACACGACGTGTCGAGTCTTCAAATCCTTAATAAAGTCTTTTTATTTAAGAACGTCTTCCAGTGTCTGGTTTCCTTGGTCGTATTCCCACTTTTTGCACATTGTTGTTTTTACCGTGGGGTGCTTGAGTTTTCCACCTTCTAGTGGATCTTCCCCCATTATGGCGTTCGCCATTCCAGAGTAGAAATTACAATTGGTGTTACATAGAGAATAGGATGGCACACTAAAGTTAAGCAGACAAGTTTAGAATATGAGGTGAAGTGGTGAAGTTTTGCAGTGACAATTATTGATCATTGTGGTATGTCTTGTTGAAGAGAGATGTTTTCAGAGATTTGCGAAATTTAGTTAGTTCGTAGATTGTTTTTAAGTTGCGTGGTAATGCATTCCACAACTGGGTGCCCGTGTATGAAAAGCTGGACGCATGTGTTAGTTTGTATTTCAGTCCTTTGCAGCTGAATTATGAATTTATAACTCACTCAATATTTTTAAGAGTACCCTCAGAAATATCCACCTATTTTAAGGCAATATCATAAGTTTTGCCAGGTGGCATAGCACATCTTTCATAGGGCTAACTCTTATTTATAAGTGTAGGTGCTATTGCCTGAATCAAAAAGTGCTAACAAATAATATAGTGCACAATATTGAAAAAAACGTGAACTTATCTTTAAACTTTTTTTTTTAAAGAACACTCTGCTTGCTTGCTTGCTTGTCCGGCTTGCTTTGCTGTGTACTTCCCAGCAACGAAATATAACTGTCCAAACGGCTTCCCCTGGTAAATTCTAATGCATGCAGTTCAAAACGAGTGTGGCTATGGGTGGGGAAATGAGCATTCAATGGGTGTTCCAAAATGTACATGCATGGTTATAAAATATGTCCCAGTGCACATAAATCTACGAACAGGGATTTATGTTACATTTTCATTGTTATAAGTGGAGGTGCATAGTTTTAGGCACTAAGATATCAACTAAGCGTGTTCTATATACCGCACCTAAATCTAGGTGCCGCTTATAGACTATGCTTAGGCGGAAGTGTTTACGTGTGATTTGTTTTAGGCACCTTACATAGAATCTGGCAATTGGTGTGTATCTCAAAAGGGGGTGTGGCCATGGGAGTGTCAGGAGTATGCCAAAAAGTTGAATGCATACTTATAGAACATTGGCTCAATGCATCCAGTGTGGGCATTAGCATTTACACCTAGTTTCAGCAGGCGTTAATCTAGCACTTAAAGTTTGGGTGTTGGAATCAGTGCTAAGAGTGATTCTATAAAAGGTGTGCTCACAGCTGATCTTTTCCGGTGGATATTTATGAGCATGATTTATAGAAACTGGGCCTATGTGTGCAAACATATTAAGGTGCTTCACTTGTATTGTATCAATATTGCAATTATGGTGCAGAAGAGTAGCCTAATGGTTAGAGCAGTAGAGTGGGAACCAGGGGGCCCAGATTCAAATCTCACAGTATCTATTTTTGGCCTTGGTTAAGCCACTTAACCCTCCATTGCCTTGGGGTGGCCAGGGTTGGTATTAGTAACCTCGCCCCATTTAGGGCCTGCAGTTGAAAACATCACACTTGTGGCAGCCTCGTGAGCCATTCACAATTCACTGCTTGTAGGCAGCAGGAATGAGAGATGTATCACTTGTACCCTGCTGACATCATATTTATTTTATATGATTGTTCAAATGTGCTGTTTTGATGTATCTCTGACACTGTATTGTGTTATTCCTATTATTAGGATTTAGCTTGCTTATCTCTTAAGTTTTCTTCATTGGTTCTTTTTTTTTATGCTTACATGCTGTTGGACAAAATTTTAATGTCAAGCTATGCCTGCTGTACACCACCTTAAATGAATCTCTTCTTGGAGGCAGTTAATAAATCCCAATAAATAAATAAAACAGCGAAAGGACATAAAAAATACAGAAGCTTTGTTTAAAATGTAGACTAACATTGTTGGCTGAGAAGTGTGTTCTAGATACAACACACTTATAGCACAGCCACAGTTTGTAATGCTGTGGACACCACAGACTGATCACGTTTCCTTTAAATAATGCAAAAAGCTATTGATCTGGCAGATCTTCAAAACGCTGCTAGGATTTTTGTGCTAGCATTAGAATACATTACATGTTCCACATATTGGATATTTCTAGAACTTTCCTTTGCCAAACTGCCAACCTTCCAGGATTATTGCCCTTCCTTTTTGTAACCAATGGAAGCCTAAAATCAAAACATAATTTACCAGCTGTTCTAGAGAAGGGAATAACTAATTTTAAATATTGTAGAAATTACATAGGTTTGTCTTAAAACTCCTGCTGCTTTTTTTCTTTTCCTATATGAATCTGGCACAGTCATGAGCAAAGCCATGATGTAGCTTGATGTTAGTCAAGTGACAAACAAGGTAATGGGGAAATAAGGACCTGTTTATTAAGGTATTTTTCTCCCACTGACAGAATAGAAGAAAAGTCCTAATGAATCATGTCTTTCAATTTGTATCCTTGGGAAAAATGTTTAGGGGTCCTTTTACTAAACTGTGGTAAAAAGTGCCTGCAGTAGTGTGGGCAGCTGGGAAAAAGGCATTTTTTTAGTGGGACAGTGAATAACCCTGCACTAAAACTAATTGTAGTGTGTGGCTATTTACTGCCTGAGCCATTTCTGCTACCCTTTGATCTAGCGGTAAGGGCTCATGTGCTACTTGCACGGTAATAATGCAGCATGCACCATTGTGGCCATGCTGCCAACTGTCGCCAGGAACGCCCCCGCAATAGAAAATAGAAAAATATTCTTTATGGGAAACAGCATGCACCAACTTTGAAACTATTGCAGGTACCCTTGTTACCCCATGATTTTTCTTAAATTGTGACTTTGGATTTTAGATTTTATAATTGGCTTTACTAGAGGGATGCAAGTGTGCTTTGATTCCCCTCTAGACCGACGGATAAGCTGCTGCTTGTTTTGTATAATCCACTTTTGGCAGGCTCTTAAGTCTGAGCTTGTTTTTGCACTTCATTCAAAGTTGTGAGCTACATAGTAATAAATTCAGGCTCCTGATGCAGGGCTTGTAAGTCGAAACACGGCCGTATCGAGTCGCATGAAGATTGTCAATAAAAGTATCTCAGTTTTCTTTCATCATCTCCACTGTACCAAAAAAAACAAAAACACGCTTAATGCTATTCTTAAACTTTGCCTAAAGTTAGGCACGGTTTATAGAATATGCGTAGCAGCCATCCCCATGACACCAACTAAAACCTGTTGTAAATGCCCACGTCTTATTTGGGCATGGATCAGGCATATTCTGTAACAGTGGCCATAAATTTCAGGAACACCCATGACTTGCTCGTGCCCCTCCCATGGACATGCCCTCTTTTGTGATCAGTGCCTTAGGAGTTATACACACCACTTTACAGAATAGGTTTAGACATCTGCATACATAAATTCAAATTAGTGCCAATTTGTGCTGGTAATTGTTTGTTAGTGGCCAGTTTTCGATGCTGATTAGCTTTTTAAACAATTAAGTTGCATGTGCAAATCAGCTATGCACGCTGATTTGCATGTGCAACTTTAGTAATCAAATATAGAATACGGGGGGGAGGGGGGGGAAATGGTTAATAAAAATGCCTCCTTAATGTACGGTAGTGACTTTTTTCTGCTTTAACTATATGACAACCCCTCGAAAATGCAGGGAACATTTAACATGCATGTTTTCCAGTTACAATACATTAATTTTGCAATTTCTGAGTGTAAACTGCAAAATCCTTAGGAAATAGGGTTCTAAGGGGCTACTACATGACTTTGTTAACAGGGTTTTGCACTAGTTTACCTATTTATGTGTACTAAACCATGCATTACTACATTTTTTCAGATTTTTCCTTCTGGGGCACGGCAAGGGCAAAGAGTGGGCATGGAAGCAGTGGCGTACCAAGGGGGGGTGGTCCGCCCCGGGTGCACACCGCTGGGGGGGTGCCGTGCGCCTGTCGGCTCCTCTCGTTCCTTGCTCCCTCTGCCCCGGAACAGGTTACTTCCTGTTCCGGGCAGAGGGAGCATGGAACGAGTGAAGCCGAGAGGCGCATGGCACCCCCCCAGCAGGTAAAAATGCTCCCCGGGGGGGGGGGGGGTTGCGCTGTACCCGAGGGGGAGCGCATCAGCGATCCGCCCTGGGTGTCAGCCACCCTAGGAACATCACTGCAGGGAAGCATTAAGAGGTCACATGTTAACTCACAGCAGGTCCCACATGCCAATGGGAACCTTAATGCACAACCTGAAATAAAAATTGTGGGATGCCATCAGAGGTGCTGCATAAAGGGCCCTGTTTACTAAGCTACACTGGCATTTTTAATGTGTGATAAAAATTAGTGCACGTTAATGCTAGAGATGTCCATAGGAATATATGGGTGTCTCTAGAGTTTAGCCTGGGCTAAGTTTAGAGCATGCTAAAAATGCTAGTGTACATTAGTAAACAGAGCCCAAAATTTGCTGCTACTGTACAGTAAAATCCCACCTTAAGCCTCTATAACTGCAAATTATAGTGCATTTTAGTAAAAGGGCCTCTAAATAAATTAAACAGCAAATAAAACATTGTTTTCTACTGGCAATGAAGAATAATGAGAGTAAGAGATAATTGATTAAGTTAATAAAGGATACAAATAGGTCAAGAAAACCTCTGTGGCAAACAAATGTTTCTACCAGCCAATGCTTTAACCAAGAGGCAAATAAACAAGAAAACAAGAACACACTTGCACTGCAACTAAGAAACATTCTTTGCATTCACACATCTGTAATTGTGCTCAGATTTGTGCTATTATATTTCAGGAATTTAAGGAACAATCTGTTCCAAATTTGTCATGTATAGAAAACTCATTCTTAGCTGCAAGCTGCTTTAGAAATTTGGAATTTCTCACAGTTAGGGCCAGATTTAAAGAAGAGAAACAGATAACAAGGAAAAGGAGAAAAATAACTTAGAAGCAAAGACCTTTTTTTTTTTTTTTTACACTGCACCAAAATTAGGGGTCTTTTTGCTAAGCTGCCATAAAAGGGGCCTGTGTTAGCATCAGCATGTACTTTTGATGCACGTTGAGGCCCCCTTTTACCGCAGCGGGTAAAAGGCTATCTTTTTCTAAAGAAAAGAAATGGCCATGTGGTAAGTGAAACAATTACCATGTGGCCATTTTGGGAGGGAGCCCCAAGCTAACTCGGCGGTAACCAGGCATCCTGCGGTACTGCCTGATTACCACTAGTTAAGTTCTGGCACTACAAATATAGGATGTATTTTGTAGCACCGGAAATGGCGTGCACTAGGGGTGGGAACTACCGCTGGGCTTCTGATTGGCGCATGTTCAGCCCATGGTGGCCTTACCGCTGCTTAGTAAAAGGGCCCCTTAGAGCTTGTGCCCAAAGAAAATTTGTATTACCATGCAGGATTGTCAAATATGTTCCACAGCAATGTTCTCTTTTTTTTTTCTGGTATTGGAAGAGGGACAAAGTAACAATGACACTGACAAAAACATTGGCAGGAAGAGTCCACACCATTAGAAGAGGAATAAAGCAGCATCAGTATTGGCTGTGCTCTTTTTGATTTATTTTCTATCAAACTTCTTACTATGACGCCTGTCTGTTCTGCACCATACAGCCTAATATTTCTCCAACATGCAGATTTAATCAGTGCTAACCCTCGTCTGTGCTCTTTGCGTTCTCTCTGTCTCTAAGGGGTCCTTTTATTAAAGCTTAGCACATGCTAACAGAATTAGCACATGCTAAATGCTAAGAAGTTCATATGTACAAAATGAACTCAGTATTTAGCACATGCTAATTCTGTTAATGTGTGCTAAGCTTTAGTAAAAGAGCTCCTTTGCCTAATAATTGTCACCCCTTTTCCTTCTGAGGCTTATAGCTTCCCTGAAATCCAAGAAAGTAACGGTATGGAAATGGGACTGCTCTCAGGCACATGATGACATCATCAATCTTGAGATTTGGAAATAAATCTGGGATAGGTTTGACAAAACGTTTCAACATAGTAAGTCAAGTGGATCCTACTTCTTTCTTGTCCCTTTGTAAGGTGTCTCCACTCTGTCAGGCTCAGAGAAGGTTTAATTTATGGTCCATAGGAATAGGATGGTCCTCAGGAGTAGTGGCTGCAGAATTACAACTGAAGTCACAGTGGCAAAGTAAAAACCTGTGAATAGGTATCATCTGGGCAGCAGATGGCAAGTCCATTGCACAAACTTGGTGTGTCCTTGATTAGGGACCAAAGGCTGGTGCCATGGGCTCATCTGGGGGCTTGTTATGCTTTCTGCTGCCTAGAAGAGAACTATTCACTAGCCTCTACTTTGATTGTACAGCTCTCATGGTTTCTGTTCTCTGATCTTGAAGCTCATGTCTTTGTTCTGCAAGCACACTTACCAAACAAAAACAACTGCTCCTTTTCTGGCTCCCATAGACTATCATGGGTATCAAAAACAAATGGACTTCCAGGGTTTTTTTTAAGGGTATTGTCAGCAAGCACTCCTCTGTGCTGTCCGTTCCCCACCTCTCCGTGCTGTCCGCTCTCCGCTCAACAGCTCTCCGTGTGGTCTGTGCGCAACTTAGCACTTCTCTGTGCTGTCCTTCTTCACCCACACAATTGGGGCTAATCCATCTCCTAAGCCGAACTGCTCCTGCTCACTTGCAAAGAGTAATTTACAGTACTATTTATTCAGCAGAGTACTTTATTCCAGAGCACAACCAGCGAGAAAACAGCAAGTCCACTGTACTATAGCTGCTGGTCTCTGTGCACCTGGCTTCCCTTCTTCTCCCACCCAACAATCCCCAATAGTTCAGACCAGTTCAGTCTTGAAACTTCACAACAACTTGAAATAAACCTTTGGATCAGTCAATTCCTCTACTCCCTTTCTCCTACTGCCTAGGAGATAGAGGCATTTTCTCCACCCTCGCTTGTCAGACACCAACACTCTGACAACCTCCCACGAAAATGTCCAGACTGACCTTCTTCAGGTAATTAACCTTTGTCCTGAGCAGAAGAACTCCATTTGCTCCTGCTCAGCCTCCTTCATGACATTTTCACTCTTTTCCTCCAGCTCAATCTCCTCCCACTCCATGGAGTCTTCCCCCACCCTCTCTCCCAGGTGCTGCTCCTCCACTTGATTATCCTCCATCTCCCAATCACCTCTTGACTTTTCTGCCTGCTGGGAGTGGGAGTGCTGTTTCTCATGTCCCCCCCTCCCTTGCAAGTGCTGCTGGGTTCTGTAGTTCTCTTCCTTTCTTACAAGCCTCCTACCCCCTTTTCCCAGCAGAGAGTGCTCTTCATTTCTTGGCTGACTGCCCCTGTCAGCTCTTCTCTGCTTTCCCTCTACCTCCTCCTTACAGTATACAACTGAAAATGTCCATTTGTTGTGTTTTAACATTCATTGAAAAACCAATGCACATCTCTATCTGATGATTTTTATTGGCCCAAGAAAAAATTGTTATTTGAGGTTATAAGACCACATACGTTTCTTTTTTTTAACTGCCCTATGCTTTCCATGTTTGTATTTGGGTTCTCTACCATTGTTACCCCTAGTCTTTCACCACTATTGGGAGGCAGTTCCATGCATCTACAACACTTTCTATTAACAATTATTTTCTTATATTACTCCTGAGTGTACCCCTTATCAGATGCCTATTATGACCCCTCTTCTTATTGGAAAGTACTTGGCATTTGTGCATTACATATATCTGTGTGCCTCAGCTATTAACATATGTGCAATGATAGTGACATATCATTAAATCAATCTTTAAATCTATCTTTAAATGCTCTACTGGTGAAGAAACACTAGGAGGAAAAAACCTCAATGAGCCAAGATCTGCTTTAACTCTTGCGGTAAAAAAAAAAATAGCTGCAGTACTATCACAGGCATAAAAACCATGTGATCCAATTTTAATTATTCTTCTTAAAAGCACTTAATCTTTCAAAACCTTCTTCAAAGGTAAAGAACATTGTACTCAAGTAATATCCAAAATATTCAAAGCTACCACAATAGCACTTACAGGGTGAGCTGGTAGAGAGCAGAATCCCAGTTTTCTTTCTTTGATTTGCATTAAAGAAGTTTTGATTCAAGAGTTCTGAGTGATGTTCTATACTATGGTTTAGCTGACAGGCTAGCTAAGTGTTTGAAACAGCACTTCTGCAAGGACTGTACATACCACTTAAAGAGAAGATGTTCCATCAAGATTCTCTTTTGAAGTCCTTAAAGATTTATTTAAAATTAAAGTTCTTGCTAAGCTTGATATACTTCATAGGTTTGAGTGTGGCTCATACCAAGCTTCAATTAAAATTCTATGGGGCCCTTTTACTAAGGCGTGTAGGCACCTACCCGGTCCAACATGCATCAATTTGGAACTACCGCCCGACTACCGTAAGACTCTGGTGGTAATTCCATTTTGCGCGTCCAAAAATATTTTTTATTTTCTACCACTTGGCGCTAACCAGGCAGTAATCAGCAGTGTATGCATGCTGATAATTACCATCCAGTTAACACATGAGACCTTACCACTGTCAATGGGTGGCAGTAAGGTCTCAGACTCAAAATGGATGTGTGCCAACTTTTATTTTGCCGCACGTTCATTTTTGACCAAAAAAGGCCTTTTTTGCAGGCACACTGAAAAATGGACCTGCACGCGCCCAATACATGCACCTACAATAGCACAGGCCATTTTCAGCGCACCTTAGTAAAAGGACCCCCACATTTGCCTTTAAAAACCTGTATCTGTGAGCAAATGCACAAAAATTGTAAAGTAACTGTTGCCTTCTGTGGAGCATTGGGAACCTTATGTACTGGCTATGGCTCATGCCCTGAAACTGTTGGAGCCATTGACAATGTAGAGAATTGTGCTATAAAAAAAACCTCACGAAACCGTGAGACGTAAGCAAAAGAAAGTGAGGACAATCCAAGGAGGATACCAAAAAAAATTTTTAATAGAGATACTAAAAACCGACCCGACCATGTTTTGGCTCTAAGGCCTGCCTCAGGGGTCTCGATCAATCTCTGATGTTGCAGTGTAATATTATACATCGAAGAAAATATGCACACAAATGTTGTTAATCAAAAACTCCGTTTGTCTCCTCTCTTGTAAAATATGTCGTGTTATCAGCTGACAACACAACATATTTTACAAGAGAGGAGACGAACAAAGTTTTTGATTAACAACATTTGTGTGCATATTTTCTTCGGTGTATAATATTACACTGCAACATCAGAGATTGATCAAGACCTCTGAGGCAGGCCTTAAGAGCCAAAACACGGTCGGGTCGTTTTTTAGTATTTCTATTAAAACATTTTTTTGGTATCCTCCTTGGATTGTCCTCACTTTCTTTTGCTTACAAGAATAGTGTTATACCAGTGTGCTGTACCAGAGACCTGAGCTACCACAAATAGGAGAAAAGAGGTTTTCTTTGGGTGTAATTACTATAATCGACTAAGGAAGAGAAGAAAAAGGATTAGGGGGTCTTTTACTAAAGATTAGCTTGAGTTATCTGCAGCAGGGCCCATTTTATTTCTATAGGTCCTGCTGCATGTAATGCAAGCTAATATTCAGTAAAAGAACCTCTTAGTAAGGAGGATGGATACGTCTGGATAGAGAGGAGGAGGAGAAAGAGAGAGGGAAAATGCTGAACGGGAATTGGATTTGTTGGAAAGAGGAATTTGAGGCTGGGCAGGGAGAGAGAGAAAGAGGAGGATGCTGAGATGGTTTGAGGAGAGAGACTGGTATGCTCATGAGCATGTAGATGAGAAATAAAGTGAGAGACAGGAGGATGCTGAGCAGCAGGGAGAGAGACTTTTTTGTTGGGCGTCTTGGAGGGAGACACCTTCATCCCTATCGAAATGCATAAGAGCTGTAAATACAGATCAGGTCCCAGTAAGGCAAAAATTCAAGAATAATATCAGTTTTCCTGTGAAAATTAATAAAAAAGGTTTTTACCTTTGAAGCTTTAATTACCTGTCTCCTGCATTTCCTTATGCATTTTAGATATGAAAACTAGTCTACTGCTTCTAAAAAAGCTACTCCTTCACTATAATCACAATCAACATATCCTGTAACTTTTATGTTCAGAATAGTTACCAGAAATTAAATACATTCCTTGGAATTTAAGAGGGGAGCTTACTTTATTTGCCAACTATTCACTCATAGTCTTAATTACCTCTGGAGGATTATTAAAAAGAGTAACAGAAGTTCATTACAAAGTCATTTAACTTCTCTGAAGCTCTTCAACAACTGAGGTTTAGAGAACGTTAGAGAACTTTATAACCTTTATAGTTTATTTATAAAATATATTTTCAATTTAGTTTAATATAAAATGTCAGTATTCAGCCAGCTGCCAAACACATAAGTTTTCCAAACCTTGGCCCAATCACTAGTATTACCTAAATTTGAATATTGTGATGACATCTATGCTGGAATGAAGAATTCTCTTCTCAAAAAATTTACAAACAGCTCAGAATACTGTGGCCCTTCTTGTGTATAGGGCTCTCCTCTCTTATTTATTTAGATTTTGCTTACACCTGTTTCAGTAGTAGCTCAAGGTGAGTTACATTCAGGTACTCTGGATATTTCTCTGTCCCAGGAGGGCTCATAATCTAAGTTTGTACCTGAGGCAATGGAGGGTTAAGTGACTTGCCCAAGATCACAAGGAGCAGCAGTGAGAGTTGAACCAGCCACCTTGGGATTGCAAGACCAGTGCTCTAACCACTAGGCCACTCCTCCATTACATTAGCTTCTCATAAATGCAAGTATTTATTACCTTCAAAATATGGGTGTCTTTTACTAAAGATTAGCTCGAGTTATCTGCAGCAGAGCCCATTTTATTCCTATGGGCCCTGCTGCAGATAACTCATATGTAAAGCCTGATAGAATTGTTATTATGTAAAGCATCTATAACTTCAAGAGACTTCCTCATCCTTCATTTTCCTAACTGCAAGAAACTTCATTATAAATCAATTTACAATGCAGGTTTTTCTTATCAAAGTACAAAGAAGTAGAATTCTCTACCCAAACAACTAAGACTTACAAATGATTACTTGACATTTCGTAAACTGCTGAAAATATTCCTAGTAAGCACATCTTTTACTAAAGAAAACAATTGATAATTTTCTTGTTACCATGCCGCCTTCTGTTGTTCAAAAACACATTTCTGTTTACTGCATATTATTATTCTCATGAATCTTTAAAAGTGTATTTCAATTGTAAACTATTCTTTATAAATGTTTCTTGAATGTAAGCCACATTGAACCTGAACCTGTTAATAATGTGGGATAAAATGTCATAAATAAATAAATGTTTCTTATTTTAGAACTTCTTTTCTGTTTTGGACATCTGAAAATTGACATTTAGATATCTATATTGCATTGGCGTGCAAATCCTGATTGTATAAAAGCAGGATATGGATGTCTAAAATGTAGTATATCTATATGACAAGGCAGTGTGGTCTGGGCATATTTTGGGTGGGACTAGGGAGTGGCCAAATATAGACACCCAACTCCAATTTCAGAATGGGAAGGGACATCTGTGTGCAAAAAGATGTATGTCCGTATTTAGACCTGGTACTTGGCACCTCCAGGTTTCAGAAGGGGGCTCTGATTAAGTGGTCCAATAATTGGATTAAGGTAAGCACCTCCTTAATTCCACAGTGGTTGCTGTCCACCTCCCTCCCCCAAATGCGAAACTAGCAAGGAATAGGGCTCTCTCTGACAGCTTCAAGAAGTATAGAAGTTCATGGTACCAAAATCAGTTGTAACCTAGGTCTCACCACACACACAGTCTGGGCACCAGCTAGCTCATCGCAGGTCAGCACCCGAGACCAGAGCCACAAACACCCCAACACACACACAGGTGGAGTCTCTCTTAGTCACTTCTAATTCACTGAGCTGGGCACAGACTGGGGCTGGATAAATATCCAAAAGGCCGTAGGAAAATGAGCTGGGACTTTATTTTCTATTTTCTCTCCTCAGTTCTCTTTGTCAGTCCAGGAGCAAGCAAGTTCCACTCTCACTTAAAGAAAAGACTCCAATCCCGGTTTTTATGAAGCAAACAAGTACTTTACTGAACTTCTGCAATGGGAAGTTCAAATCCTTTTGGAATAAAACAAGATAATTTGTAATCTAACTTGATGTAACAATTAGTCCAGACCCAAACTCATTGATATGGTATAAATCCTCTAGTTCATTTTGTAAATCCTACAGTATGTACATATTTTATAGCTCCTCCTGTCCATTACCCATTCTTTCTGGGTGAAACAACCTAAGACTGTGCCTGCAGCACTGGTGCAATAAGCAGTCTTCCTTCATGAACCAGACCTCTCTGTCTGTCCACACTGTTTCAAAGAAGTACCACTCCGGACTACTACCTTTGGCTCCAAACAAGCTCTTTCTGTCTTGCTCCGCTTCATGGTTAATGTTGTTACTGCCATAAACCTCCACTTTAATCAGCCTTAGTTTATTGAACCCATCCAGGACACCCTCTTCTTCACAAGGGTCCTGGCAGGGGTAGAGGCAACCAAACACCTTGTGCTCTCCCCAACAACAATACTTATTAACCCTAAACTCCTCTTCTCCTACTGTCATCAACTACCAGGAACATTTCCCTCAGCACTTTCCCACAAACACTCCCTTTGGAGCTGGGTTTCTTACCAATCAACTTCCCACCCCCCTCAGTGACTCTAGGGAGGGGTCGCTCAGTAATCCCAATTATAATGGGGGATTACACAGTTTTAAATTAACTTCTTAATAGATGTCTACACAAAGAGTAGTTAATGATTAGTGCAATAGCCTGAGATCCAAAGGGACCTGAGTTCAAACCCCACTTCAGTTTTATGTGACCTTTTTTTTGTGAGCCCTCCAGGGACAGATAAATGCCTACTGTACATGAACGTATAAGAAACCGGCAAATCTGAAGGCTATTGAATTGGTGTACAGTCAAATATTGTAGGTATTTTTCTGTCCCTGGAGGGTTCACAATTGAAAGGAAAAAAATCACAATGAGCCCACCACATGCTACTGCTATTTATCATTTCTATAGCATTAGACATTCACAGCGCTGTACGCTTGAACATGAAGAGACAGTCCCTGCTCAACAGAGCTTATTATCTATTCAGGACAAACAGGACAAATAAGAGATAAAGGAATTACTAAGATGCAGCAAGTGTAAAGTCCATGCACTAACTGTTGGGGACATTTACAGGAAAAACTATTCCATGTGTTAAATGATCTGACAGCAAGGATGCACTTACCACATCCAATTTAGGATTATTATCCTATCAGACTTCAGCTTAATGGCAATCATCCAAAGCATCTTTTTAG
This sequence comes from Microcaecilia unicolor, assembly GCF_901765095.1. Classification (NCBI taxonomy): domain Eukaryota; kingdom Metazoa; phylum Chordata; class Amphibia; order Gymnophiona; family Siphonopidae; genus Microcaecilia; species Microcaecilia unicolor. Next base: position 79,347,882 of record NC_044036.1, read on the forward strand.
AACTATTTCTCAGTTATCTAGGTATTTATCTGGATACAGATCTGAAAATCATTGGTACCCAGATAATAACCAGCAGCTGCCCAGTCCCTGAATATTCAGTGCTTTGTTATCCAGGGGTAGCCTAACTCTGAATATTCTTGCATAAAATGCACACAATGGCTAGTATTTAAAATGTAGCTGGCTGCTGTAGGCTAACTATCACTTGGATCCTCAGAAGCTTAGCTACAATTGGGTGGCAGAGCAGGTGGGGGGAAGAGGGGTTGGTGGTTGGGAGGCGAGGATAGGGGAGGGCAGACTTTTATACGGTCTGTGCCGGAGCCGGTGATGGAAGGCGGGACAGGTGGTTGGGAGGCAGGAAAAACTGCTGGGCAGACTTATACGGTCTGTGCCCTGAGAAAGACAGGTACAAATCAAGGTAAGGTATACACATGAGTTTATCTTGGGCAGACTGGAGAATTCCTTTATTAAATGAAAGCGGAAAATCAAATTTCAATACATTACACTGTGCAGTTATAAAGCCAGCCCCTCTATACTTTTATACAAAAATGCAAATTTTACACAAAAAACCATCCCCCCCCACCCCCCCCCCAAACATTCAACTCAACTTCAAGCGTACATGCTTCCACCAAACCCCAAAGGTCTTTACCCCCACCTCCACCCGTTCCCATCGGGCCACTTCCTGGACAGCTCGGACAACGTCCCAGGAGACCTGCTCAGCAGACCTGCACTCCTGGCCCAGGGACACCCCGCAGCGAGCCATCCATAGGCAGTATCTGATGATAACTGAGATTAGAAAGGCGGTACCTGGCTCTAGCCGCCCCGTCTCCCCCTGCCTCCCATACACCCAGTCCGCATAGGTGTAGGACGTGAAGCTGGGGATGGCCAGCAAGGCAGCCACTCTCCGGCAAACCGCTATGGAGAATGGACACTCCTTCAGGAAGTGGTCCATGGTCTCCAGCCGGCCAGCACACTCCCCCCTCGGGCAGTCTCGGTCCTGCTGGTTCCTACACCGAAGGTTTGCCCTAACATACAACCTGCCATGTAGGGACAGCCAAGCAATGTCCCTGTACTTGTGTGGGATGTGTTTGGATGAAATAAACCGCAGGCCCTGCCTCAGCACGGGCTCCGGAGCATCCCTAAGAGCCAGGGGAGAGGAGAAGCGTTGGGAGCGAACCCGCTCCACCCAGATCTCCCTCTGTCCTGCCCTAACTTCCTCCCATGTAATGTCCCACAGCCGAACCAGCTTTACCAAAGATTTATAGTAGCCTACCCCCTCCGGGAACCCTTTCCGCAACCGTCCCACCCTACCTCCCCCCAACCAAGGACCCCAAAATCCCTCCCACCACTGGACAACACTGTGTACCCATCCTGGGGCATTCAGACCCCCCGCCCGCCCCAGGTTAAACTGGATGAAGAGGGAGGAGAATAGCAAGACTGGGTTTACCATTCCCACCCCCCCTTCCTCCCGCGACCGGTAAGTGAAATTACGTCGAACTGGGTTCATCCTGTTCCCCCACAGGAGTTGAAAGAACACGCTGTAAATTGCCGTGAAACAGCGTTCCGGCAGGAGACAGATGTAGCTCAGGAACAGGAACATGGGGACCACCTGGCTCTTCAGCAACCGGACCCGGTCCTCCATGGGCATCCGCCACCCCTTCCAGCGGTCCACCTTCTCCCTCGCCTCCGCTATCCTTTGTTCCCAATTTTCCCGCCCGTAATCCCCTCCCCCAAAATACACTCCCAAAACCCTCATTTTCTCTATCCCATCCGGGAACCCTCCACCTAAATTAAACCGCCGTCCCTCTGGCCCCACCCACAAGCTGGTGCTCTTGCCCAGGTTTACCCGAGACCCCGAAGCCTGGGAGTATGCTGCAAGGGTCTCCTGCAGCCTCCTCCCCTCCCTGCGATCCGCCACCCAGACGGTGATATCGTCCGCATAGGCGATGACTCGCAACACATTCCCTTTGCCTACTTCCACTCCTCTGAGCCCGTCCTCCCCCCCCCCTTCCAGCCTCCTCACCAGGGGATCAATGGCGAAAGCGTACAGCAGGGGGCTCAACGGGCACCCCTGCCGCACCCCCGCCGAGATCCCCACCTCCGCCCCCCTCCATCCATTCACCAGGGGAAAGAATCGCGCCCCCGCATACAATAACTGAAGTTGCGCGATCCATTCCCCCGGGAATCCATAGTGGTCTAGGACCTTCCATAAAAACCCCACTGCACTCGGTCGAAAGCCTTGTCCTGGTCCAAGGCCACGACCAGCCTGCCCTCTCCCACCCGACTACGTTCCAGGCCCTCCCTCACCCAGGCCACTGCCTCTAGCACCCCCCTTCCCGGGACCCCACACCCCTGCGGGGCTGCCAGCACTTCCCCGGAGATCTTCCCCATGCGGGCAAGGAGCATGTGAGCGAAGATCTTCCGGTCGGTGTTCAGAAGTGCAATCGGCCGCCAATTTGCCACATCCTGGGGGTCCTTGCCTTTGCTAAGAAGGACCAAAGCTGATGCCCCCATCGACTCAGGCAAGGATCCCCCTGTTCGTGCCGCCTCCCAGATTGCCAACAAGACTGGCGCCAACTGATCCCTAAACTGCTGGTAGAACTCTGCCGGGAGTCCGTCTGGCCCCGGCGCCGTCCTGCGCCGCAAGGCCCCAATGGCCTCCTGTACCTCCCGCAGCGTCCACGGCCGCAGCAAGGCCCGAAGATGAGGCCCCCCCTTACCCACCCCTGGGGTTTCCTCAATGTACCTCGCCATGGCCTCCTCCCCCAACCGTTGGTCCAAAAAGGCCCGCCCAAAGTGGGTCCCCACCACCTGCAAGATACCTTCCCTAGACTGCTGGAGCGTCCCCCCCTCATCCCTTAACCCCTCTACCACCCTCCTCTCCCTTCTTTCCTTACAGCAGTCATAAGGGTTCGGGCTGAGCAGCTTCCCGAAGTCCCGCTCATAGACAAGGGAAGAGTACCGATTGTATTGTACCCGTTCCACCTCCTGCTGCAAGGCCTCAATGTCCTCCCTCTTCCCTCCCCTGGAAATCAAATTGTCCCTTCGCTTCCTCAGAGCAGTTCCTAGCCGGGTGACCTCCCTCCCCTGCCTCCTCGCCTGACGGAGAAAGAACCCCCTGGTGCGGTGTTTCAAAACTTCCCACCAGTCCCCTAGGGAAGGGAAGACACCCTGAATGGATACCTGGTCTGCCAGAAACTCCAAATACTCCTGGTACAACACCCCCTCCCTCAACCATTTCTGATTTAAACGCCACAATCCTTTCCCCAATCCGTGAATCCCCCCTCCCCCCAGCTCGACCAGCACCATCTTGTGGTCTGAGAAATCAACCTCTACCACCCTTGGTGCCTTCCCACACGCCCCTCCCCGAACTAAAAACCGGTCGATTCTACTTCTACAAGTGCCCCGGGCAAAAGTGAAACCCTGCGTCCCACCACCAAACTCTATGTGCGCGTCCACCAATCCCGCTCCCTTCATGATCCCTGCTAGCCGTACCCCATCGTAACCTACTTGCGCCGCCCTCCTCCCCCTATCCTCCTTCCTCAGGACTGTGTTAAAATCCCCCCCCCAAACTAGCTGCCGTGAGGTGTAAAGGTACGGCCGAATTTTCCCAAACAGTGCTGCCCTTCCCCGTTTGCTTTGCGGCCCGTAGATGTTAATCACCCGCAAAGCCACCCCCCGCAATCTCACATCTAACACCAGACACCTCCCAATTCCCAGCTCCACCACCCTCTGGATCTCTACTGAAATGTTTTGAAGAGGATGCCTATCCCCCCATACCGTTCCCCTGCCAGACCCCAAATAGAGGGCCCCCATCTCCAGGCCTGCTTTGCCCGCCGAACCTCCTCCAGCGTTCGCAGCCTGGTCTCCTGCAGAAGAAAACAGTCCACCGCCACGGCAGAGAGGCCATCGAACGCCAAGCATCTCGCCCTCTGGGAGGCGACACTAGCCACATTAAGTGTGGCGAATGTTAACAGCAGTCCAGCCATCATTGTGCCGTTCCATACCCCCCGCCCTCCTGGCTACCTTCCCTCTGCTCCATACTACCTCCAGGGATCCCTTCCCCTTCACCCTCCCCTTCCTCGTCCGCCCAGTCCCGGACCCCTAGCTCAAAAAGCCCCCCCCCTTTCCTTACTTTCTTCCTCCCCTTCTTCCTCTTTTCTTCGCCCACCTCCCTCCCTTCTTGGGAGTCGTCCACTGACCCCCCCCCCCTGCCTCCTCTCCCGCCCCTTCTGCCCCTTCTTCGACCCCCTCCATCAATCCTGCCTCCAGCCCATCCTCCCTCTCCTCTCTTGCCTTCATCCCTGCCTCCTGTCCTACCCTCCTTTTCTCCCCCACCCTCCCTTCAGCCCCCCCCAATCTGCCCCCCACCTCCCCGACCTCCTCCACTACCATTTCCTCCTCTTCGTCCCTCAAAACCTTCTCCCTCTCTTCTTCTTCCTTTTACCCGCTGTTCCCTTTCCAGCGTCTGCCATGCTTTCCAATCCATCCTGCTGGCTCATCCCATCCTCTCCTTCCTCTCCTGCCAGTTCGTCACCCCCTTCCTCATCTTCCAATCCCCTAAATCTGTTCTCTACTTCTATCCCCATTCCTGCCTCCCCTCCCCCTTCCTCCCGTACCCCCGTCACCTTCCGTTGTTTTTTTGACACCCGTGTCCAACCCTCATCTGCCCCGTCCTGCCGCTTCCGCCCTTCCCCCAACCCTTCCCCACCTCCCACTCCCTGTCCCTCCGCAGCTCCTTTCCCCCCCACCCCGGGAACCTGATCTCGCCCTACATTCACTCCCCCCCTCTCCCTCTGAACTGGACCGCCCCCTCCCATGTCCTCCTCTCCCCCGTTATGGGAGGCCCAAGGGCAAGCTCTGAATGCATGCCCCAGACCCCCACACAAATTACACCGGATAGATGCACAAGACTCCGTAGGATGCTCCTTAGACCCGCACTTCCCACACTGCCGTACTGGGCACGACATACTAAAATGTCTGAATGACCCGCACTTGTGACATTGCCGCGGCTGCCCCTTGTAAAAGCAGAGGATCCGATCCCTGCCAATGAACGCCGCGGAGGGAATGTGCTGGGTCACGTGTCCTGCCTGCTTCAGCCTAACCTGCGCACACCATCCTCCCGCCCACACCCTACTGGGGTCAGGGAGTTTGGACAAGGGGGTACGCAATTCTGCGTACCGCTGTAGCCAGAAGGCCAGGTCCGCCCCTGAAATGGATTCATTTCGGACCAGCAGGGTTACCTGCACCAGGTCAGGTCTGCTGATCGGTACGGCCCTAAAGTTTCTCCAATCCCCTTTCCCCCTTACCCCTCGTATTTCTCCCAGAAGACCTCCATGCCTCGCTGGGTCAGAAAACTAACATCATACTCTGGGATATTCACCGGGTGGATACAGGCATAGAGGTCCTCTGGGAGAAATCCTAAACCCAAGACCAACTTCAGGGCCTCATCCCTACTTGGCATCCCCCCCCCCCCCCACCCACCTTAACTGAATCACATTCCTCCTTTTGGGAACCTGGCCCCCCACCCTCCCCCCCATCCTTCCCCAATGCTTCCTGCCCCCCCATTCCCCCTGCGCCCGCCCCTCCCACCTACTACCGCCGCAAAGGATGGAGCACCCCCCCACCGTCCCCCTCCTCCATCTCCTGCACTGAGACCCCCCTGCTCCTGCTGCGCCGTACCCCCCCTCTCTCTCTTGCCTCCCCTCTCAGCCTCCCTCCCTTCTCTCCCTTCTGTCAGCAGACTTTGCACATCCCCTGCCTTCACAGTGTGCTTCTGTACCATTTCCCCTGCAGCAAAAAACCTGCCATTGTCCCCTTCAAAACGTTCGCTAGAGACAGTGAGAGCAGGTTCCCCTAAATACTTGTTCCCCTCCCAATGCCCCTGACCCCCTCCCCCGCCCACCGAGCCAACCCTCCCCTCCCGGCCCGAACACTCCCCCCTGGCTCGCACCCCTGCAGCCTGGCCAACTGCAAAGTCAAAGGTACCAGTCAAGTTTCCTTCTGGCGCACACTGCAAGGCAAACACCTCCCGCTCCTCCCCCCCTCCTTCCCCCCCGGAACCTGCTCTCTGTGCTGGGTCCCTCCTTGCAACGTGCTGCTCCAGCTTTCCCTGTGCGGGCCCGCTGTTTTCCTGGGAACTGGTCTCCCCTCTGGCGTCCTGCTTCGTTGGGACTTCCTGCTCTGCCGTTTTGCAAAGTAAGAGTGGCTTCCCGCACTCCAGCACCACTCGCTCTCCCAAACATGGGGAATCCTCCTGCGCTGTAGCATTCTCCTCTGCGGCCATCCCTGCTCCTCCAGCCCGATTGGCTGGCGCCTCCTGCTCCAATGTGCTGGGCGGGCATGGCATCCCGCCACCCGGCAGCGCAGTTCCTTGCCATTCTGAACCTTTATGTGGGGAACACTGTGTGGCCTCCTGTGCTTTCTCTATGGAAAACCACTCCTTGTCTTCACCTGCTTTTCTTCCTGCATTCTCCTTTAAGAGGCAGCTCCCTGCAGGAACATCTCCACTTTCAGTCCTTAGCCCTGCTGCAGGCTGATTGGCTGGAACATCCTGCTCCTCAGAGCTTTGTGGGTGAGGCCTCCCAGGCATTTTTTCCTTGCCGTCTGCTTTTACTACAGGCAATGGGAACAGGACAACCTCCTCTTCTCCAGGTAAGTTCTCTGTTTCAACTTCCACCACCACTTCTGTGGAAAAAGGTCTCTCTCCTGAAATTGCAGCCTCTGTTTCAACAATGTGAAAAGTCTTAGTGTTTAAGTTTTTTTCCTGTTCTGTTCTCCCACACTCAGGTGCTCTCAATGAGGCTTCCACAGCCCCACCTTCAGTCCTGCTTACTCCAGAAGCTGCCTGCAGAGGCCCTGACTGACTAGCAAGGTATTGCATGAATTTCAATGTATTTTGGGTGCTAGTTCCTGGCAGCTCCCCTGATGCTTCAATGTTCTGGGGTCCAAAGCCTGGGCTGATTCCTTCCTGCTCTGTTTGTTGCTTCCACTGTACCGAGGCTGACGGGGCCTGTCCCCCCGAGGCCATCCTGTCTCTGTTGATATAGAGTTCTCTCAGAGGATTTCCAGGGCCTTTCCTCAGGGCCCTCAGCAGCTGTTCTTTTCTCTGGAGAAGCCTAAGCAGCCTGGTTTCCTCTTTCATATAGGTTTTGCGATGCTCTGCTGGGGCCAGCTTGCTCAGGGCTTTTGCCATTTTGACTCGCTTCCCCAGGTCCACCACCTCCTTCTCCGTACTTTTAATTCTCTTCACCACTTTAATTATGCCACTGGCCGGGTCCTCTGGATCCTGGCAGTAGTCCACAAGCTCTTCCTCCTCTAGATCGTCACTATCCTCACTGCTTTCCTCCTCCACCTCCGGCAGGGCCTCTTGACAGATCTCCATTACCACTCTTTCCTTCTCAGACCAGCTCTTCTCTAGGGTCTCCGCCAGCTCTCTCTCCCCCTCACCTGCTGGACGTCGTGCGGCCGCGAGGGGGGTACCAGTCCGGCTTCCTCCCTTGGAGTCTGGCCCTCTTCTATCCACAGGCTCCTTTCCCTCCTCCCTGCGGCACTGCAAGGGAGGAGACCGCTTTTCCTGACCCTCTGGTCCCTGAGCCCAAGAGGCCCCATGGCCTGGGCCTGTCCTGGGGAACGCTCCCCAGAGGCCCTCCACATCCTTGGGGAGGGAGTTAGGCCTCACTCTCCTCCCACTGGAAGTCTGCAGAGCTCTCTGAAACACCTCCTTCCACCTCAGCAGACTGGATGGACCATGCGGGTCTTTTTCTGCCGTCATCTACTATGTTACTATAGTTGGTTTTTTTTTGTTTGTTTTTGTTTTTTTACTCAAGCATTTAACCTGGGATGAATTTGAGCCATTTTGGGATGGAGATGCTATTTTTCAATGAAATTATTAACATTTTGAATTCTTAAAAAAATTTTTTTTTGTGATGCTTGATTTGTTTCTTTTCTTAAACTTTTATAACTTGATACTAGTTTTATGCTATCGCATTGTATTGTATTTGCCGTTTATTCAATATTATTCTTATGAGCATTATATTTTGTATGAGCATTACAGTTTTATGTATATTTTTGTCTCTGCAATGCTTTGGTGGTTTTTGTTAAAAGTGCTGTTAAGCAAATTAATAAACATAAAAATAAATGTGTTGTTTTTAATTTGCTTATTTATTGTTGCTGTCCATTTTGCCCAGGTTAGACCTGAAAAGTACTGAATAGAAAGCAAATAAGTTAAAAAAAATTGTGAAATGTTCAAGCATTGTACTCATATTCAGATAAAAGTGAAAAATAATGTATATGATATCCAGAACTCCAAGGCTACATTTCATATTTCACTTTTATTTGATATACCACCTATAATATAAAACAATTAAGAGGTTTACAATAGAGAAAATAAGGGGAAAGAAAATGGAAGGACGCATGAGGAACCTACATTACAATTCATCTGATAGATAAAAATCTATCTGATAGATAATAAATTAGAAAACAAACAAGGAAGTGAACCAGACCCAAACAACTTGGACACACTCTCCAATTCAATTGAGGTGTATGAGAATCAGAATGCAGACAAACTAGGAGATCATGAAAGTCAGCAGTTGCCCTGCAGGCAAACCTCCACTGACCACACTGATATAAATGCAAACAAATGGGGATAGTAAACCTCTCATAATACCAATTATCACAGCATGAGATCTTGGTATGCTCTAAAACACTGTCATTTTGTCACTCCAAGAAATTAGATGAAATTCAACTATACTCAGACCTGGAAGAATTCTTTAGAACACTTGAAGGTACACTTCCACAAAAGGAGGCTCCCAACAGACTGGAATACAATTTTAAACAAAGAAAATCAAAACACATATTTCACCCCACACATTGGACACAATAATAAGCAAGACAACTACATAGAAAGTTTCAGACATAGGGTGAAATCACAACTTTCCAACAAACAAAAGAAAATTCTGTGCAACCTTTCTCCACTAGAAACAGCTGCCATTAAAAAACTACAAAATAACCAAAACATTGTCATTAAACCTGCAGATAAAGGTAGCTAAGGCACGCCTAAAAGTGGTCTGGGCTAGTGTAGGCACGTGTTGTGGACACACGCACGTGCCTGGAAAAAAGGCATTGTTTTGTGTGGAGCAAAATTAAAACCAGGGCATGTCCATTTTCAGCCTGAGACCTTACCGCCACCCAATGATTTAGCGGTAAGGTCTCACGCGCTAACCAAGCAGTAAGCAGTCAGTAAGTCTAAACTGCCAATTACCACCGGGTAAGTGCCACATGGTAGAAAATAAAAAATATTGGTTCTACCATGTGTTTTGGGTGCACATCAAAAATAGAACTACCGCCTGGGGCACATGGTAGCTGGGCAGACTTTACAATCTGGTGTATGTTGGACACACGTGGAGGGGCATAATTGAAAGAAAACGTCTATCTCCATGGGCGTTTATCTCCGAGAACGGGTCCGTGAAGGGGCGGACCGAACCGTATTTTCGAAAAAAATAGACGTCCATGTTTTATTCGACAATTTGTGAGCTGGGCGTTTTTGTTTTTCAGTGATAATGGAAAATGAAAGCGTCCAGCTCAAAAACGAATAAATGCAAGGCATTTGTTCTTGGGAGGGGCCAGGAGTTGTAGTGCACTGGTCCCCCTCACATGCCAGGACACCAACTGGGCACCCTAGGGGGCACTTTTACAAAAACAAAAAAAAAGGTAAAAGAGCTCCCAGGTGCATAGCACCCTTCCCTTGGGTGTTGAGCCCCCCAAATCCCCCTCAAAACCCACTGCCCACAAGTCTACACCATTACTATAGCCCTAAGGGGTGAAGGGGGGGGGCACCTACATGTGGGTACAGTGGGTTTGGGGAGGTTGGATGACTAAGCATTAAGCAGCACAATTGTAACAGGTAGGGGGGGATGGGCCTGGGTCCACCTGCCTGAAGTCCACTGCACCCCCTAACAACTGCTCCAGGGACCTGCATACTGCTGCCAGGGAGGTGGGTATGACATTTGAGGGTGAAAATAAAAAGTTGTGAAACATCATTTTTTGTGGTGGGAGGGGGTTAGTGACCACTGGGGGAGTCAGGGGATGTCACCCCCAATTCCCTCTGGTGGTAATCTGGTCATTTAGGGCACTTTTTTGGGCCTTATTCGTGAAAAAACAGGGTCCAGGAAAAGTGCCCTAAATTCTAGCTACAAACGCATACTTTTTTTCCATTATCGGCGAAAGGCGCCCATCTCTGTTCGGGTGATAGTCACGTCCCAGTCCCACCTTCACCATGCCTCCGACACCCCCTGTCAACTTTGTACGCTTCCGCGATGGAGTGCAGTTGAAAACTTCCAAGTTCGGCTTTCGATTATACCGCATTATTCGTTTTTGGGAGATAAACGCCTATCTCCCAATTTAGGTCACAATATAGGCGTTTTTGTCTTTTGATTATAAGCTGGATAGGCACCTAAATGAGGAACCCATACAGGATTATACAAAACAGCTGAAAAATCTTATCAAAACACTTCCAAAGCATGTACATCCACATCTAAAACATCTCATTCCAAACCATCCTTCTGTGGACATATTCTACAAGCTTCTTAAAATCCATAAACCTGGAAATCCTGGTAGACCAATCATGTCTAGCATTGGCACACTTACAGAGGAAATATCTGGACTTATAGAGGGGATTCTTAAACCTTTTGTGCACAAAACAAGTAGCTTCATACAAGACACCACAGACTTTCTAAACACACTAAAAAATGGCAAACAGCTACCACTGGATACTCTTCTGGTCACATGGATGTAGAAGCACAATACAGCAACATTCCCCATGCAGATGGCATAGCTGCATGTGATACATTCCAAAAAAACCTATGAGAAGCACAAAAAATACACAATATCAGATAGATAGTTTGTATAAAAACAAGTATAATTATTAGTTAGTGTTGATAATAACTTCTTAGGTTTGTCTGCTTCTGAGAGGACAAGGACATTACTTAGTAATTACTTGGGGCTTGATACAGTGGGGACATGGAGCCCATAGTGATTGGACTGGATTACAAATTGGTTGGCTGATGGACACATAAAATGAGTGGGAACTGGATTCTTAATGTGACTGGGTACAATCACACTCTCAGAGGTTGGACCATCAATATACTTGGTCACAGTCATACCTGCAATATGTCAGGTTCTACACACTTAGGGGTCCTTTGAAAAATGGCCTGTGTTAGTGTAGACATGTGTTTTGGGCACGTGCAGAATCATTTTTCAGCGCACCTGCAAAAAATGCCTTTTAAAAATTTTTGACAAAAATGGATGTGCGACAAAATGAAAATTGCCGCGTGTCCATTCGGGTCTGAGAACTTACTGCCAGGCATTGACCTAGAGATAAAAGTCTCACATGGTAACTGGGCAGTAATGACCTATGCGCGTCAAATGCCACTTGGTGTGTGTCCAATACGCATGTCCGAAAATAATTTTGAACATGCGTATCAGACGTGTGCCAATAATGAAATTACAAGAGTCATGTGGCAGCCGGGCAGTAACTCCATTTTGGAACACGTTGGGCATGCGTAGCCACTTACGCAGCTTAGTAAAAGGGCCCCTTAATAATAATAGTTCTTAGGTTTACTTTTCTCACAGCTAATGTGGCATGAGCAGTGGCTTATAACAAAATCTACTGCCAAAAAAATAAAATAAAATAGTAGAGCCTATAATAGATCCTCTTGCTACACGTCTCCCTTTTAGGGACATATGATCTCTTAATATGGAGACATTGAATGCCTTACATCGAGTCACAGAATACAGAAATTTCCTTTCTGATAGCACAGTGTAGACTGTAGTCATGCCAGCTTAGGATGAACTAGCTGGGATGCAGCAAAGGCCATTGTTTATGGTGATGTTGAGCAGATGGATTGATCAACTGTCAATGCATTTATCACTATCACATTTGTCAAGTGGCACTTAATGGCTTGGGCAAAAATATTGTTTGTTTTTCAGATTTTATGTTTGGCAGGTGATATACCTGGATCATGGGACAGTCTATTATGATGGATGAAAAGGTTTGACTGTGGATCCTGTTTATTGTAGCTGTCACTGTTTTTTTTTTTTTGCCACATATGGCATTTCTTGCTGTAGTTTCATCACTGAGAAAAACACTAGGGACTATCTATTTCCTATAGATTGCCAGAAGACTTGGTTATTAATAAGGATGTGATTGGAGGAGTAGCCTAGTGGTTAGTGCAGTGGACTTTGATACTGGAAAACTAGGTTCAATTTACACTGCAGTACCTTGTGCCTATGGGTAAATCACTTAACCCTCCATTGCCCCAGGTACAAATAAGTACCTGTATATACTATGTAAACGACTTTGGATGTAGTTGCAAAAACCACAGAAAGGTAGTATATCAAGTCCCATTTCCCTTTCCCCTTCATTTGAAACAAAATAGGAAATGTCCTGTGTGATTTCATTTTGAAATTAAAAAAAAAACCAAAACAAGCTAACTGGCTTTTTTTGCTTTCATTTAGAAAATATAAGCCCTGCCTGCCTCGTGCACCTCTACTGCCAACAGCACTGTTACACTTCCCCCATGATCTTTCACACCTTCTAGTCCCCCCACCCCATATCTTTATGTTCATAGGATTCCGCAATCATAGGAATTCTGTATGGGTAGGAGTGATATCCATTTGCTTTTGCCATCCCAGAGCTATATTTTACACTGGCTGACCTGAGACCAGTTCTATTTTGTTGCATGACCTTATGCCCTTTTGAGAAGTGGACTGAGTAATGATGAAAGCCGACCTCATATGCACCATTGTGATAACCATACAGATTTTTAGTACCTTAGAGGCCTTTTACTAAGGCGCGTATGCGTGTCCTACACGTGCCAATTTTGAATTATCACCTGGCTACCATGTGGCCTGGGTAGTAAATTCATTTTTTATGCACGTCAACTAAGCTCGATGGAAATTTTCTGGTGCACAGTGCTAACTGAGCAGTAATCGTCATTGTACGTGCGTAGATCGTTACTGCCGGGTTAACATGTGTTACCTTACCACTAGATCAATGAGTAGCGGTAAGGTCTCAGGCCCAAAATGGACACACACCAATTTTTATTTTGCTGCACGCCCATTTTTGGCTCCCCCCCCCCCCCAAAAGGCCTTTTTTGCCGGCGCACTAAAAAATGGACCTGTAAGTGTACAATATACACGTCTACTCCAGCGCAGACCATTTTTGGGCGCACCATAGTCAAAGGACCCCTTAGTTCCCAATTCTTTCAAAAATTAGTAAGCATGCCCTATTCCAAACGTTTTCAAAACTATTATATATTAGTCTCTTGAAGGAAGAGGTCTCTAATTTGAAAAGGCAACAGTACTGGCCAGAAGCAATGAGCAGAGTCCTGGGTTTAAATCTTGGACAAAAGTACTGCTTCTCAATCTAGCACACCTTTGGTCAGTACGAAGGTAGTATTCACAGTGAGAAGGATGGAAAAAGACTGAAACTAGTTACTGAATTGAAAGCATATTTGTTCTGGGTTTTTCAGGAAAATCAATGGCTAGCTGGGTTATATGGGTGGGAGCCAGAGAAACTACAAACAACAGGTAGATGTAAATAAAAAAAAACCCATAGAATCAATTTGGACATATTGTGATGATGCTCACACTCTAAAGATTAAGGAGGAGGATCTGCAGGACACAAAACAACACAGAACAAAAAAAAAAAAAAAGAAAAGAAAAGAAAAGACAATCAACTAAATACAGTCTCACAAATATTAGTTAAATTTAGATCACCTTTTATGAAATGCAAATTGCTCCAAATTCTATTTAAAATCAGTGAAATGAAAATGTATTTGTGAAAAGCAGTTCAGTTTAATGAATACAATTAGGTCCATGATTCAATTCAGGTGTCAATTAATGTTTTTGAGTTTAATTTATTAGATAATTAGCATATTTAAAAGTGACAAGGCATTCCTTTTGTATGGATCATTTTTGCCAGTTGAAAAGTATTCTTAAAAAGTAGGCGCCTTTAGCAGATACTCTGTCAAACTCGGTAGTGCTCATTCTGACAGATATTTTTGATGGCTTAGAATATACTACACAGTACAAAAGCAATCTTAATTCCAATGAAGAAAGAAATTGAACATTCTTACTTTCCGTGTTTCTTGGTAACACTGTTTAATAAAGTTTTATGTTCAGACAATATACAGAATTTCAATGCAGTTCTGACAATACATTTCATATTGGACACCAAAAAGTATAGTTGCATCATTATACTCCTTCCTTAATGCTAAAGAATGTATATGGTTTATCATAATATACTGTTTACTGAAATGTAACGTAGTCTTCCAGAGCAGGTATCATGTTGAGGTAGCTTATCAGCTGAAAGAAATCAAATTAGCAGAAAGGCTTGCAGAGAATACTTCCTGTATTCTGAGACCAAATAAAAGATAGAAATTCTACTATATAAAAAGAAAAGTTAGAACTGTTTGGGTGTATGCTCTCTCTCTCTCTCTTTATCCTGTCATGTAGCTGTTCACCAACTGGACCTTCTGTTGCCATCTGATTGGTAATTAGGGATGCAGGGAGTTGAAGGAAAAGGCAGAAAGAGTGACAGCAGTTATTATTTAATCAGATGCTTCTCAATTGGCTTCTAGATTTTATTTAGTTTTAGAGAGCAAGTAAATTAAACTAGCTCTGACAATTCTTCATTCTATGCAAGTTCCACTTAATTGCATAGGATCTGAAGCACCCCAATTCATTTTGGACTGTGAAAATAAATATCAGAAAAGGAAATATTCACAAGATGTTTGACAGCGAAAAGATAATGGGCTGAAAAAAGTACATTCAGGGCACATAGGCGAAGAAGTCACCATAGATGCCTTATTATTTATTTACATAACATTGTAAGCATGCTCATTATGCTTCTTCCACCTAGTTCCAGAAGTTGGATGTGTCAGGATACCAACTATACATTTTGAAAAAGAGATAACTCTTGACATAAAAATGGATGCCTTAGCAGTAAGATTCACCCATGGTTTACTGCTGCAGGGTGTACCAGATCTGTATAGTCCGGAGGTAGCAGATACAGAAATCTAGCACTGTTGCTTTCAGGTCATGGATATCATGTTCAATAATGCCCAAAAACAGGAGACACCAGAAGATATGAAAGTTTGGCCTTTCGTCTGTGGAATGGTTGAATTTAAGACCTTGAAAGCCTATGACAAAATGGGAAAGAAGATGGAAGATACTGTCTTGTATTTGTTTATGATGTAATTTCAGGACTACTGGCATCCTTGCTGTACCATATGGGAGGAATACTGTACTTTAAAAACCCACCAGATTTCAGGATATCTGACTGAGTTGAGACCTTATGCCCCAATATTGGCTCAAAGCATCCTGGATTTGGTGACCATCTAGATCATGAAGGTAGAGCATTGAGGCCTTAAAAAAGAGGTGATGGTGAATTCCCACTATTAATCAATTTGTAGATGTAAGCATGACTATCTTAATGAAGAACTGAATTTTTCTAAAATAGCACTAATGTATTAAGAAGATCACAAATGTACTTTCTCTGAACAGTGGTGTATCTAGACTCTATATTGTGATAAGTAAGAGGGTGTCCTATAGGGTGTAGGCCACTAGAGGGCGCTAGAAGAAGGTGGGGGTTGCTAGGACCGGGGAGAGCCCTGGGAGGTCCACAGGTGCAGGCGGTTATGGGCTGGGTCCGGTGTAGCTAATTAACCACTTTATACCCTACCTGAGTTGTGAAAGGAAGGGAAGTGAGCTAGCAGCAGGAGAAGAGAGAGCCCCTGAAAGATACTGGCGAACCCTATAGACTTGGGGTGGACTGGGTGTCCAAAGGAGATCATCAGGCTGAAAATCCTGGGGTAAGAAGTCCCTAAAGCATTAGTGTTTGACTGTGTGTCCTCAGTACTTATAGGAACTGTGTGTTCAGTGGAGGGACTGTGTGTCCAAAGAAGAAAACACTGTGTGTCCAGAACTGTGGGTTCAAAGGGGGGACTGTGTGTCTAAAGTACTGAGAGAAGCAGGCTACAAAGCCTGGGGTTGAGAGTCCCCAAAGTATTGGTGTAGTACTGAGCCCATGTATCTGTGTGGGGAGGCTCAGTGTGAAGATCTATGAAAGTATAAAGTATTAAGCTAGAAGAAGTGTGCCCAGGGGCTGGAATAAAGAGTTGCCTGAGAAATATGCATTTGGTGAGACCTGTTTAATTTGCTTAGTGGGAACAAGGTCACCCTGAGCGAGAAGGGGTAGCACACTAATTTGCATATGATCTGCATATTGAGAACCAGGTCACCTTGAGTGAGAAGGGGGATATCACAAATGGCACCCCAGATGGGACCTGACTGTTGAACAACTACCGGGTGATGAGGATATCAGAGGATCCTGGCCACCCTTGGCAGTTGAATACTTCTGTCTGAAAGGTGAAGCTAAGGGAAGAGCTGAGGAGTGGTGTGGACCCAGACAGTCGGTGTATCCCCAGTGAAGTGAGAGGGAGGGGTCTTTGGAGGTTTCAGAGGCTGTGTTCCAGAAGCCCGTCGAGGGGGCCAACACTAGCAAAAGCACTTTGCTCACCTACCCCAGGTAAAGGGTACCTAGGGGGGAGGTAAGGGTGGATTTGTAAGAACTGGAGGCTTGGGAGTGGCTGTAGGGGATGGAGGAAGTCACAGGTGCTGCTCAAGTGTGGGGGGCCAGGCGAGTCAAGAGGCCACACTTGGATGTATTTTTTTTTTTTAATTGCAGGCTGCACCACAGCGAACGGCCAGGAAGGATGGAGGCCTGAGAAGTCAGATGAGCCGGGAAAAGTGTATGCCCTCCTGGAAGAATTGCTGCTCCTCAGTGCAGAAGGCTTAGAGGGTTGCTGAGGTACAGCAGCAATTATTTTAAGGGTGGGGGTATGTGATAAGTAAGAGGGTGTCCTATAGGGTGTAGGCCACTAGAGGGCGATAGAAGAAGGTGGGGGTTGCTAGGACCAGGGAGAGCCCTGGGAGGTCCACAGGTGCAGGCGATTATGGACTGGGTCCGGTGTAGCTAATTAACCACTTTATACCCCACCTGAGTTGTGAAAGGAAGGGAAGTGAGCTAGCAGCAGGAGAAGAGAGCCCCTGAAAGATACTGGCGAACCCTATGGACTTGGGGTGGACTGGGTGTCCAAAGGAGATCAGCAGGCTGAAAATCCTGGGGTAAGAAGTCCCTAAAGCATTAGTGTTTGACTGTGTGTCCTCAGTACTTATAGGAACTGTGTGTTCAGTGGAGGGACTGTGTGTCCAAAGAGGAAAAGACTGTGAGTCCAGAACTGTGAGTTCAAAGGGGGGGACTGTGTGTCTAAAGTACTGAGAGAAGCAGGCTGCAAAGCCTGGGGTTGAGAGTCCCCAAAGTATTGGTGTAGTACTGAGCCCATGTAACTGTGTGGGGAGGCTTAGTGTGAAGATCTATGAAAGTATAAAGTATTAAGCTAGAAGTGTGCCCAGGGGCTGGAATAAAGAGTTGCCTGAGAAATATGCAGTTGGTGAGACCTGTTTAATTTGCTTAGTGGGAACCAGGTCACCCTGAGCGAGAAGGGGCAGCACACTAATTTGCATATGATCTGCATATTGAGAACCAGGTCACCCTGAGTGAGAAGGGGGATATCACAATATGGATCAGAAATCAATTCCGCACAGTTCTATCTATAGCATTAACCACTTACCCTGCCAGTGCCTGTTTGCTACCCACTATTGGACCTAGGAGGCCCTCTTTGATATGAATCTTATAATCAAAAGAAAACTCAGAATTGCCTTTGTATAGCAGTAGACCAACGAGGAAATCATCAAGTGGGCCCATTTTAAACAGAAACCTAAGGAGCAAGCAGAGCTCTGATATTTCAATGTGTGGACAAGATGACGCTTTAAGGAACAGGGATTTATATTTTAGGAACTGGGCAACATTCGGGGATAAGGGAATCTTATCTTGAAAAAGATGAGACCCATCTTAACAGGGTAGAATCAGGCTGCTGGTGCTAATCTTTAAAAGGGAGATAGAGCTGCTTTTAAACTAGAACTTGGTGAAAAGACAGTTGCTCAGAAGCATGCAATTTGGAGTAAGATCTCTTCAAGAGATATTGCAGGGGCGTAGCCAGACACCCAATTTTGGGTGGGCCTGGGCCCAAGATGGGTGGGCAGAAGAACTCCACCTTGTCCCACAAGTGATATGGTCTCTCAAACATCCCCCCCCCCCCCAATACCTTTTAAATAGTAGATTTTCATTGGCAGTGAGCAGCAACTACTATACACAGCTCATGTTAGCCCCACAGCATGTATCAGTTGCTGCTCGCTGCAGGTGAAGATCTGCTATTTACAAGGTATGCAGTTGTTGAGAGTTTTCGGCTTGTGGGGCTTGGGATACCTGCCAGCCACATCATAGGTGTGCTGCTACTGAGTGGGCCTGAGCTCAAAGTGGGTGGGCATGGGCCCAACTGGGCCCACACTTGGCTATGCCACTGAGATATTGGCAAAATATTGAAGTTAGAATATCACAATAGGGAGGTTATTGTAACCAGTTGTAGAAATTGGTTTAATGTGTTTACCTTACTGCTGAGAGAGCAGGGGCATTGCTAGAGGTGTCCTGAGTTGCCATGGAAATATTTAACCATAGAGACTCCTGCACATGAGCAGAACATACCATAGAGATTTGCACTGGCACCTAAGATTTTAAGTGCTAAAAATAAGTTTTAAAAGTATTTGCATTAAATCTAATTGCAGAATTTAGGTGTTAGGAGATGGGATTGATATGCTATGTACTCAAATTTGTTTAAATTGTATGCAAATTAGTCCATTTTTGGAAGGTTCTCATTTGCATATTTATGGATAAAAATTGTTAGAAATGTTTACAGCCTTAATGCTAGGACATGACTCTGATCAAAAATGTGGAGTTTGATCCAAAAACGAAGGGTTTATCTAGTGTTTTTGACTAAAAATTCCCATTAGAGTACCTATGTTAATCTGCATTCAAATAGAGCTCTCTGATTGGCTGAGCAGCTCTTGTTAGAATTCTGCCCGGGAATAGAGCAGAGAGAGCAACTGAAGATTTGACTGAGCCAGGACCTGCATTCTGTGAGTTCTGTGTGTAAGAATTGAAAGAAAGAATTGAAAATTTGACTGATATATTAAAAGAGTGACTGACTTAGTTGAAGTAAAACAGGAAATAGAGGAGAGGTTTATACTAGATTTGAAAGTTTTAGTTCTCTCTCCTGAGGAAAGGATTGTGAGTTTCCAAGTTGATTTGGTCCTAATAGTAAGGATCAGAAATCATTAAACATTTAAGGAAAATGATTTATTTCTGAAAGAGATTGGTTGAGATTTACAAGTTTGAGGTTTCTCTGCTGAGAGGGGAGTGTGGATGAAATCCAGCAGTGGGCTTCAAGATCTCAGCAGCGTGGAAGAAACAAAAAGGGTTGCTCTTTAGATAGTCAGGGTAAAGTTATAATAAAGCTACTTAGGAAATTAGAACTGAGGAAATTCAATTTATTTTATTTTTTCATAGTTTAGCACTCAGTCCAGGTTCCAGTTTCAGGCAGGCTGATCTAAAAGACACACACACTGCAGGGAGGCAGTATTTCTCCTTTTATTTTTAGATTAAGTTTAGGAAGAAGACAACTTTTAAAGGCGAGATCTCTTGAAGCCTGAGTCTGCAACTGGAAGTTTCCTTCAGCTAAGTACAGAGAGAGACAATTCACACTTTTTCTGAAACTCCTGTTTGCCACACAAGGGAACTGAGATTTTACATGAAATACACCTAAGAAACATTCCTATTTTGAGTTGGAAATCTTTGAAGTGTTATACTGACTTGTAACTTGGTTAGAAGACTAAATGTTTGGTTAGTAAAGAAATTAGAGTGTATACTGGATCCAGTAGGGTATCAGCAGTTTTACTGGTCTAATCCTGTACAATCTAACTGAAGAGTATTTTTCTGTTTACCAGTACAGTTAAATAATTTCATTCCACTTTAATAAATAATTTTTTGTTATATATATATATATATATATATATATATATATATATAAGGGAGTAGTATCTGGATTTATTGTAAATCAAATTGATTCCATTCACAGGAATTTATATTCACCTTTATGCATTCATCCGGTATTATCTTTTAAGGATGTTTTATTTTTTGTTCACTCTGTCTTTGGTGACCTGAGCACAGTTAGTTCCCTCGGCTGGCACGACTACATATTAGAGGTATTTTGATACTGTGTGAAGTCTTACCACAGACGGGTGACATTATGACAAAAGCTAAAGAAGCTCAGGTATTTTAAAATAAAGAACAAATCAAAATTACCCCAATCAACTTCTCTACAAGCTACAAATACTTTGCATTGCCTGTATGTGAACATAAGAAGTCTAAAAATTAAGACAAGAGAATCAGACAGTGTGGCAGTAAATGAAGAGAGAGTAATAGGTGTCTGAGGGACATAATGGAAAGAGGACAACCAATGGGATACCACAATACCATGCTATAGAACATAATGACTGGAGAAGTATCCTAATGGTTAGGGCTGAGGACCTAGGGAACCTGGATCAATTCCCACTGCCGCTCCTTGTGACCCTGATCAAATCACTTAACCCTCAAATTTCCTAGGTATAAAACTCAGATCATGAGCCTACTAGGGACAGAGAAAGTACCTGTATATAATAAATGTAAACTGCTTTGTTTAGGTGGCAAGAATATATGTAAATGTCATGTACAAGCATATGTTGAAATGTATGTGAGAAAATAACCATTTCAGACTACATGCTATTCTGTAACTACATGCCAATATTTGCTCATGGGTGTTCATCTGGGCAGACTTTGGTGCATGAGCAGGTTTCACATTTATGTGTCAACATTATAAAATTCTATAATGTACACACATTCTTAAAGAACCCTGGTGTGAGCATTTACACTGGCTCTAGCTAATGTAAGTGAGCATGCATAAAATACAGGTGTGTTTTTGACCTATTATGCTAATATTCTATAAAGAAAAGTAGGTGTCTAATTTTCTTTATAGAATAAAATCCAAATAGGTGCATGGCCAGTCTACTAAGAATGCTGGCTCCTCTTACAACCCAATGGCTTGATTTTGTATGTTTTTCACGTTGACATTTTTTTAAATTGAAAATGGACCAAAAAGATAAACGCACAGAGCAATACATCCAAAGTTGGACTTAGACGTCATATCAAAAATGCCCCCCTTTCTCATTAATTTATGCTTATGTATATGCTCTTTAATTTTGTTCTACACTTTAGTCTCTATCATTATACAAAAGAACATATCATCACAGCAGAAAAGTGCCCAATCTGTGAATTTTCCGCAGTACCATCTAGATAGTGCTGCTCAAATTTCTTACAGATTGCCTTGGCTCTGGCCAGAGAGTGTTGTGCCAGAGCAAGAGAGAGCATGAGTGTTCCTCCTAACTTTACAGATAGCCAGCAATATTCTGCTGCTATCTATAAAACTATGAGATTTAATTTAGGATACCAAAATGCTATTCTAAAGTAAACTGCACAGCTTTATGGATAGCAGCAGAATATTATTACTATGTATATAGCTGGTGCTCAGTCAGCTGTCTTTATGTATATTCAGTGACACTCAATAGACAGAAATTAGTACTGACTGTATTTTTTAATGCCATAGCCAGCATTAAAAAATATGTTTGCCGCACTGGCTGCATTATTTTGACCTGTTAAATTGCTAGCCTTTTACAACTATGTCTATGCTAATGTGTCTTTGGTTTGTGATCAAGTTCTGGTTATGAGAACATGAAGCAAATGCTTGGCCCTGATAGTATGATGGTTTAGGAATAGCAAATTGATTGTTCAAAATTATGTATTTTGGTAATGTGGATGTCCAAAAATGATCTCAAATTCTTTAATGGATGGTGTTAGCATAACTCTGTCTGAAAAAGAAAGGAACTTTGGTGTTTAAGTTGGATCCTAATCCAATTTTGGAATCACATAAGAACATAAGAATAACCATAGTCAGACCAACAGGCTTATTTTCGAAAGGGATCGCCGGCGATCTTCTGACACAAATTGGGAGATCGCCGGCGATCTCTCGATCCCAGCCAAATCGGTATTATCGAAAGCCGATTTTGGCCAGCCCCAATTGCTTTTTCATTGTGGTGCCAGCCAACCTTCAAGGGGGCGTGTTGGTAGGGTAGCGAAGGTGGGAAAGGGGGTGGCGCAGGGCGGGGTTACGAGATGGCCAGCTTCACCTTATGGAAAAAAATGCTGGCTCGAACGAGTATTTCGCCGGGCGGACTTGGCCCATGTAATTTTAGGACCAAGTCCCAAAAAAGAGCCCCAACTGACCAGATGATCACCGGAGGGAAGTGGGGATCACATCCCCCTTACCAACCAAGTGTTCACTAACACCCTCCCACACACAAAAAAATTTTTTTTGCTAGCCTGTATGCCAGCGTCAAATGTCATACCCAGCTCCCTGACAGCAGTATGCAGGTCTCTGGAGCAGTTTTTAGTGGATGCACTGCACTTCAGGCAGGTGGACCCAGGCCCATCCCCCATACCTGTTACACTTGTGGTAGTTAATGTTGAGCCCTCCAAAAAACCACAAAACCCAGCAACAAATTCCAGAGTTCAATTATATGTTGGGTGAAGAAAAATTTTATCTGATTTGTTTTAAATTTACTACACTGTAGTTTCATCGCATGCGCCCTAGTTCTAGTATTTTTGGAAAGCGTGAACAGACACTTCACATCCACCTGTTCCACTCCACTCATTATTTTATATACACCTCTATCATGTCTCCCCTCAGCCGTCTCTTCTCCAAGCTGAAAAGCCCTAGCCTCCTTAATCTTTCTTCATAGGGAAGTTGTCCCATACCTGCTATCATTTTAGTCACCCTTCACTGCACCTTTTCCAATTCTACTATATCTTTCTTGAGATGCGGCGACCAGAATTGAACACAATACTCAAGGTGCGGTCGCACCATGGAGCGATTCAACGGCATTATAACATCCTCACACCTGTTTTCCATACCTTTCCTAATAATACCCAACATTCTATTCGCTTTCCTAGTCGCAGCAGCACACTGAGCAGAAGGTTTCAGCGTATTATCGACGACGACACCCAGATCCCTTTCTTGGTCCGTAACTCCTAACGTGGAACCTTGCATGATGTAGCTATAATTCGGGTTCTTCTTTCCCACATGCATCACCTTGCACTTGCTCACATTAAACGTCATCTGCCATTTAGCCGCCCAGTCTCCCAGTCTCATAAGGTCCTCTTGTAATTTTTCACAATCCTGTCACGATTTAACAACTTTGAATAACTTTGTGTCATCAGCAAATTTAATTACCTTGCTAGTTACTCCATCTCTAATCTATTTAAACATTGTCTGTAACAGATTACATTACATGTACCTTTAATTAAGTTGTGCTGTTGAACTACAAATCCCTGTAATCTTGTAGTTCTCTGTAACAGGCTCTTCCAGAGCACATATCCCAGATCCCTGTGACTTATATGACTCTTTCTATTGGCTTGCCTTGTTCTCTGAGCATGCTGGATTAGTTGCACCACCTTCTCTTTCCATCAGGTCTGTAAGAGTTAGATTGCAGCATTCTCCTCTGTGAACTGAAATTGCATATGCTGTATTTTGCTGTATGACCCTCTTGAAACTACTGTGACCTATCAAAATTTCACCAGTATAAAAGTATACACAGCATCTCTACAAAACTGAAATTGGACCAAATTACAAAGACACACACAAACTCTTCCAACTTGTGAATAAATTACTAGACACCACTCCAGTCACCAACAACTGCAAACACACACCAGGAGCTGACGACCTGGCGAAATACTTCAAGGAGAAAATTATTCAACTGCGACTGAAAATACCCGCTAGCCACATCGAATACACCACACTCCTAGACTGCTTGGACCCAGACCCTGGAATCTACCCAGCAGACAGGATCTGGACTGAATTCACAACACTACCGGCAGATCTTATCTCACAAACGCTCAAAAGATACGCCAAATCCTACTGCAAACTAGATATTTGCTCAAACAACCTCATGAAATCAGCCCCTCAACAATTTATAACGGACCTAACAAACTACATGAACTTTATGCTACAAAATGGACTCTTCCCAAGGGAAAAAGGCAACATCTTACTCACCCCTATACCTAAGGATGCAAAGAAAAATGCTAATGAACTAACGAACTATAGACCAGTAGCATCCATCCCACTAATTACCAAAATAACAGAAGGTATAGTGACCAAACAACTCACAGCTACTTAAACAAGTTCTCAATATTACACAATTCTCAGTCAGGATTTCGCTTTAATCACAGCACTGAAACAGTATTAGTCACGCTTATGACCAAACTCAAACAACTAATAGCAAACGGCAACAACATTCTATTGTTACAATTTGACATGTCAAGTGCATTTGATATGGTCGACCATGGAATCCTATTACATATCCTCGAATACTTCGGAATTGGAGGCAATGTCCTTAACTGGTTTAAAGGGTTCCTCACTACACGCTCATACCAAGTGACATCAAAGTCG
Source organism: Microcaecilia unicolor (assembly GCF_901765095.1). Lineage (NCBI taxonomy): Eukaryota > Metazoa > Chordata > Amphibia > Gymnophiona > Siphonopidae > Microcaecilia > Microcaecilia unicolor. Next base: position 79,372,436 of record NC_044036.1, read on the forward strand.
ACTACATCAGCCACATGGATACCTGAATGCGGAGTTCCACAGGGATCCCCCCTCTCACGACCATATTCAACCTAATGATGACACCCTTGGCCAAACCACTATCGAATCAGAACCTAAACCCACACATATACGCTGATGATGTAACGATCTTCATCCCATTCAAACAAGATCTAAGGGAAATCTCCAATGAAATCAAACAAAGCCTACATACTATGAATTCCTTGGCAGATGCTTTCCAGTTGAAACTCAATGCAGAGAAAACCCAATGTTTGGTACTAACCTCGCAATACAACAAGAATAAATTTACCACCATCAACACACCTAAACTAAATTTACCAGTCTCGGATTCCCTAAAAATCCTTGGTGTTACAATTGATCGACACCTAACACTTGAGAACCACGCAAATAACACTACTGAAAAGATGTTTCATGCAATGTGGAAACTAAAAAGAGTCAGACCATTTTTTCCAAGAAATGTCTTTCGCAATCTGGTACAATCATTGGTACTTAGTCATCTGGATTACTGCAACTCACTTTACGCTGGCTGCAAAGAACAAATACTTAAACTCCAGACAGCTCAGAATACAGCAGCCAGACTAATATTTGGCACTCCAAAATACGAAAGCGCGAAACCCTTGCGGGAAAAACTACACTGGCTTTCACTAAAGGAACGTATCACGTTTAAACTCTGCACCCTGGTCCACAAGATCATCCACTGTGACGCCCCAGCCTACATGTCAGACCTGATAGACCTACCATTCAGGAACGCAAAAAGATCCTCTCGCACATTCCTTAATTTACATCCTCCCAAATGCAAGGGTCTGAAATACAAATCAATGCATGCATCTACCTTTTCCTATACGAGAACGCAACTTTGGAATGCGCTGCCACGTAACCTGAAAACGGTCTTTGAATTGACCAATTTCCGCAAACTATTGAAAACCTATCTTTTCGACAAGATATATCACAAAGATCAGCATTTGTAACTGTATAATTCAACATGTGTAACTGTATAGTCTTAAAACTTCTAGACTGTCTTATAATGTGTTATAATGTCTTTCTGCTCTAACGCCCTCATCTATCTAACTACCATGTAACACAAAACCCTCTGTAAACCAAATGTATACTCAATGCTACTTCCAGTATCCATGACAAAATGTAAGCCACATTGAGCCTGCAAAGAGGTGGGATAATGTGGGATACAAATGCCATAAAATAAATAAATAAATACTCAGTGTGTTGTTGAGTTACTCCTAGCTTCTCTCTTGTATAGAGAGAAAGCTGGTGGAGAACAATCTCGCAGTTTCCAAGGCAAAATCTCTTGTCTAGCACATATGAACTGTAAGTTATTTTTCTTTGTTTGATTACTGCTTTAAAAAAAGATTTTGGTTCATGAGATCTAAGCCTTTTCATAGTGATATTCTATACTCTGGTTTAAGCTACATGCCAATCACACTTAGTGAAAGGGCAGAATAACCATAGAGAGTTATGAAGATAGAGCAGATAATGATCAAGTAACTTGCATGATGAGATATAGAGAAGGTTCAAGTCATGTTACTTAAATTTTAAAGAAACACTGGAAAAAAGAGAAAATGTCAACCAGCACGGTTAAAAGGTGAAGTACAAGAGGCCATTACAGCCAAAAGATTGTCCTTCAAAGAATGGAAAAAAGAACCCAAATGAAGAAAATAAGAAGCAACATAAGCACTGGCAAATCAGATGCAAAGCATTAATAAAGAAAGCTAAAACAGAATATGAAGAGAAACTTGCCGCAGAGGCTAAAATTCACAGTAACAACTTTTTCAGGTACATCAGAAGCAGAAAGCCTTTGAGGAGATCCATGGGACAGTTAGATCATGAAGGAGCAAAAGGGGTGCTCAGGGAAGACAGGGCCATAACGGAGAAACTGAGTGAATTCTTTGCTTCTGTCCTTACAGAAGAAAATGTAAGGGATCTGCCTGTACAGGAAATGGTTTTCAAGGGTGAGGATATGGAGGGACTGACAGAAATCTTGGTGAACCTGGAAGATGTACTGAGCCAAACTGACAAATTAAAGAGTAGTAAATTACCTGGACCGGATGGCATACATCCAAGGGTAATCAAAGAACTCAAGCATGAAATTGCTGATCTGCTGTTACTAATATGTACCCTGTTGTTAAATTTGTCTGTAGTACCTGAAGACTGGAGGGTGGCCAATGTGACGCCAATTTTTTTAAAAGGGTTTTAGGGGTGATCCAGGAAATCATAGACCGCTAACCCTGACTTTGGTGCCGAGCAAAACAGTGAAAACTATTATAAAGAATAAAATTACAGAATGCGTAGACAAACATGGTTTAATGGGACAGAGTCAGTTTGGGTTCAGCCGAGGGAAGTCTTGCCTCACCAATTTTCTTCATTTCTTTGAAGGCATGAATAAACATGTGGATAAAGGTGAGCCGGGTGATGTAGTGTATCTATATTTTCAAAAAGCTTTTGATAAAGTTCCTCATGAGAGACTCCTGAGAAAATTAAAGAGTCATGGGATAGGAGGCAAGGTTCTGGTGTGGATTGGTTATTAGACAGAAAACAGAGGGTAAGCTGAAATGGTCATTTCTCTCTGTGGAGGAGAGTGAACAGTGGAGTGCCACAGGGATCTGTACTGGGACCGGTACTCTTTAACATATTTATAAATGATTTGGAAATCGGAACAACGAGTGAGGTGATCAAATTTGCAGATATAAAACTATTCAAGGATGTTAAAACACATGTGGACTGTGAAATAATGCAGTAAGACCTTAGGAAAATGGAAGACTGGGCATCCAAATGACAGGTGAAATATAATGTTGACAAATGCAAGGTGATGCACATTGGAAAGAATGATCTGATTCATAGTTACCTGATGCTAGGGTCCACCTTGGGGGTCAGCACTCAAGAAAAAGATCTGTGTGTCACTGTAGATAATACACTGAAATCTTCTGCTCAGTGTACGGCAGCAGCCAAAAAAGCAAACAGGATGCTAGGAATTATTAAAAATGGATGATAAATAAGACCAAAAATACTATAATGCCTTTGTATTGCTCCAGGGTGCATCTACACCTTGAGTATTTTGTTCAGTTCTGGTCACCATATCTCAAAAAAGATATAGCGGAATTAGAAAAGGTTCAAAGAAGAGCGACCAAAATGATAAAGGGGATTGAACTCCTCTCGTATGTGGAAAGGCAAAAGAGGTTAGGGCTCTTCAGCTTGGAAAAGAGACAGATGAATGGAGATATGATTGAGGTCTACAAAATCCTGATTGGTGTAGAACGAGTAGAAGTAAATGGATTTTTTACTCATTCCAAAAGTACAAAGACTAGGGGACACTCAAGGAAGTTACATGGAAATACTTTAAAAAGAAATATGAGGAAATATTTTTTCACTCAATGAATAGTTAAGCTCTGGAACTCTTTGCCAGAGGATATGGTAACAGCGGTTAGCGTACCTGGGTTTAAAAAAAGTTTGGACAAATTTCTGGAGGAAAAGTCCATAGTCTGCTATTGAGCTAGACTGGTTGCCCTGGGATTTGTGGGTACTTGTGACCTGGCTTGGCTACTATTTGGAAAGCAAGATACTGGGCTGGATGGACCATTGGTCTGACCCAGTATGGCTACTCTTATGTTCTTATGTTATGTTCTAAGATTTTGCAGATAAAATGATCATTTGCTTATATAAGAGGGGGAAGTCTAAAAGAAATATTGAGTCCAGAAGATCATACTTTTAGAAGACTGAAGTGGGTTGATCAATGTGGTGGACATTACCCTTGTAATAGCTGTTTCAATTGTGAACATACATTAACACTGTCATCTTGTAAGAATCCTTTAGATCAGAAGGTATACCTTCTTTTTATATTGAAGCATATAAACATAGAAACATGATGGCGGATAAAGGCCAAATGGCCCATCCAATCTGCCCATCCTCCATAACCACTAACTCTTCCTTTTCCTAAGGGATCCCATATGCCTGTCCCTCACTTCTTCAATTCTGACACAGTCCTCGTCTCCACAACCTCCACTGGGAGGCCATTTCATGCCTCTACCACCATTTCAATGAGTGAATATTTTCTTAGATTCTTCCTAAGCCTTTTTCCTCTTAGGTTCATCGTATGCCCTCTCATTCCAGAGTTTTCCTTCCTTTGAAAAAGGCTCTTTTCTTGTACGTTAATGCCCCTGAGATATTTAAAAATCTCTATCCTATCTCCTCTGTCCCTCCTCTCTTCGAGTATATACATGTTGAAGTTCATAAGCCTGTCCCTATATGTTTTATGTCCAAGACCACTTACCAGTTTTGTAGCCGCCCTCTGGACCGGCTACATCCAGCTTATATCCTTCTGTAGGTGCAGTCTCCAGAATTGCACAAAGTACTCTAAATGGGGCCTTGCCAAAGACTTATACGAAGGTGTTATCATCTCTTTGTTCCTGCTGGTCATCCCTCTCGTTATTTTTTATTTTTTTTTTATTACATTTGCACCCCACACTTTTCCCACTCATGGCAGGCTCAATTCGGCTTACATGGGGCAATGGAGGATTAACTGACTTGCCCAGAGTCACAAGGATGCACTCAAACATCCTTCTGGCTATGACCGTCACTTTTTCTACCTTTTAGGAAACTTTAAGGTCATCAGATACAATAACTCCCAAGTCCCGCTCTTCCTTTGTACACAGAAGCACTTCACCCCTATATTGTACCGTTCCCTCGGATTCTTGTGACCCAAGTGCATGACACTACATATTAAACAGAGTATGTACTATATAATATACAATGTCCATACCCTAAACTTTATGTAGGACAGACATCAAGAAATTGAAAATAAGGATGGAAGAACGTTGAAGTGTTTTAAATTAAAACAAAAATGATGATCCTTTAGTAAAACATTACAGGATTCATAAGCATACTATACGAGATCTTAAATGTTTTGTGATTGATTATATCCCATTGAATATTAGAGGTGGGGATTGTGAAAGAATTTTGCAACAAAGAGAGCAATGATGGTTATTCAGTAATAAAATAATGTCAGTCAATAGAGGAGTTGAGCTCATATGCTGTCTTTTTTGACACATACACAATCTCATTTCTATATGTTGTTGTGTCATTCTGACAGTGCTATAGCTTTATGCTATAGTGTGAATTAGTGGCTGATATCCCTGTACTTCCATTCAATGGCTAACAATTTTCCATTGTCGACTAGACTGATGTATCTCTGACTTCTGAGGCAGGCGTTTGCCACACTGAAACACAGAACTGTGTCAAGTTCATTCAACCTTCTTGATATTTTGGACTTATCAGTCTTTGTATCTTACACATTTTTAGTATTATCAATAAATTGTTTCCCCTGGTTGTCTCTCCCAAGCGTGGTACCGGAAGTTTGGAGGGTGGCCAATGTAGCGCCGATTTTTTAAAAACGTTCCAGAGAATATCCGGGAAATTATAGACTGGTGAGTCTGACGTCAGTGCCGGGCAAAATGGTAGAGACTATTATTAAGAACAAAATTACAGAGCATATTCAAAAGGATGGATTAATGAGACAAAGAGAGGCATAATCGAACGGCGCCGGCCAAATAGATGGCTGGCCATCTATATGGCCGGTGCTGTAAAGAGCTGTCCCTGACCGTATTATCGAAAAAGATGGCCGGCCATCGTTTGTTTCGATAATACGGTTGGGGCCGGCCAAATGTCAGAGATGGCCGGGTTTGAGATCGCTAGCATCGGTTTTCGCCGATAATGGAAACTGAAGCCGGCCATCTCAAACCCGGCCACATCCAAGGCATTTGATCATGGGAGGAGCCAGCATTTGTAGTGCACTAGCCCCCCTCAAATGCCAGGACACCAACCAGGCACCCTAGGGGGAACTGCAGTGGACTTCAAAAATTGCTCCCAGGTGCATACCCTTACCTTGGGTGCTGAGCCCCCCCAAATCCCCCCCAAAACCCACGCTGCACAACTTTACACCACTACCATAGCCCTAAGGAGTGAAGGGGGGCACCTACATGTGGGTACAGTGGGTTTTGAGAGAGGTTTGGAGGGTTCCCATTTACCACCACAAGTGTAACAGGTAGGGGGGGATGGGCCTGGCTCCACCTGCCTGAAGTGCACTGCACCCACAAAAAACTGCTCCAGAGACCTGCATACTGCTGTCAGGGAGCTGGGTATGATATTTCAGGCTGGCATAGAGGCTGGCAAAAAAAATGTTTTTTACATTTTTTTTGGGTGGGAGGGGGTTGGTGACCACCGGGGGAGTAAGGGGAGGTAATCCCCGATTCCCTCCGGTGGACATCTGGTCAATTGGGGCACTTTTTTGAGACTTGGTCCTAAAAATAAATGGACCAAGTGAAGCTGGCCAAGTGCTCATCAGAGTCGGCCATCTTTTTTCCAATATCAGCCGAAGCCGGCCATCTCATAACCACACCCCCGTCCCGCCTTCTATACCCTTCCGAAAAGCAGTTGGAGCTGGCCAAAATCGGCTTTCCATTATACTGATTTGGCTGGGTTCATGAGATGGCCGGCTATTTCCCGATTTGTGTCAGAAGATGGCCGGCGATCTCTTTCGAAAATAAGCTGGTAAATCAACATGGATTTAGTGAAGGGAAATCTTGCCTCACCAATCTACTACATTTCTTTGAAGGGGTGAACAAACATGTTGATAAAGGTGAGCCGGTTGATATTGTGTATCTGGAATTTCAGAAGGCGTTTGACAAAGTACCTCATGAAAGACTCCAGAGGAAATTGGAGAGTCATGGGATAGGAGGTAGTGTTCTATTGTGGATTAAAAACTGGTTAAAAGATAGAAAACAGAGAGTAGGGTTAAATGGTCAGTATTCTCAATGAAGAAGGGTAGTTAGTGGGGTTCCCCAGGGCTCTGTGCTGGGACCACTGCTTTTTAACATATTTATAAATGACCTAGAGATGGGAGTAACTAGTGAAGTAATTAAATTTGCTGATGGCACAAAGTTATTCAAAGTCGTTAAATCGCGGGAGGATTGTGAAAAATTACAAGCGGACCTTACGAGACTGGGAGACTGGGCATCTAAATGGCAGATGACATTTAATGTGAACAAGTGCAAAGTGATGAATGTGGGAAAGAGGAACCCGAATTATAGCTACGTCATGCAAGGTTCCATGTTAGGAGTCACGGACCAAGAAAGGGATCTAGGTGTCGCCATTGATGATACGTTGAAACCTTCTGATTAGTGTGCTGCTGCAGCTAAGAAAGCAAATAGAATGTTAGGTATTATTTGGAAAGGAATGGAAAACAAAAATGAGGTTGTTATAATGCCTTTGTATCGCTTCATGGTGCGACCGCACCTCAAATATTGTGTTCAATTCTGGTCGCCACATCTCAAAAAAGATAAACTGGAATTAAAAAAGGTGCAGAGCAGGGGCGTATCTGAGGTTCGGCGGTAGGGGGGCAGGGGCTAGAGTGAGGGGGCACATTATAACCCCCCCCCGGGCCACCGCCCCCCCACCGCCGTCCCCCCCCCCCACTGCCGTTAACCCTCCCCCGCCTACCGCCGACCCTTTCCCCGCCTACTGCGGTCACCTACCCCCGAGGTCCGCTCCTGCCAGTTTTTTAAAATATTACTTCAGCTGGCGGGGGACCCCAACCCCCGCCAGCCCAGCCGAGGTCTTCTTTAACTTCTTCATCCTCGTGCTGTTAAAGCTGCAATGCATCCTTCCAGTTGGACGGAGTTTGACGTCGCAGCACGTTGTACGTGCAGGACGTCAACGTGCTGCGACGTCAAACTCCGTCCAACTGGAAGGATGCATTGCAGCTTTAACAGCACGAGGATGAAGAAGTTAAAGACCTCGGCTGGGCTGGTCCCCGCCAGCTGAAGTAATATTTTAAAAAACCGGCAGGAGCGGACCTCGGGGGTAGGCGGGGGAGGGTTAACGGCGGTAGGGGAGTCCAGGGTGAAATCTGCGGGGGCCCAGGCCCCTGTGGCCCCACGCAGATACGCCCCTGGTGCAGAGAAGGGTGACGAAAATGATAAAGGGGATGGAACGACTTCCCTATGAGGAAAGGCTAAAGCGGCTAGGGCTCTTCAGCTTGGAGAAAAGGCGGCTGAGAGGAGATATGATTAAGGTCTATAAAATAATGAGTGGAGTTGAACAGGTAGATGTGAAGCGTCTGTTTACACTTTCCAAAAATACTAGGACTAGGGGCCATGCGATGAAGCTACAATGTAATAAATTTAAAACGAATCGGAGTACATTTTTCTTCGCTCAACGTGTAATTAAACTCTGGAATTCATTGCCAGAGAACGTGGTAAAGGCGGTTAGCTTAGCGGAGTTTTAAAAAGGTTTGGACGGCTTCCTAAAGGAAAAGTCCATAGACCATTATTAAATGGAATTGGGGAAAATCCATTACTTCTGGGATAAGTAGTATAAAATGTTTTGTACATTTTTGGGATCTTGCCAGGTATTTGTGATCTGGATTGGCCACTGTTGGAAACAGGATTCTGGGCTCGATGGACCTTTGGTCTTTCCCAGTATGGCAATACTTATGTACTTATGAATATGAGATAAATATAAAGATGAATTCTAGAGCAGGCATCTCATGAAAGGTGTAAGGGAGAGTGAGAAGATGGCAGGATTGAAGACTCAATGAGGACCCTATCAATGTGTTTACAAGACTATGAACCTTGGGACATGCTTCGTCTTCATAAAAATAGAATATTTAAGGTATTTTTTTATTTGGAAAACTGCCAAATTCAGGAGTTGCTATGGAAATGTTGATTTCTTTACAAAAGTGAGTAATTCCTAGATAATTACTGTCTGCTATTATATCCAATCAGAAAACTCTATGGCTCCATGAATGTTACAGTGCCATCTGGTATATATTATTCATTAAATAAAGATTCATAAAGTTGCTTTTAATTATAATAGTTTTATTAGGTATATACAAATTAAAACTGACCATTTGAGTTCTGATGTCATATTTTATTCTTCCAACATTTTCCAATTCAAGTAGTCAACTGCCACCATACCCTAAGAAATAGAATAATTCACTTTTGGTATTTTCTTATTTTAAGGACTTGCAAGACCAAATTTTCCAATTGATCTTTCCAAAGAAAGTTGGAAATATGAGTCCATGCATTTTGGAGGATAACCAACACAAAAAGAGAATGCTAGATATATTCAAAGACAGGGCATCTTTTACTAAGCTGCTGTAAGCGCTAGTGTATGCTTACCACAACTTAAAATAGCTTTCCACAGGATAAGTTCAGGTGTGGAAGTAAAGGGCATGTAGGCATTTGGATGAGATGGAGGAGAAAGGAATAATCAATAAGCCTAACAGTGAATGTGCTTCTTTTTTAGTTCTTATATGGAACCCAATAGAGAGATGAGGATCTACAAAGATTTTAGTTGACGTGGAGGGGCATAATCGAAAGGGATGCCCAAGTTTTCTGAGGACATTCTCGCAAAATGTCACGATGGAGGGGCAGGGAGACCAGTATTGTCGAAACAAGATGGACGTCCATCTTTTGGTTCAATAATACGGTCGGGGACACCCAAATCTTGACATTTAGGTTGTCCATAGAGATGGTCGTCCCTAGACTTGGTCGTTTCTGATTTTTGTCAATAATAGAAACCAAGGATGCCCATCTCAGAAATGAGCAAATGCAAGCCCTTTGGTCATGGGAGGAGCCAGCATTCATAGTGTACTGGTCCCTCTGACATGCCAGGACACCAACTGGGCACCCTAGGGGGCACTGCAGTAGACTTCATAAATTGCTCCCAGGTACATAGCTCCCTTACCTTGTGTGCTGAGCCCCCAACTCCCCCCCCCCAAACCCACTACCCCCAACTGTACACCACTACCATAGCCCTTACGGGTGAAGGGGGGCACCTACATGTGGGTACAGTGGGTTTCTGGTGGGTTTTGGAGGGCTCACATTTACCACCACAAGTGTAACAGGTAGGGGGGGATGGGCCTGGGTCCGCCTGCCTGAAGTGCACTGCACCCACTAAAACTGCTCCAGGGACCTGCATACTTCTGTGATGGACCTGAGTATGACATTTGAGCCTGACATAAAGGCTGGCACAAAATATTAATAAACATTTTTTTTAAGGTTGGGAGAGGGTTAGTGACCACTGGGGGAGTAAGGGGAGGTCATCCCCGATTCTCTCCGGTGGTCATCTGGTCAGTTCGGGCACCTTTTTGTGTCTTGGTCATAAGAAAAACAGGACCAGGTAAAGTTGTCCAAGTGCTCATCAGGGACACCCTTTTTTTTCCATTATGGGTCGAGGACGTCCATGTATTAGGCATGCCCAAGCCCTGCCTTTGCTACACCTCTGACACGCCCCCATGAACTTTGATCGTCCCTGCAACGGAAAGCAGTTGGAGACGTCCAAAATTGGCTTTCGATTATACTGATTTGGGCGACCCTGTGAGAAGGACGCCCATCTTCCAATTTGTGTCGAAAGATGGGCATCCTTCTCTTTCGAAAATAAGCCTGTTAATTCTAGGATTGTAAAGAAGTTGTCTGCCCCAATTTGCATAGAGGCAGGTTGTTTCTTGTTTACATGTACATACAGTGCACTCCATTTAAGTGCACGTCAGATAAGCGCATGCTCTGTTTAACTGCATGCCGTACTTCGGTCCCATTTTTGGCACCATCAATTTCTATGGGGACAAACTTCGGTTTAGCGCACCACTGATAAGTGCAAGATTCGCTTATATGCATGGTTCAAGACCTCTCATCTGCAGGAAAGACTCCGCATAAGCGCGCATGGAACATGGAAACTGATTGGCGCGTGACAACCAACGACATTTCAAATTTACTGCCTCTTTAACTGCCACAGGCAGAATAAGTGAAAGAATGCTGTTAGAGAATGCACCGGGGTTGTCTTCGTCATCGCGGCGAAACTGTAAGACTTTAACACTGCCTGAACGAATAGAAGTTCTTAAAAAATTTGAAAACAAAGTCAAGCATCAATTGCTAAAGAATATGGTGTCAATCCCAGTCAAATTTCACGTGTCTTGAAGCAGAAAGACCAGCTTCTGGAAGACTGGCAAAATAATACAAATCCACAAAGGAAACAAAAATGGGCGGGAAAAGCTGAGGAGGTAGAAAATGCTCTCCTTCGGTGGTTTTCTCGAGTCAGGAGCAGACAGTTTCCTGTCAGTTGTCCACTGCATATGGAGAAAGCTAACCAGCTAGCTGAAAGTCTTTGATTAACTGAATTCAAAGCCATTGCTGGATGGTTGGAAAGATAGAAGGAGAGGAACAGCATAAAATTCAAGAAACAGCATGGTGAGAAACAAGACTCTGATGACTTTGGTGCTGAAAATTGGGTTGTTTCAGTTCTTCCTACCATCTTGAACGAATTTGCACCTCGTGACATTTTCAGTGCTGACGAAAATGGTCTCTACTGGCGAGCAATTCCTGATGGAATTCTTGCATTCAAACATGTCAAAACTACTGGAGGTAAAACATCGAAGGACCGACTGACGATCCTCCTTTGCTGTAATATGGAAGAGAGTGAGAAGTTGGAACCCCTCGTCATTGGAAAGAGCAAACAGCCCCGTTGCTTCAAGAAAGTTAATCAACTTCCTGTGTCATATGGGGCTAACGCAAATTCATGGATGACTGGGGAAATTTGGAAGCAGTGGCTAAAGAAGTTAGACACTAGAATGCGGGCACAAAAGCATCAGATATTGCTGCTTTGTGATAATTGTGCTGCACACAGGAATGATGTCAGGCTGTCTAACGTCAAGGTGGTCTTCCTGCCACCAAACACTACCTCTCTGATCCAACCTATGGATCAGGGCATAATAGCTAATTTCAAACAACATTTTCGGGCTCTTGTGCTACGTCTTCTGATGAGCGTTATGGATGACCAGATTGGCAAGGATAAACATGCTATTGAACTGGCTCGTAATCTATCACTGTTGGATTCCCTACATATGCAGAAAGAAGCCTGGAATCATGTTACACAGGCAACCATTGTGAACTGCTACAAGCGGGCAAGCTTTGTTAAGGATGTGGAGGGGGATGCAGCTGTTGCAAACATGTCAGATGAAGAGGTTATTGACATCCCAGCTGGTGTTACTGAAGAAGAGTTCCATCACTATGTAGCTGTCGATTACGATCTACAAACAGTTGAAGACAGCACTGATGTTGAGATATGCGCCTACATGCAGGCAACAATGGCTGATGATGGAACAGATGAAGAAATGAGCAGCGAGGCACATGCTGATGAAATTCAACAACCTCCTCCTGTCACTTTTGCAAGAGCGCTGGAGAGTCTCAACACCGTGCGGGCCTATCTGGTGGCCACTGGATGTCAGTGCTATGACAGTTTTTACTGTCTGGCAGACGTAGTCTATGGAACTCACAAACCCAAGAGAGTACAGAGGACTATAACTGATTACTTCAAGTAAATCCTAATGTCAGTTAACTGAGACTGTATACTGTACGTATAATAATAAACAGTACTGTACATATGTTTATCAGATGTCAAGCTTCTTTGGGTCACGTTAAGTGCATGCTCTGGTTAACTGCATGCATTTCTTTGGTCCCAGACCCTTGCACTTAAGCGGATTGCACTGTATTGGACATTGCTTATAGTTAGGTGTTGTCCCTGTGCCTTTAAATAGGATACGACTACAAATCTTTGTCATTTTGTAGTTCTCTGAGATAGGCTCTTCCTGAGCACATGTTCCAGTTCCCTCTGTCTTATGGCACTCACCTTATTGGATAGCTTAATTCCCTGAGCTTTCTGGGTGAATGCTATTGAGTGAAAGGAATTTGTTTGCAGCATGCTAATCTATGAACTGTATTGAAGCACTGTACCTTGTTGCATGAGCCCTTCAAACCTCTTCTAACATCATCAAATTTTTACCAGTTTAAAAATATTAAAACATCCACTCTTCAGCCAGTGCTGAAAGCTCCCAGCTTCTCTATACAGTGAGAGAGAGAGAGGGAGAGAGAGATCGCTGGTAGAGACATACCCCAATCTGCTGGACAGAAACTCTTATTCAACACTTCAGAACTGAAAGTCATTTTTCCTTTGTTTGATTTGCATTCAAGAAGATTTTGGTTCAAGAGTTCTGAGTCTTCACAGTGATGTTCTATACTCTGATTTAACTGACAGTCTAGCTTAGGGGTCCTTTTGCTAAGCTGCGGTAAAAAGTGGCCTGCAGTAGTGTGAATATGTGAAACTGGCGTACGTTGGGACATTTTTTATTACAGCTGGGAAAAGGGTTTTTTTAAAATAGGGGCAGTAAATGGCTGTGCAGTAAAATTAAAAGTAGCACATGGCTATACTGCCTAAGGGGCCCTTTTACTAAGCTGCGTAAGCATCTATGTGCACCCAACATGCGCCAAAATGGAGTTACTGCCCGGCTCCTGCGTGGCTCTTGTGGTAATTTCATTTTTGGCATGCGTCCGAAAATCATTTTTATTTTTGGACGTGTGTATTGGGCGCGCACCAAGTGGCATTTGACATGCATAGGCCATTACCGCCCGGCTACCATGTGAGACTTTACTGCTAGGTCAATGGCTGGCGGTAAGGTCTCAGACCCAAAATGGACACATGGCAATTCATTTGCCGCACATCCATTTTCGGCAAAATTTTTTTAAAAAAAAGCATTTTTTGCAGGTGTGCTGAAAAACAATTCTGCGCAAGCTCAAAACATGCGTCTACACTTCCGCAGGCCATTTTTCAGTGCACCTTAGTAAAAGGACGCCTAAGCCCTTACCACCACTCATTGACCTAGTGGTAAGGGCTCACATGCTACTTGTGTGGTAATCATACCAATATGGCCACGCTGCCGATTACTGCCATGAACACCCCTGCGGTAGAAAATAGAAAATTATTTTCTGCTGCATGAAACAGTGGGCGTCAACTTTGGAATTATCACTGGGCGCCTGCATTACCCCGGCAGTAGTGCTGATTTGGCATGCGTTACCTGCGTGTTAGCCCTACCGCTGCTTAGTAAAAGAGTTCCTTTGTGTTTGTGACAACATTTCTGCAAGGACTGTAACAGGAGGTCTATTCTCTCCCATACTAGTCAAATGTACTCACATTACTTGGGAGTAATTGCCTTTCTAGCACAATTAATTTATCCTGTGTGTTCTGTACTAGTCCCATATCTAAGAAATGCAGGAAATATACAGCCTATACCATGCCTGTCAGAATGTATGCATACAATACGAAGACCTAGGAGTTATAAACTAGCTCCACTACATCTTCAAGAATAACTAGCATTGTTGGAGACCAAAATATCCTCTCACTCCAGTGTTATTTAGTTAATCTTCTAGTCTTTAGAAAGGATGAAAATTGAAATCTAGATCATCCAGAAGTAGTCTTTAGCTGCCTACAAAATCTCAAGGTAAAGTTAGCTTCAAAGAAATGCCACTTCTTCCTATCAACTGTGAAATGTTTGAAGCACAATGTAACAAAGGACAGGATTGCAAAATATCCAGGAAAGGTATCTGTGATTAAAGGGATTAAGAAGGAAAATATTATGGAACCAGATGAAAGAACACCATCTGTTTAGAAAATTAGATCCTTCCTAGGTATAGCTAATTATTATTCACACTTCATTCAGGGTTTTTCAGCAATGGCTAAACCACTGTTTAATTTAACTGTAGGGCAAACAGTGGAAAGGGAGAACAATAGGGAAAGTGCAAATAGGTCATATAAGAAGCTCAGAAGTGAGGACTAAACATAGGAGTATTGAGATGCTTTGGATAAGATCCAACAACAAGACAAACAAAGCTACTCTTCTGTAGATCAGTAATCCCTACCTAAAAAAAATCCAGCCCAGTGAAAGGCAAAGCCAACCCTATATGACCATCAGATACCAATAAATAATTGCAAACAGGTAATATATAATCAAGTAAATACAAAATTAAAAATATAGAAAGGTTCTTATAAAACTAAAAGAATTTAAATAATAATATCATTTATATGTTATATGCTGTAACCATAAAATAACATTCATAATAGAAAGAATGGGTTCAATATTCAAAGAATTAGGCAGCAGATATCTGGATAAAAATTTGCCGATGTCCAGATTACTGAGGCATATCCGTATACGTGCAATATTTACCCACTGCCAGCTCTCAGAATGTTGTTTCTGACTGTCAATAGGTATCTACTTGATGGCAAGGACATTTCAGTGCATTCTGGAGGCAGGTCCACAAATTAAACATATAACATCAATAGTACATAAGTATTGCCATACTGGGACAGACCAAAGGTCCATCAAGCCCAGCATCCTATTTCCAACAGTGGCCAATCCAGGTCACAAATACTTGGCAATATCTCAAAAAAGTACAAAACATTTTATACTGCTTATCCCAGAAATAGTGGATTTTCCCCAACTCCAATTTAATAATGGTCTATGGACTTTTCCTTTAGGAAGCCATCCAAACATTTTTTAAACTGTGCTGAGCTAACTGCCTTTAACACATTCTCTGGCAACGAATTCCAGAGTTTAATTACACGTTGAGTGAAGAAATATTTTATCTGATTCATTTTAAATTTACTACTTTGTAGTTTCATTGCATGCCCCCTATTCCTAGTATTTTTGGGAAGTGTAAACAGACGCTTCACGTCTACCCCGTTAAACTCCACTCATTATTTTATAGACCTCTATCATATCTCCCCTCAGCCACCTTTTCTCCTAGCTGAAGAGCCCTAGCTGCTTTAGCCTTTCCTCAAAGGGAAGTCGTCCCATCCCCTTTATCATTTTTGTTGCCCTTCTCTGCACCTTTTCTAATTCCACTATATGGAGATGCAGCGACCAGAATTGAACACAATATTTGAGGTGCAGTTGCACCATGGAGCGATACAAAGGCATTATAATGACTTCATTTTTGTTTTCCATTCCTTTTCTAATAATACCTAACATTCTATTTGCTTTCTTAGCCATAGCAGCACACTGAGCAGAAGGTTTCAACTTATCATCAATAACGACACCTAGATCCCTTTCTTGGTCTGTGACTCCTAACCAGTTTTTAATCCACAATAGGACAGTACCTCCTATCCCATGACTCTCCAATTTCCTCTGGAATCTTTCATGAGGTACTTTGTCAAATGCTTCTGAAAATCCAGATACACAATATCAACTGGCTCACCTTAATCCATGTTTGTTCACCCCTTCAAAGAAATGTAATAGATTGGTGAGGCAAGAATTCCCTTCACTAAATCCATGTTGGCTTTGTCTCATTAATCCATGCTTTTGAATATGCTTTGTAATTTTGCCCTGCACCAACGTCAGACTCATTGGTTTATAATTTCCCGGATCTCCTCTGGAACCTTTTTTAAAAATCGGTGTTACATTGACTACCCTCCAATCTTCCGGTACCACGCTCGATTTTAAGGATAAATTACATATTACTAAAAATAGTTCTGCAAGTTCATTTTTCAGTTCTATCAGTACTCTGGGATGAATACCATCTGGTCCAGGAGATTTGCTACTCTTCAATTTGTAGAAATGCCCCATTACATCCTCTAGGTTTATAGAGAATTCATACAGTTTCTCCGACTCGTCAGCTTCGAATACCATATTCAGCATGACCTGAATGGCTAAGAAGCTTAGCTGAAATTGGGTGGCGGGGGGAAGAGGGGTTGGTGGTTGAGAGGCTAGGATGGGGGAGGGCAGACTTATACGGGGTCTGTGCCGGAGCCGGTGATGGGAGGCGGGACTGGTGGTTGGGAGGCGGGAAATACTGCTGCACAGACTTATACGGTCTGTACCCTGAAAAAGACAGGTACAAATCAAGGTAAGGTATACACATATGAGTTTATCGTGGGCAGACTAGATGGACCGTGCAGGTCTTTTTCTGCCGTCATCTACTATGTTACTATGTTACTATCCTGCTTATAATCGAATGAGAAAAACGCCCAAGTTCCGACCTAAATCGGGAGATGGACGTTTATCTCACAAAAACGAATAAAGCGGTATAATCGAAAGCCGATTTTTGGACGTTTTCAACTGCAATCCGTCACGGATGCGGACAAAGTTGATGGGGGCGTGTCAGAGGTGTGGCGAAGGCGGAACTGGGGCGTGGTTATCTGCCGAACAGAGATGGGCGCATTTCACCGATAATGGGAAAAAAGTATGTGTTTTTAGCTAGAATTTAGGACACTTTTCTTGGACCCTGTTTTTCACGAATAAGGCCCCAAAAGGTGCCCTAAATGGCCAGATGACCACTGGAGGGAATCGGGGATGACCTCCCCTGACTCCCCCAGTGGTCACTAACCCCCTCCCAGCACAAAAAATGAAGTTTATCAACTTTTTATGTTCACCCTCAAATGTCATACCCAGCTCCCTGACAGCAGTATGCAGGTCACTGGAGGAGTTGTTAGGGGGTGCAGTGGACTTCAGGCAGGTGGACCCAGGCCCATCCCCCCTACCTGTTACAATTGTGCTGCTTAATGCTTATTAGTCGTCCAACCCCCCCAAACCCACTGTACCCACATGTAGGTGCCCCCCTTCACCCCTTAGGGCTATAGTAATGGTGTAGACTTGTGGGCAGTGGGTTTTGAGGGGGATTTGGGGGGCTCAACACACAAGAGAAGGGTGCTATGCACCTGGGAGCTCTTTTACCTTTTTTTTGTTTTTGTAAAAGTGCCCCCTAGGGTGCCCGGTTGGTGTCCTGGCATGTGAGGGGGACCAGTGCACTACGAATCCTGGCCCCTCCCACGAACAAATGCCTTGGATTTATTCGTTTTTGAGCTGGGCGCTTTCATTTTCCATTATCGCTGAAAAACAAAAACGCCCAGCTCACACATTGTTGAATAAAACATGGGCGTCTATTTTTTTCGAAAATACGGTTCGGTCCGCCCCTTCACGGACCCGTTCTTGGAGATAAACGCCCATGGAGATAGGCGTTTTCGTTCAATTATGCCCCTCTATGTATTCTAGTTATATAGAGCATAGCTTTTTTGCTGTTTTTCCCACAGTGTTCTGAATATCTAGGGATAACTTTAGCATTGTAAAACAGTGCTCCCACTTTGTGGCAACACTATACTAGAGCAGAAACTACAAATCATGAGGGACTTTTATGGCATATATGAGACCCCCTCAGGTGGCCACAGATTGTATTATTGATGTACCAAGGGCAGGGCGATGGGTGCTAGGGTTACCATATATCCTCTTTTTGATGACACTGTTGGGAGTCTGGGCGGGTTTTTAAATTGTCATTATTTTTCTAGGTTCCCCATGTCCATGCCAGTAGAGAGGTCACCTGACCTGATCAGATGTTCTACTTTCATGTGCTTGTGAATCCTTAAGCTTCGGGACCTGCACGCAAAAGGTTCTCATACAGTGCACACATTGCATTGGTTGGCAAGGAAAGGGAAGGTCAGACTCACTCAGTACGTTATGAGAGAAGAGGCCATGTGCAAATGTCTGATGCATCACATGTGTGCAGTGCGTGTGAGACAGAGCCCGGGACCGGATCTCCTACTTAACTCGCAAGGCTCTGCTCACAGTCACCGCAAACTGCAGGATCCTGGATTTGTCAATTGCATGAGCAGGTTCAAGATTAGAGCAAGCCCAAGAGACAGATCATGGGAAGTTTCACTTGCACACAGGGCAGGAGGTAGCAGCAGCAGACACAAACTTGATTGAAGTTGCTGACACTGGACTGACTCACTGCAGTTTTCAAGTTTTCCTCTTTCATTGTATTTATGCTTATAATTGTATATTTTGCTATTGTTATGCTGTCAACAAAATTGTAAGTTTGATGTTAAACTGTACCTACTGTATACTGCCTTGGGTGAATCTATTCATAAAGGCAGTTAATAAATCCCAATAAATAAATCAATATGAGCGGTATAGTAAATTTTTTATTAAACTATACTAAACTAAACTATACGTGAGCTCTTATAAAATGATACATAAGCATCCTGCAAATACTTTTGCGGGTAAATGTACATTTACTTATATAAATGACAGTATTCTATAAATTTACACCCATAATGAGTGTAAAAATGTGGGCTCCCAGTTATATAATTGCCCTTTATACTTTTATTCCATCTTCTTGCTATTTCTGCAATTAATTAATTTATGAGTGATAATTATTGCCAACTTCATTATACTAAGAAATGATTTTTTTTTAATAATTAGCTTTCAGATGTAGTAAAAAACTAGGGAAGCTAGACCACCTTTCTCTTTAGATAAAAACAATACATTTAAAGCAAGTCTAGATCATTTGTGTGCCAACATATCCTTTAGTATGATTGAACTCAGTTCAGTGAAGAATTATTTCAGGGTATTTATTGGGCGCATATCTTACAAAACAAAGCTTTAGAAAACATATTTCTGATGGCAACTACTTCATGTTCAAGAATAGTGCAAGTTTTGCTTAGTCTTCTTTAGAAGGTCAAAATTAAGGAAGTCCAATTTATAAGAACATGAACTCTGAGATATTTTATATAACCAGAGAACACTTGAATAGAAATCCTTTTACTATCTCTGTATTAGTTGAGTCAAATTTTATTTTTAGGTTTTACATTTTAGTAGTATTAATCTTGAAACTTGAAACATAGCTAAAGTTCTGAATTGCCTTCAATATGACCTGAAGAGAGATAAGCAGTTCTGTGACATAAAGTAGCATGTCATCTGCAAAAAGAGAACTTTTATATTTTATACCATCTTTAATAGTAATACCTTTTATATTTGACAAGCCTCTGATCTTGTCAGCTAAAGGTTCAAAGCTAATACAAAAAGAGAAAGAAGGTACCCCTGTCAACGCCACTAGCTTATGTCTCAGTAGGCCTGCTCAATTATTGCTCTATATGTGTGACAAATCTCATCTTACACACAATCGTATCCTACCACATAAACTACATCTTTCTTGTCTTACTGAAACCTGGCTCACTAATGCAGATATTGCCTACATCAACCAGGCTACTCCTGCAGGTTTTCTGAGCCATGTTAGTAATTGTGGCACCCGTGAAGGCAGTGGATTCACAGTGATTTATTCTTCACAACTTCAACTCTCAAGTTTTTCCCACCAGTCTAACCCTCTCCTTGAATCCTTAAGTTTTGGGCTCAGTACATCCCCTCTTTCTGACTTCCTTCTCATATACCACCTTCCCCCACCTCGATCTCCCTTCGACTACTTCATACTACTATTACTGATCATTGCATGAACTCCTTCTATCTGATTATATTAGGAAACTATCATCTTTATTTGGATAACCTCATCTATCCCTGTGCCTAGGACCTCTCCCCACTCATCTCAGATCTAAATCTTTCACAACGCATTCAGGGTCCCACCCACCTTGGGGCCATGTATTGGACCTGATACTCTCACCCTCTAAGCAAATTCTCAACTTGTTCTTTGCTATGGACAGATCATTCTTTCTTATTATTTGACTACACTAGAACCATCTCTACCATTGCCAATTCATCATTAAATTCCAACTAGAGAGATCTTAGTACTGTTTCTGTTGAAACACTACTTACACAAACCCGCTTAGACAGTGACAGCTTTGCCACACTGCCACCTGATGACAGACTAACTGTATGGATGCCATCTCCTTATACTGCTTTAGACTCTTTGGCACCTATGAAACAAAATTTCCCTTCTTGAGCTTCCAGTCACAGAGAACTTTAGTTCACATTTGATCTTTAATGCTTCAAACAACAAGCTCAGAGAGGCTGAATGCAGATGGAGATGCCATTGTACTCCCACTGCCCATACAGCATATATGAACATTGCTAACTCATACAAGATAGGCCTTCTAACTTCTAAAAATATTACTACCCTAAGAAAATATTGAATGCACTGAACACCATTACCTTCTATAATATACTTAAAAATCTTTACATCTCCCCGTGCTTCCACAGACTCAGAGATTCTTGATATCCCCCCATGCATTGGCTGCTCATTTTGAGCAAAAGCTGCTAGCTCTGTGCCACACCTTTCCTGCAGCTCCAGCTTCATCCACTCTACCACCCACCTCCCCTACTAAACTGCCTTGCAGTTCTTTCACCAAGTTCAATCTCCCAATTGTCCACAGTCTCTCTCTCTCTCTCTCTGGCTATCAGAAATGTGAAGACAACCACTGCTCCTCAAGATCCCCTTCCTTCCAGCCTTATGAAGAAGTTCTCAACAGCATTAGCCCCATTTCTGCTATCTCTTTTTACTTCCAGCCTTACTAAAGACTATGTACTGACTGCGTGGAAAAAAGCCACTATAAGACCAAAACTTAAAGCATACCACCAAATCCTCAAGTGACTGTACCAATGTTTGTCCTATTGCTAACCTCGCATTCACAGCAAAAATCCTAGAAATAGGCCATTCACAGCTACAAGATTTCTTAGAACACACAAATGCACCTCATCCTAACCAAACAAGATTCAGATGCCACTATATCACAGAAATAATTATGTTGGGCATCACTACTTATAGCTACTATCACTTAGATCACACCAAATCTGTTCTCCTTCTTTCCATTGATCGCTCTGTTGCTTTTGATCTGATTGACCACTCTTCTACTACAAAGAGGGGAATAATTGAACGACGCCAGCCAAATCGCTCGCCGGGTTTAGAATAGGATCGCCTGCGGATCGCCGGGTTTAGATGAGATGGCCGGGTCTGATTTTCAGCCATAATGGAAACCGGACCCAGACATCTCAAACCCGGTGAAATGCAAGGCATTTGGCCAAGGGAGGAGCCAGCATTTGTAGTGCACTGGCCCCCCTGACATGCCAGTAAACCAACCGGGCAACCTAGGGGGCACTTAAAAAATCTTTAAAAAAAAACAAAATTAGCTTCCAGGTGCATAGCACCCTTCCCTTGTGTGCTAAGCCCCCCAAATCCCCTCAAAACCCACTGCCCACAAGTCTACACCATCACCATAGCCCTTATGGGTGAAGGGGGCACCTACATGTGGGTACAGTGGGTTTTGGGGGGTTTTGGAGGGCTTGACATTAACCACCACAAGTGTAACAGGTAGGGGGGATGGGCCTGGGTCCACCTGCCTGAAGTGCAGTGCACCCACTAAAAACTGCTCCAGGGACCTGCATACTGCTGTCAGGGAGCTGGGTATAACATTTGAGGCTCGCATACAGGCTGGCAAACAATGTTTTAATTTTTTTTTGTGTGTGTGGGAGGGGGTTGGTGACCACTTGGGGAGTAAGGGGAGGTGATCCCTGCATCCCTCCAGTGGTCATCTGATCAGTTGGGGCTCTTTTTTGGGACTTGGTCCTAAAAATACATGGACCAAGTCCGCCCGGCGAAATACTCGTTCGAGCCGGCGTTTTTTTTTCATAATAAGGTGAAGCCGGCCATCTCGTAACCCCGCCCCACTCCGCCCCCCTTACCGCCTTCACTACCCAACCAACATGCCTCCTTGAAGGTTGGTCAGCGCCGCAACGAAAAAGCAATTGGGGCCGGACAAAATTGGCTTTCAATAATACCGATTTGGCCGGAATCTCGATCGTCAATATCGAATGATTGTCATGCATTATGCTAATCATTCAACTGTGGATTATTTGCATAGATGCAGCCACAACATTAACGAGATTGATTCAAAGAGTGACAAATATATTTGGACATAAGATTTAGAACATAAGAGTAGCCATACTGGGTCATACCAATGGTCCAACTAGCCCAGTATCCTGTTTTCCAAACAGTGGCCAAGCTAGGTCACAAGTACCTGTCAGAAACCCAAATTGTGGCAACACTCCATACTACAAATCCTAGGGCAAGCACCTGTTTCCCATGTCTGTCTCAATAGCAGGCTATGGACGTTTCCTCCAGGAATTTGTCCAAACCTTTTTTAAACCCAGATACACTAACCACTGTTACCACATCCTCTTGCAAAGAGTTCCAGAGCTTAACTATTCATTAAAGGAAAAAAATATTTCCTCCTATTTGTTTTAAAAGTATTTCCATGTAACTTCCTTGAATGTCACCTATAGGGGCACAATCGAACGCGAACGCCCATCTCCATGGGAGCCTATCTCCGAGGATGGATACGTGAAGGGGCAGGACAGACCGTATTTTCAAAAAAAATGGGCGTCCATCTTTTTTTATCGATAATACAGTTGGTGCCGGGCAAATGCAGCAGATTTGGGCAGATTTGAGCTGGGCGGTATTGGTTTTCAGCGATAATGGAAACAGAAGGCACCCAACTCAAAAACGAACAAATCCAAGGCATTTGGTCATGGGAGGGGTCAGGATTCGTAGTGCACTGGTCCCCCTCACATGCCAGGACACCAACCGGGCACCCTAGGGGGCACTTGTAACAATTTAAAAAAAATTAAAATACCTCCCAAGTCCATAGCTCCCTTACGTTGGGTGCTGAGCCCCCCACAACCCACTCCCCAGAACTCTACACCATTACCATAGCACTTATGGCTGAAGGGGGGCACCTAGATGTGGGTACAGTGGGTTTTGGGGGCAGTTTGGAGGGCTCCCATTTACCAGCACAAGTGTAATAGGTAGGGGGGGGTGGGCCTGGGTCCATCTGCCTGAAGTCCACTGCACCCACTAACAACTGCTCCAGGGACCTGCATACTGCTGTGATGGAGCAGGGGAATGACATTTGAGGCTGGCATACAGGCTGGAAAACAAAGTTTTTAGAGTTCTTTTTTTTTGGTGGGAGGGAGTTAGTGACCACTGGGGGAGTCAGGGGAGGTCATCCCCGATTCCCTCCAGTGGTCATTTGGGCAGTTGAGGCAATTTTGGGGGACTTGTTTGTGAAAAAAAGGGTCCAGAAAAAGTGACCCAAATTCTCGCTTCTGGCGCCCTTCTTTTTTCCATTATCGGCCGAGCGCGCCCATCTCTCCTCAGTCGATAAACACGCTCCAGTCCCGCCTTCACCATGCTTCCGACACGCCCCCATCAACTTTGTTCATTCCCGCAACAGACTGCAGTTGGAGGCGCCCAAAATCGACTTTCAATTATACAGATTTGGGCGCCCAAGGGAGAAAGGCGCCCATCTCCCAATTTTGGTCGAAATATGGGCGTCTTTTTGTTTCGAAAATAAGCTGGCTAGTCTTTTGTTCTTTTGGAATGAGTGAAAAATCCATTTACTTCTACTCGCTCTACACCACATTGGTGCATCCTTTACACATCTTTTTTTTAATAAATCTGTTTTCATTGATTCTATAACATTAGTCCAACTTTTAAAGAACGCTAACATTGGCTTTTTTTTTTAAATAATATTTGCTTGTCAACTATTATTTTGCAAGATTAATTGACACTTTTTATTGTGTGTTTTCTTAATAAAGCCTTTACAAAGTTTCAATTAATCGCTATTTATCTTACTATTCATGCCAAAATGTCTTTACCAATTTGTCCAGCACCAATTTGACCGCCATCTATTGTCCACTATAAATTGTCCACTCCCAATTGTCCAGTTCCTTATTACCCTGGAACCCTGGGAACCACCTACGTGTTTGGGATGTACATTTGTTAGCCTGCATTTAGTTCATTAACCTGCCTTTACAAATTTTGTACATTTTAAATTGAATTAATGTGCATTAACCTTTGAATTAACATACATTAAGTTGATTTCCATTTATTAACACTTTTAATGTGTCTTAATAAGTGTTATTAAAACAAATTTGTGAAACAAACTGTGGAAAAAAAAACCTGAAAATTGGGGGGAAAGGATCCAAAAGCCAACAGAAAAGTTTTGGCCTCTGCGTATTGATTCTATGCGTATTTCTTATAAAAAGTAGGTGCTCTGTTCCTAGATGCCTATTTTTTTGTGTGCATACCCAAACAAATTTATAATAGTCAATTTTGCATGTAAAACATGCTTTACACTTGGATAATGTTTTACAAAATTACCTCTTTTATCTTCATTGCCTTAGGTATCTATTTAGATGGTAAGCACTTTGCACATTAGTTTTAATAAAGCTTTTAAGTCTCTTTCAGCAATAATTGAAAAGGCAGACTGAAATCAAAAAATCCTATATGTATTTCAGCATTAATTGGAAAGGCAATATTCAATAGTGGCAGTGACTGCATTTTTTAAAATGCCTGCCATGGTATTTTAAAAAGATATGCATTTTCAGCATCTCTGTATGGATGCATACGTGAATATACAGAGTGACAGACAGGCTTATTTTCGAAAGTGATCGCCGGCGATCTTCCGACATAAATTGGGAGATGGCCGGCGATCTCTCAAAAATGGCGAAATCAGTATAATCGAAAAGTGCTTTTTTGACAACTTCGCCGCTTTCCCGTCACCGAGCCGGCGCAAGTTCAAGGGGGCGTGTCAGCGGCATAGCAAAGGCGGGACATGGGCGGGCATGGGCGTGGCTACCAGATGGCCGGCTTTTGCGGATAATGGAAAAAAAAGCGGCGTTAATCAGTATTTCGCCGGGTTTACTTGGTCCTTTTATTTTCACGACCAAGCCTTAAAAAGATGCCCCAACTCACCAGATGACCACCGGAGGGAATGGGGGATGACCTCCCCATACTCCTCCAGTGGTCACCAACCCCCTCCCACACTAAAAAAATAAAAATAAAAACCTTTTTTGCCAGCCTGTATGCCAGCCTCAAATGTCATACCCAGCTCCCTGAGAGTAGTAGGCAAGTCCCTGGAGCAGTTTTTAATGGGTGCAGTGCACTTCAGGCAGGCAGACCCAGGTCCATCCCCCCCTACCTGTTACACTTGTGGTGCTAAGTGTTGAGCCCTCCAACCCCCCCCCCCAAACCCACTGTAACCACATGTAGGTGCCCCCCATTCACCCTTAAGGTCTATGGTAATGGTGTAGAGTTGTGGGGAGTGGATTTGGGGGTATTTGGGAGGCTCAGCACTCAAGGTAAGGGAGCTATGCACCTGGGAGCTATTTGTATATTTTTAAAATTTTTTTAGAAGTGCCCCCTAGGGTGCCCGGTTGGTGTCCTGGCATGTGAGGGGGACCAGTGCACTACAAATGCTGGCTCCTCCCATGACCAAATGCCTTGGATTTCGCCGGGGTTGAGATGGCCGGCATTTTTTTCCATTATTGCTGAAAAACAAAACCGGCCATCTCAAACCCGGCGAACTCTGGCATTTGGCCGGGCTAAACCATATTATCGAAAACAAAGATGGCCGGCCATCTTTTTCGATAATACAATTCTGGGCAGCTGTTGCGGCGCCGCCAAAATAGATCGCCGGCAATCTATTTCACCGGCGCCATTCAATTATGCCCCTCAGAGTAGCCTAATAGTTTGAGCAGCAGGATAAGAATGAGGGTAGTCTTGCTCAAATCCCACTGTTGCCCCTTGTGACCTTGGGACAAACCTGGGTATTAATCTTTAGCACACAGATAGTGCATAAGAAACGACTTACTGCAAAACGATGCTGTTGCATGCGAAGTGCACGGTAGCTATCTTTATATATATATATATATATATATATATATATATATATTTTTTTTTTTTTTTTTTTAGAGGGGGCATGACATGGGCAGAGAGTGGCATTCCTGCACTATTTAGCTAGCACGTTATGATTAGCGCGTGCTAAGTATTAATGTGGGAGCACCTAGTACTCCCTAAATATAGAGGCATTAACCCACAGCAGATAGTGTGCATGTTAATGGCTACCTTAGCGCATAACCTGCATGAAAATATTTTTTATGAAAGCCTAAAATGTGCTGTATAAAATCTAGGCTTAATGCATGGGAAAATTTCACATTAAAATGTGCTAAGTCCAGATGTCAACAAGCTTTAGTAAATGGGTCTCTTAGATTGTAGGCCCTCCAGGGATAGGGACATAATTACTGTACCTGAATGTAAGTCATCATGAGCTGCTACTGAAAAAAAAAACCACATGAGCCAAATCCAAATAAATGTAAACAATGGCGAAAACCGTCGGCAATAGGTGTAGCAGCAACATTCTGGGCTAGATTCTATATATGGCGCCTGAAATTTCCGCACGGAAAAAAATACACCTAGACCTATTCTGTAAAGTATGCCTACATTTTATAGAATATGCCTAAAGTTCCATGCGGTTTATAGAATACGACCAGCATCTATCCACATGATTAAATTTAGTCGCGGACAGTTACGCCAAGTAAAACTTGCTGTTAATGCCGACGCTTAAATTATGCGTGGATCAGGTGCATTTTATAACAATGTGCATAGATTTTAGGAATGCCCACAACACACCCAGTGCCATGCCCTCTTTTCAACTATGCAACTTTGAATTTAGGCACATCAGTTTACAGAATGCGCTTAGACAGTTCTGCATGTAAATTCTAATTGATGCCAATTAGTGTCAATAATTGTTTATTAAGTGGCAATTATCAGTGCTGATTGGCTTGTTAACTAAGTTGCATGCGCAAATACACAATACGACTGTATTTGCGCGTGCAACTTTAGCCATGCTATATGGAATCTGGCGGTCAATGACTATATGCATAATTATGTTCTTTAATTTAGGACCAGTTTTTATCTGAAGCTCTGCCAGTTATTACAAGTGCTTTCTCTTCTGATTCAGCCAGCTCTCACCTCCCTCATCCTTCTCCAGTGTACCGTTATTGAGTCTCTGGAGTTTCAGGTCCATCTGAAGTCACAGGCAGGCTCCCCAAAAGCCATGGCCTTTCTGAGATTCTATAACCCCTTTAAAATTCCATGCAGGCTTTCAAAACACAGTGTCAAACATCTAGAAAACCCTCTTCCATATGTCAGGCAGGTTTTCAATCTTAATAAGTCTGGCTACAAACAGCCACCCTGCCACCTAGGGTTCTGCAGCCAGAACATTTTTTGTTTTGTGTAATTTACAGTGTTATTTCTGTGAATGTTTTGTTTTTGCCATTTTTTCCCATTTTGTTAACAGAACAGCAATGTCGGAGAGAACGCACATTCTTTCAAAAACCGTGCATGTTTGTGAAAAAGTGTGCACTGTTTTGTGAAGAGTGCACCCTAATCAGGAAGTGTGCACTATTTGTACGTGTGAACCATGTGAAAATAGGACACATAAGTGCACATTACCATGAATGAGTATAAAGACTCTTTCAAAAGAGTGTGCACTATTTGCAAAGAGTGCACCCTATTCAGGAAAAATTCACACTATTGATGGCACATGAAAATATACACAATTTTGTATTTTTCTACTTGTTTTCATTTGCCAACATGAAATTGCATGGAAAATATTGTTGACATTTCCTATGTTGTTTCAAGTGAATGTACATCCCTATTGCTAGTTCCGTGGAAGTTTCCACTTAATTTTATAAGGGGTCCTTTTACTAAGGTGTGCCGAAGAGTTGCCTGTGCTGGTGTAGACGCGTGTATATTTTAGTGCACCTGCAAAAAAGGCCTTTTTTAAGCTGAAAATGGACGTGCGATAAACTTAAAATTGGCACGTCCATTTTGGGCCTGAGATCTTACCACCACCCACTGACCTATGTCTTACGTGTTAACTAGGCGGTAATCGTCAGCGCATGTACAATGCTGATTACCACCTGATTAGCACTACACACAAGAAATTTTACAGGGGGCGCATAGAACTGGTTCTCAGCATACAGCAGCTCCTTTTGACTCTAGGCAAGTCATTTAACCTTCCATTGCCCAGGTACAAAACTTAGAGGCCCTTTTGCTAAGCCATGTAGGTGTTTACACGTGCCCAACGTGCGTCAAATAGGAGTTACCACCCGGTTACCGCATGGCCTTTGCAGTAATTTCAATTTTGGCATGTGTCCACCACATGCGTATGAAAAATATTTTTTCTTTTCTGACGCACAGCAGTTATGCGCATCAAGTGGAATTTGATGTGCGTAGACCATTTCCGCCCAGTTACCACATGAGACCTTACCGCTAGGTCAATGGCTTGCAGTAAGGTCTCAGACCCAAAATGAAGTTGTGGCAATTTTACAATATATACTCCTAGCTAGTTTCTTCAATCCCAAGATAGTCACCATTTTGTTCTACCTTCCCTGTGATTTGCACAGACTGCCTCCTTCAGTTAGTGCTGAGCCCATGGCCAGTTACCACTTAACTGGCCAAACTGATATTCAGCGCTGGCCAGTTAAGTTGAAACTGGCCAAATATAGGCCTGCTATTGACATGGCCAAATTTGGTTGCAAAACTTAGCCAGTGATATACTGAAATACAGAAGATAGCGGGTTAAGTCATACGATATAACCAGCTATCTGCTAGGTGCTAACTGGTGATATTCAGGGGAAGACAGCCAGCTTTCTCCCTCTGTATATCACCAGATAGCCAGCTAATCACCATTTAACCGGTCAGGTGTCATTCCTGAATTCAAGAGAGCTTGGGACAAGTACACAGGATCTCCAAGGGAGAGATAGGGAGAGTAGATGACATGGATGTGCAGACTGGATAGGCCATATGGTCTTTATCTGCTTACATTTTTGTATGTTTCTACGTTAATGTATGTTAGTGTGTCATAACGTGGTAGCACCTTTTAGTAAATACATTTCTTTCAGCAGAGGAGTAGCCCAGGGGCGTATCTGGACTCCGGCGGTAGGGGGGGCCAAAGCCAGAGGGAGGGGGCACATTTTAGCCTCCCCCTCCCCGCCATTGCCGTACACCCCCCTCTCTTCCCGCTGCCAACCCTCCCTCCCCGCCGTCGCTTACTTTTGCTGGCGGGGGACCCCAACCCCTGCCAGCCGAGATCCGCTTCCTCCTCCGAGTCCTACCTTTAAAAATATTTCTTCAGCTGGCGGGGGACTCCAACCCCCACCAGCCGACCCGAGATCTTCTTTAACTTTTTTCTATCTTCGTCCTCCGCGTGGCCGACGTGTTGCTGCTGTTGTGCAAAGCTGAAATCCAGTTTCGGAGTCTGACTGACGTCGTAACGTGCTGCGACATCAGACTCCGAAACTGACGTCGCAGTAAGCGACGGAGGGGAGGGTTGACGGCGGTAGGGGGGCCAGGGCGAAATCTGCGGGGGCCCAGGCCCCTGTGGCCCCACGCATATACGCCCCTGTTGTAGCCTAATGGTTAGTGCAGCAGACTATGAGCCTAACACCCGGGGTTTGATTCCCACTGCAGCTCCTTGTGACGTTGGGCAAGTCACTTAACTCTCCATTACCCCAGGTATGAAAAAAACTTAGATTGTGAGCCCTCTAGGGACAGAGAAAGTATCTGCTTATAATGTGTACTGCACTGTGTACTTGTAGTAGCACAATATAAATGATTGCTACTACTACTTTCAGATGCTCTAATACTGGAGTTACGGATTTATTATGAAAACCTTTGCATGAAAGTATGTTTTTTTCTCTTTAATAAACTGATATGCAATTGTTGGAGTGAAGGTATAGCCAAATGGTTAGAGCAGCAGACTGCGAAACAGTGGAACTCAGCTCAAATCCTACCGTGGCTCCTTGTGATCTTGGGCATGCCATTTAACCCTCCATTGCCTCAGATACAAACTTAGGGGCCCTTTTACTAAAGGGTGTTAAGCCCTGATGCATGTGTTATGCATGGGAAAACACACTGTAAAACACATTAGTGCATATTGCAGTAATTTTGCATTTTCTGTGCGCTAAGTGCACCTTAGTGCAATTTTTAAAGTATTTTTGGAAGGGGAATGGGTGCACCTGTGTTAACTAGCTAATATGATAACCATGATATTCTCATGCACCTTATTTGTTATCAATATTCTGATTTCTTTATCCCATCAATGTGATTGTTGTTGTATTATATTGTAAGCCACATTGAGCCTGCAAATAGGTGGGAAAATGTGGGATATAAATGCAGCAAATAAATAAATATGCTCTGATTAGTGTATGCTAATTGGTTAATGCAAAGTTGGCACTTGGCGTTTCCGAAACAGGAAGTGGTGAATACTCTTGCAGTAAATTTTTTTGCAGATCTGGCATGTTAATGGAAAAAGTAAAATGCATTAAGCCCATTTTTTTTAACACAAATTAGTAAAAGTCTCCTTAGATTGTGAGTCCTCTAGGGACAGAAAAATATTCTACCTGATTGTACACTGCATCAATAGCTTTCAGGTTTGGTATTAATATAAAATAGATTTTTCTATAACTTGCTTTGATCATAGCAGTGAGACATGTAAATAAAGACCATACTTGTTTCCTAATTATTTTTAAGTTTTGAGAAATATTTTGGGACAAAATAAAAGCAATTTCATCTCTCCAATGGGATATTTCCCCACAATTTCCAATTAGTGTCAGATCTTTATGCTATTCCTATCCATGTCAAGAAATTATTACATATTCTGCTTTCATTACCCATGAAAGTCATTAGGGTTAATTGGAAGCATGATATTTCTTCAGTTGTTCACTATTGGTGGAACCTATTTATACTGTTATTTATAGTAATGAAGAAATCCTAGCTGAAAAATGTAATCACACATCGTTATTCATAAAATTATGAAAGCCAGTGGAGAGCTGTAATCATTCTTGAGTACGCATACTTTTATTTATTAAGGTTCACTTCAGATTGAAAAATGTACTGCCATGTGCAACTGTAATTTGGTTTGCTTTTGGTTTGTCTGTGTGTGTGTGTATGTCTATGTGTATGAATTTCTTCTTCAAATCATGTAACTTAATGGAATTAAAAAAAAAAATCCAAATACATCAAGATCAATAAAAATCAAACAGTATATTTAAAACATCATAATCATGATCCAATAACTACAAAAGTCTGAGTGGGGTATATGTTTTCAATACAAAGCTGTGTGGTAATGACTCTTTTGCATTGTTGACAGGACAACAATGCAGTAAAGTGTTTATTTTTATTATCCCAGCTATGCAAAATATGAAAAGAAGCTATCCCAAAAGATTAAAATTTGCCCTTAAATAAATGTTTAGTACTGTGTATAATGGAGTCCTAATCAATTATTATCAAGGTACAACTGTGACTTTGTGCCCTCAGTGTCAGGAGCAATTATGACAAGTCAAGCCCCCTTAAAGAACTATTATCTAAGCTCCTCTTCCATCAGCAGGCTTCCGTTACATCATATGTGTAATGTGTAACAACAAAAATCAATGCGAGCCTAATCTTATGTTTATACGTGACTCCTAAATACAGTACATGTGGCAATTTACTGATTGTCCAGTTTTCAAGCATTTTTTATTTTTTAAATCATCAAAATTAAATCAATGGGCAACAGGACATATCTCTCTTTATCCACACAATCAGGAACATAGTACAAAATGAGTACTTATCTCAATCTCAGCACCAATTACTCAATGTGGAGAGGTTAAGCAGAGCCCCTTTTGGAGAATACCCTTCCTCCGGAACCATAACCACTGGCAGCAGAACTACAGCTTGCTCAGAGTGGAAGAATCATAATGATCTGCCATGAGTGGTCTGATTTTCTTTTAACTCTTATTTACTTCAAACATTCATCCTTTCTGGGATTGCTTTAAATATTTGTGGTTGGTTTGCTTGATAATTATGATTTGAAATTAGTATGGAAACACCACCATAAATATTATGCACTAAGAGGCCCTTTTATTAAAAGGTTGCCACATGGCAATGGGCTTGCCGTGCAGCAATCCAGAACTACCAATGGCCCAATGTGGCCTCCAGTGGTAGTTCTGCCTCGAGCGTATGACATTTCCAGCAGAACAAAAACTGTTTTTGTAATTTTTACTGTAGCATCACCACACCCCTCAGTGGGTGGCGGTAAGTGCTCCCCGCCACATGGTAAGAGTAATCTTACTGTGTGGCCATTTTTTTAACCCACTGTGGGCAAAAAGGGCCCTGGCACATGGGAAAATTGGCCCCCAGCACTACTGCAGGGCTCTTTCTACCGCAGCTTGGTAAAAGGACCCCTAAATATATAGCACATTCTAGAATGCTTAGTTGGGGGAATTTAAAATGGTTTATACAATTGATTATTATCTTTGATGTAACACTTCAGTGCATATAATATAAATGTTTTTGGATAATGTGGGATACAAGAACCAAATACAAAAATAAAATAAAATAACCTCCCTTTTACAAAGCCTCACTAGCGGCTGCCGCACGGTAATGCCGACACAGCCATTCGCTTTGAATGGGCTGTGTCGGCATTACCACACTGGTAGCTGCTAGTGCTTTGTAAAGGGGGGAAGGGTAAATGATTATAGTAACATAGGGGCCCTTTTACTAAGCCGTGTAAGCGCCTACATGCGCCCTTGTACTAATTTAATTTTTGGCGCGCATCTGATATGTGCATCTGAGAAATATTTTTTTTATATTCTGGCGCGCATCAGATGGGATGGAGTTCCAAAGTATAACTAATAGCTGTGGTACGGGTTGAGTCAAGTCTGATGACAGAGGGGGTAGGAAGTCTAAAGTGACCAGCAGTGGAAGAGCGAAGTGAATGAGAAGGGTTACAGAGAATGAGGAGATGGGAAAGATAGTCTGGAGCTGATGGAAGTAGTTATTTGAAAACCAGAGTCAAAAGTTTAAACTGAATACACGAGGTAATCAGTGTTCTTGATGGAGCAGAATAGTGATGTGCTTAAAAGGACTGGTGTGATACCAAAGTCAAACTGTGGTGGATTGAACGAGTTGAAGATGCTTTAACGAAGACAGGGCCCCTTAATAAGTTAATGCACAAACAAATAAAGAACATCAGATAAAATCAACAGTTACAATGTCCTTTGACTATAGCCTAAGTATCAAAAGAAGTAGTTCAACGACCATCCCATAAAAACAAGTTTTCAGTTTTCTCATATGTACTAATACATCCTGTTTTTAACATTGCAGAATAAACCTGTAAATGTTTTTGGTCATCTTGTGGCTTGGTTTCTTTGAGATCTTTAGCCTTTTCCTGTTCATTTCAGATTTATCTGAAATATTAAGTAACATGGCTAGAACTATAAACTTGATGGTATGAAGTTCCAAAGATAAGGGTCAGCTATCAAAAAGATGTTGCTATGGGTCATTTGTTTCCTTTTGCCTGATGCTTGTAGAATCAACAATAATTTTTGATGGCTAGATCTCAAAACTCAGGAAGGAAACTAGTCAGTTAATAACAAAACCAACTAATTGTTTGTTAATTGGTACATTAATCTATAAACAATACAAACTAAGCCTTCCTCTTTCTTGGTAGCCAATGCAATTCATGCAGAAGTGGCATAATATGATCTATCCTCTCAATTTCCAGTGTTCACCCTTGCTGCTGAATTTTGGATTAATTAAAATGGTCTGATGCAAACATCTGGTGCACTTAAACATGTTGCAGAATTCCTGTTAAGGTTTAACTAATACCTGGACAACTTTACAAAAATTACTTGGGCACAAAAAGACACAATATCTATGTACTAGGTGAAGTTTAAAATTGAATTATATACAAATTATATACAGACAGCTGAGAATCGACAATGAAACACCCAATAGAAATAACCTTTGAGATTACTAGGACACCATGTCCCATCACTGACACTTTAACTCATAGTGATAAACCTGCTGCCTTATAAATAATTATCATTTCAGTTTTAATATAGTTAATGGACAACCTGTTATCCTGAAACCATGCTGTAATTTGGGAAAACTCAGAAATCATTTGCATAGATATTAGATCCTCATTATTTCAATCAAGGAAAATAATCTAATATAATAATTTGCTCCTGCAACGTTCCAATGTCTCTCACTACGTTTGTAACCATCTCCTGACATCACTCTCCCGCAGTAGAAGCCTGCTTGCCTGACATCAGGAGATGTTACTGTTGCCTGGGAAACCGTGATGCGTCTTCACCTCCCAGATCAGCAGTTCCGCCCCCCCACCCCCACCAAACGTCTCCTCCGATGTCCCCGCCACCCCTCTCCTTCCATGTCTGCCGGCCAGCCTGCAAATTACACCCTTGCTGGAACACAACTGGTGCCCTGGGACTTAGGGAACTAATCGATTAGGCAAACCGCAGGGCCCATAAAGTCAAACTTAACAGCTTGAATTTTATCCAGGACAAAATAGGTAACCAATGAAGAGTGCACAGCAATGGCCATGCAGACACCCACTGAAAATATGAAAATTCAATTTTCTGCCATTTTCAGGCAATGAAGCAAATGCCCTGGTAAACCTTATATGGCTTTCATTTCCATTTTGAATGTGTCAACATAGAGGGCAGAGCATGAAAAGCTGAGCAAATTGAGAAGTTTGGAGAACGTTGAGTACATTGAACAGTTCTAAGAATGGAGTAGGGATTTTTTTGATGAGCGGAGCAATTGAGCCAAGATATAACAAACTACTGATGAGACTGGCATTAGTTGAGTGAAACAGTGCACCCTATTGGTATTACAGATAAGTGCTTTCTTTGTTCAATGCTTATTTTTGCTAGAATAAAGCGTGATTAACAGGAGACAGTTTTGAAGTCATATGAAATTCAGTGTTACATTGATAAAATGATTGGTTTTGCTACATAAGATTTTGATAATAACAATGTATATTAATAATGGACACAATGCATGTTTGATTTTTTTCAATGCACATATAATTTTCAGAGTTTTCTAAGTGACCAATGAAAGATAAGATAAAGGAACCTGCATATGGAAGGCAGCATTATAGTCTTCCAGAGGTCTCTTTTTTTTCTCTCATAAGAGACAGCATAAATTATTCCAACAAGTATAGTGAGTTCGGTTGGTTGTTGGGAACCCTGGTGATACTCAGCTTCAACATAGCTTTGTTTATTTATCTAGGATCCCTGATGCAGGCATTCTGCTGAAACGCGGCCGTGTTAAGTCTATCTAATAAAGATTTTTAACAGCATATGGCTCCTGAGGTAATTTCTCCACTTGACTGTATCTGCTGTTTTGGTGCCCAAACCTATATATAGTACAGACAACTGTACCATCAACCAAAAATACTCCATAAACAACAGAGGTTGCAGTTGACACAAAAAATTGTATCTTAGCAGCATTGCCCTAACCACATGGGCCACTTTCCCTCCCCTACAAACCTTTGATTCTAAAACCAACTCAAATCTCACCTTCTTTGAAGACAAAACCTTTCACAATGTCTTAATGACTTTCTACTTGTTGGTGGGAACCTTTATAAATGCAAAATACTCTTTTCAACTTTTCAAGGTGTCCTATAGTGTAGTTTGGCATACTGGAGGGAATTCAATAAATGTTGGTGAAAATTCAGCACTGAAAACTTGAGTGCTAAGTGCTATGCTATAAAGGGAGCGTGGCCTCTATAGAATAGTGTTCAACGTGGATCCCGCACCCTACTTACGCCTGCTAAAAGCAGATACAAATGCTGACACCCAATTTAGGTGTACTTCAGGTGAATTATGTAAATTCATGTGCAACTTTTTGGAATGCCCCAGTCATGCCCCCTTTTCAGATACGCGCGATCGAAGTTAGGCACCGCATGCTTTATAGAATAGCATGCGGTAAGATGTGCATGCAAATATTTAAGACTGTACATTAACATCAATAATTGGTTGTTAGCACCCAATTATTAACGTTTCCAAACTCAGTCAAGTTTTATTTGTACGCACAAATATTTGGGCACAATATATAGAATCCGGTGGACTATGTACAAGAACACACCCAGCCAGTCAGGTTTTCATACAATTTGCATACAGTGGAGACAGTGCATGCAAATTTATCTCAAGCATATTTATTGTGGATATCCTGATAACTTGACTGGCTCGATGTGTCCCGGGGACTGGGTGAGAACCCCTGATACAAAGGAAAATATAGGTGCCTACTTTCCTTTACAGAGTCCTAGTCTAATACTGATAACAAATGCCTACAATTTACACCAGCCTTAGAGCTAGTGAAAGTGTGTATGTCGAAGTGTCAGAGATACACTATAACTTACATATACTCAACTCTTCCGATGTACGTTTCCTCAATATGGCCATGCCACATGAACTTTATCTTACCATAACATCACTTTGTATTTGTTCTCACCAGAGTCTACAAACGCCTCTCCGGTACTATGTAAGCCACATTGAGCCTACAAATAGGTGGGAAAATGTGGGATACAAATGTAACAAATAAATAAATAAAGGAGGATTCTTTTTTTTTGTTTCAAACTAATGTCATTAAAAGAGCATGCACTATAGTGCACCCTCCTTAAGAAGAGGGTGCATTAATACTGTTTCAAATGACAGCCCATCCCTAATGGGTAGGACATTGATAAGGTGGTTGACAATGGTCATGACAGCTAAATTGAGACAGCATCACTTTATTAGGGTAAACAGAAAAATAAAAGACAGTTTGGATGTCTGGAAACATTTTCTGCCCTGTGGTATGCAAAAGTAAGATTGTATTCTTCTCCTTGTCTCTAATGGCATAGGTTTGCTATCTACGCCTTGAGGCAACATGCCTGAAACTAGCACCAATTCAGGATAATCAGGGGCATAATTTTCCTGGACTTGTTTCTGATTATGACCACACTGCACATCTGGAGCAGGAGGCTGAGCAATGAAGTGTGATGTTCCGATCTGACAGTAAGGCAGATGTAGAAGTCAACAATAGGATGGCTGCTAAGACACAGGTCTTGATCTCCCTTCTGATAGAATTGGTTTTGAAATGCCTTGAGTGTAATGTAACTGTTTGTGCTTTGCCCAGACAAGGGGAAAATAATGATACAATTGATGCCTTGTCCCATTTTAAGTTGCTTCCTTCAGGTTTCTGGCACTATCTGATGAAACAAATGGCAACCCAGCCCCCTCAAATAATTGACTTCTGTTGAGAAAGAGGAAGAGGAGGTCTGCATGCTGTGCAATGCCAGGATAGCACTCATCTGGGTGGAGACAAAAAAGCAAAAGACTATAAGCACATCGTATACAAAACTCAGGAGTTGTCTTGTGCTGGGTGTCATGGGGGCAGAGACATGATTGCATAATCCCATATGCAATATTTCATTAGGGTTAATGGCACTAGGAATTTAAAAAAGGGTATATGGCAAAGGGAATACTTAAATATATTAGGGGTCCTTTTACTAAGGTGTGCTGAAAAATGGCTTGTGGTAGTGTAGGCGTGGGTGTTGGGTGCACGCCAATCCGTTTTTCAGCGCACCTGTGAAAAAAGACCTTTTTAAAAATTTTGCCAAAAATGGACATGCGGCGAAATGAAAATTGTCGCGCATCCATTTTCAGTCTGAGACTTTACTGCCAGACATTGACCTAGTGGTAAAGTCTCATGCGTAACCAGGTGGTAATGACCTACGCATGCCAAGTGGCGCAAATAGCTGATGCGCACCAGAAAATAAAAAATATTTTTGGGGCGTGTGTAAGTGGATACACGCCAAAAATGAAATTCCCGCAAGGGACATGCGGTGGCTGTGCGGTAACTCCATTTTGGCGTGCATTGGGTACACGTAGACACCTACGTTGCTTAGTAAAAGGACCACTTAATGAACAAAGAATAAAAAAAGAACTAGAGAAGATGTCTGCAGCCATTTGCAGAAAAAGAAGAGGAAGACTAGGATAAGAAATCAAAAATGTAATGAAAGTAGTTAGAACCAGGTTGCCACATTCCTGAATTAGGCTAGTGCAACTGTTGAGAGGGTGTCAGATCACAGGAGAAATCCTATAACTGGGTGCCATGTATTAGGCAATTTGATGGGATGCAGTGAGTGCCAATTCTGTAATGGCATTTGTGCACCAAGATGCCATTATAGAAAATGCCATCGGCATGCCTACAATTTATATGCCAATAGTTATACCAGTCAAAGCACTGGCATAACTTTATGTGCATAAATGTGGTAAAGACATGCGTATCTTACATTATTCATAAATTATACATGGAAGTCAGCTCATGTGTACGCTTCTTGCAAATATGCGCTATAGCACTTATGCAACCCTTAAAAGAAGAGTGCATGGGGTACTTATGTGCATAAGTGCTATTTATCTTGGAACTTATGTGCATGAGGTTGTAACTGCTGGTGTCTAGTTATAGAATTTCCTTTAGAATATTTATCTCTTATGCAAGTGGATCTGATCACCAAAGTCCATATACAATCTGGAGGATGGTAAATTAATATGTGAAGTTTCCCCTAAAAGGTTAACACCTGCTCCACATCCAGAGGCACAAAGACATTGATGTTTGGCTTGAGAAAATTAAACCCTAGAGGCTACTGCATGCATAATTCTCCTTCTCTTGTTTCCTAAGGCAAGACAAGATCTTCTGAAGGCCACTGTGCCAGAATAAAAAGAGAGAAGGGTTGTAGGCTTTGCAGTGCAGAGCCTTCTCTTGGATCACAAAGTGTAAGCAAAGTGCAAATATTCGCCCTAGATATTTCACAGAAAGGTTGATACCATACATAGGAATATATAGCTAAGCTTTAGTACCTATAGCCAAAGCAAACAAGTGGTGTCCAAAAGCCCAGTCCGGCCATTTGTACAGAAGTCAAATGTATGCAAGCTGTTTAACCCATTAGTGCCCAATGTCCCCATAATAAGCCAAAAAGGAACAAATCATGGGAACATTGGGCACTAATGGGTTAATGGGGAATACTTCAAATTTTGGAGTAATTGCCACTTCAGATACACCTATGAAAGTGAGTAGGGGAATCATCCTCAAACCAAGGGACCCTTTTACCAAAGTGCATTAAACAGTTAACTTGTAAATTAGTGTGTGCTGTTAGAACACCATCATGGTAACTATTGTTATTAACTGCATTCTGTGTTAGGGGGTGACAACTGGGTGTGTTATGGGTGGAGAATGGGCATGTACCCCCAAACTGCAGTTAGCACATGGTACTTAAATAATATTGGGCCCCTTTTACCAAACTGTGGCAAAAGGGGGCCAAAGCTGCACGCTGATGCCCCTTTTACCACAGCTGGTAAAAGGGAAGTCTTGCTTTCCTATAGGAAATGGCCAGGCAGCAAGTAAAGCATTTTGGGGGGCAGCCCTTACCGCAACCCATTGAGGTGGCAGTAAGGGCTTCCATGTTAACCCAGCAGTAACCATAAATGATGATTTGCTAGGGGTGGGAAGTACCGTCGGGCTGCTACGGTAGCCCGGCAGTATTTCTTTTATAGCGAGTGGTAAACACGCATTGGGCTTACCACTGCTTAGTAAAAGGAGCCCATTGTCACTTGTACAGTTAGCATGGGTGAATAATTTTAACATCATGTACTTGGAAGAAAAAACACAGTTAATATACTAGAACAGTTAACTAATCACATGGGGGGAAAAAAACGAACATTAAAACCAAAAAACCTTCATATCTCAGGGGTTCTTTTACAAAGGCACACTAGCGTTTTTAGCGCATGCTAAAAATAAGCATGCGCTAAATGCTAAAAACACTAGTGTGCCTTTGTAAAAGTCCCCCTCAGTGTACAACCTGTAAATTGAGAACCCTAAACATAATACTTAGCTTAAAGTAAACGGGAACTGCAAAAAAAAAAAAACATGGATTGGTCCAATTCAATAGTTGTTAGCACTGGTTCCCATGTAGCTAAGTGGAAAGATAGGACCACACAAAAGACGGTCCTATATTTGCCCATGTAGGGGTCCTTTTATTAAGCTGCAATATAAAATGACCACAGTGCCCCCTTACATGGGTTACCCTTTTTCTCATGTGCTAAGGCCATTTTTACCTTAGTAGTAAAATGACCAATTTTCCATTTTTTTTTCAATGAATGGCCATGTGCTAATGTTATTAGCACATGACCATTCAAAATATGTAGTGCCAACACTTATTTTGTAGGTATTAAGGACTCACATGCTAATCCTGTGCTAATCAGTTACCACACAGTAATGTAGTTATGTTGATTAGTGCAGAAATGCTCACTCTCTACCCCCACACAATTTGCATTCGGAGATCACAAAATTACAGCAGGATGCCTAGGTGCAGTAAGCCATTTTCATCTGCGGTAAGCACACACTCAGACTTACTTCAGCTTAGTAAAAGAACCCCTTAGTTATGCATGTGCTTGCACTGAATATTGGTCAGCACCTACATAACTTCTTGGTCATTGGCTGACCAAGGCATTCAGTGGCCCTTTTACAAAGCGCCGGTAAGCCCAATGTGTGAATACTGCATCCAGGCCCCTGGTTTGGCTGGCGGGGGTCCCCGACCCCCACCAGTTGAAGTCTTCTTCAGCGCCGGTCTCCAGCGCAGCCGTGTTCGCTGCCCCGCTCTTCTTTTTTCTTGCTCCTCCTGTGCACGCTGACACTCCTTTACGTGAAACTGAGAAGGAACGTCAGCATGCACAGGAGGAGGAAGCAGAAAGAAGAGCAGGACAGTGAACGCAGCTGCGCCGGAGACCAGCGCTGAAGAAGGCTTTGGCTGGTGGGGGTTGGGGACCCCCGCCAGCAAAAGTATTTGTTTGTGAGGGGAAGCGGCAAGGAAGTGAGGTGGTGGGGAGGACGAGGAAGTGAGGTGAGGTGGTGGAGGGGGGGCAAGGATGGGAGGCGAGACGGTGGAGGGGGCGAAGATGTGAGGCAAGGCGTGGCGGTGTGGGGGCAGTGAGGCGGCACTCAAAATGTGCCCCCAACCTCAAGCTCTGGCCCCCTCCCAACCTTGAGGTCTGGCTACGCCCCTGCCGGATGCCATTCCAGAACTACCGCTAGCCCAACTTGGCCACCGGCAGTAGCTCCGGCTCTAATGCACCATAAAATGATTTTTATAGCACAGTGCTAACTCAGCAGTAATCG
The DNA here is from genome assembly GCF_901765095.1 of Microcaecilia unicolor. NCBI lineage: Eukaryota > Metazoa > Chordata > Amphibia > Gymnophiona > Siphonopidae > Microcaecilia > Microcaecilia unicolor. Next base: position 79,413,913 of record NC_044036.1, read on the forward strand.
GTTATCACCACATGTTGCCTGGTTACCGCCGGGTTACGGTGGGAGCCCTTACCGCCACCTCAGTGGCCACCCGGTAAGAGTTATCTTATCACATGACCATTTGGGGGGGGTGGAAGGCATTTTACCCACTGCTATAAAAAGGGTCCTAGTACATGGGAAAAGCATCCCCCACCGCTACCGCAGGCCCATTTTTCCCGCACCTTAGTAAAAGGACTCCCTCAATGCTGGTGCCCTGACATGGCCATGGCATTGGATATCCAGGTTACATTCAGCCCATGGCAGTCAGCGCATTTAAAATCTCTGACATTCATATGCTGAATATTAGGTGGTATAGGTGTAGACATTTAACCACGATTCTGTAAAGTCACCAAAAATTGTGCGCACAAATTTAGGCATGTTTCTAATTTGTGTGCACAATTTAATCAAATAACAAGTCAATTAGTGCCAATAATTGGCTTTTTAACAAGCAATTATTGAGACTAATTGAATTGGGACCAACATGCATAAAGTTAGGTGCGGGATCCGTGCCTAAAATTTACGTGTGTTCCAAAAAAAGGGGTGCAGAAATGAGAGGATCACGAATGTTTTGGGGCCAAATGGGGGCATGGCTTCAAATTCTGCACCTAATTACAGAATAATGGTGCTCCATGCATAACTTCAGGCATAGGTATTTGCACTACATTTCATTGGTGCAAATGGCAGCACCTACATTTGCACTTGACTCTCCGCTTAAGCATATAGTCTATAAACTGCACCAAACTTTAGGCATGGCTTGCAGAATTCTACTTAAGTGGTGGTGGTGTGTGTGTGTGGGGGGGAGGGGGGGTTGGTGCCAATTTTAGGCGCCAATTATAGACTCTAGCTGTTATAGCTGCTGCAGGACAAGTGTAAATGTCTGCATCTGTGATGTACACAAGATTGCTGCCCTCATGCTAGTATTTCGAGTAGGCACCTACTTGTCTTTATAAAATTAACCTAAAATAGGCACCTAAAAATGAGGTTACATTAGGTGCTCCCTTATAAAATTGCCTTCAGTAAAGCAACACAAGTAGACATAATAAAAACACCACAGGAAAGATGGGGTGGGTGAGGACCTAGTAAGAATTTACTGGCCTCTCCCACGGTGGCATCTGGTCAGCAAAAAAGGAGATAGCGTACAAAATGGGGAATGCTAAGTGCATATAATTAGGGGGCACATGGGATGGATACCTGTTTATTATAGGCAACCACCGAGGCTCAGGTGACGGATATGGGTGGCTGAGTAAAATGGCTTAAAACAAAGAAATAAATTTTTCCAAGACCAGCCATGTTTCATGAATTTAACATATGATTAATAAAAATGTGATGAACAGTATGGTGAAGCTGTCCCATGCTCCAACTACCCAGTGTGATGCAGCTGGATGAGGGACAAAGGAAATACTATTACGAATGTAACATAAATAAATAAAAAGAATATCTCCTTGCTGTGAGCCCTGGCAATTCCCTGAATAGTCAGGTCTACATAGTTAATAAGATAAGCCTATGGCCTATACATCCACTTGGTAATCTGGTTTTATTATGTTACTGTGTTATAATAAAGATGTTTGCAGTAATATTGTGCCTTTATTCTGGGAGAATCAGTGGGAAAACATAAGGAAACTGAACAGCTTATTAATGTTGTGTAATGTGGATCATTGTATTTGTATCACAGAGTACAGGTACTGGCCCTAGTTATTTGACAGAAAGTTGATACCTTTTATACCAATTCCAAATTTGCATTCACAACAAGAGGACCTCCTATGCCTTCCCTCCCACAATGAGATCTGATTGCAGTTCCGAAGAACTAGAGCTTTTAGAGAGGTGGCCACAGTATTATGGAATAAACTGCCTGGAGATATTAGGCAATCAAAAGACTTCCTTCATTATTGTAAGGAAGTAAAAGTCATGGCTATTTAGCCAGGCATTTAAGGAGCAAGAAATACAAATCAGGTTTCTCCCTGACTTCATGCAGTTAATATTAACATGATTTAAGAAGTAGAAAATAGGCATGTGCATAGAACAATATTCAAAATTTTCCCTGATTATAGAGCATTTTTTTGTGTTCATTTCACACACAGCTGGTTTAATATAATAAAAAAAATCATATGCATTAGAATATTAAGGGGGCCTTTTACTTAAGCTTAGCTCAAGTTACCTGCTGCAGGGCCCATAGGAATAAAATAGGCCTTGCAGCAGATAACTTGAGCTAAGCTTTAGTAAAAGACACCCTAAGTGGGATAATTCTATAAGTGAGCACCTCCTTTTAGGTTCCCCAATGCTATATGGTGAAAGCCTATTCTATAATGGCATCTGGGTGCCTTAAATTGTGCCGCATTGAACTGAAGCTTAGTGTGTGGGGAAAGTCCCACTTTAAAATGCGCTAAGCCCAGATTCTAATGCCTTCTAGTAAAAAGGCCCCCAAATAAGCTGATATGAAATTGTCCAATGTATGTGATACATTCATAGATATTCCTGGGGTTGGGGAATATATGGAATGGAGCTATGACTGACATCTATGTGCCTATTCTTACTGGCACAAACAAATACAACTTAGATCAGGTATAAATTTGTGCTCCTACCTCCACTGAGGTAAGTTTTCCAGGGCACATATGCCCCCATGTGCCTTCCTTATTTAGTTTCCCTGTTTTAAAATCACCCATCCACATGTCAAAATGTTATTGTAAGTCAGCTGTACCCATGATTTGGTTTTATTAGCTTTTAGATTGTACATTGGCAGTTCAGAGAGATCATTAACAAATGTGAATAAATAAAATAACTTTTCTCTGTCATTAATTCTCAGATCACCTACACAGCTCATGCAAGGCATCCAGCAGAGAGAAGGCCACAATATACTACCCTTCCTAGCCCTGTGCAATTGATGATTTGGGCTCTGAACCCATTTAAGGTCTCAGTGCTGGCCAGAGATGGATCACAAGTTTGTGGACCCTGGGCCAACTAGCACATAGAACCCCCCTCCTCCTTTCTGACCACAACTGTCAAGTACACAGTTTTATTATCCATCACACAAGGATGTTTAGCTTAACAGGGTCACTTAAAGACTTATGATCCACTTAACAATAATAGCATCAACAAAAACTGACAAAATGTCAATGACAAATGACATGAATGACATAAGCGGAAGTAAGTTGCATAGAGTATGAAAAACATAGTTTACATAGACATTGGTAGATGGAAGAAAAGTAAATATTTTGCTTGGTCAAGTTACTGTTAGTCTTATAGGGTACTGACATGAGCATTAACAAATGGTAAACGCCAAGGTTTCAACAGAGTTTATAAATAGATTTATCACATTCCAGAAGAACACAACTACCCGACTGTACAAGTAGGCTGCTATGTAAAGCCTGCCTTGATAATGAGAAGGGCCCTTCCCCCACAGACCTTTGGGTCACTGGTAGGCCCATGTAGGAATCCGTTTCTGCTGGCCCTTTGGTTAGACAAATGCATCAGGATCTGTATGTAGCAAACATAAATACATTGACCATCAACAGATTACAAAACAGATCATGCTGAGTAGTGGCAACATGTTGTGGGACAGGGAGGAACTTCACCATGATTAGCCAGGTTAAGTGGCTAGCACTGAAGATCTATGCTAGCCACTCAACTTTATTTCCCCAACTTAGGTCTACCTATATGCCCAGCATATTCAATCATCTACAACAGTTTCCAGAGAAGCTAAATGTTCTCACCTAATGAAATTTCAGAGGCTAACTCTAACTGTTCAGCCTACTCAACTTTCAACAGCTTTGATCTAGTCTGCTAAGTATTGATAGTTACTTACACACTTTTGAAACTGATATCAGTGTTACTGTGTCATTCATTCATATCCTATCATTCCCAGTGCTTTTTTTGTGCCGTTACGCAACGGTACGGCGTACCGGCACCTTTTTTTGCCCACCCCCCCCCCCCCCGCGACACTCCGGGCGAGTCCTGCACTTAGTTTTTTTCTTTTAAGACTCAGAACGCGCGAACGATGCAGCCGGCAGCAATTGAAAGAGGCTGTCTGGGCTGGCGTCTGCGTCGGAGCTTCCCTCACCCTCTGCGAGTCCCGCGAAACAGGAAGTTGTAACAACGAAGGTGGGACTCGCAAAGGGTGAGGGAAGCTCCGATGCAGACGCCAGCCCAGACAGCCTCTTTCAATCGCTGCCAGCTGCATCGTTCGCACGTTCTGAGTCTTAAAAAAAAAAAACTAAGTGCAGGACTCGCCCGGAGTGTCGCGGGGGGGGGGGGGGGGGGAGAAGGATTGGGGAGAGAAAGAGGGAAACCAACAGAGGGAAGGATTGGGGAGAGAGAGAAAGAGGGAAACCAACAGAGGGAAGGATTGGGGAAAGAGGGAAACCAACAGAGGGAAGGATTGGGGAGAGAGGGAAGAGGGAAACCAACAGAGGGAAGGATTGGGGAGAGAGGGAAAGAGGGAAACCAACAGAGGGAAGGATTGGGGAAAGAGGGAAACCAACAGAGGGAAGGATTGGGGAGAGAGGGAAAGAGGGAAACCAACAGAGGGAAGGATTGGGGAGAGAGAGAAAGAGGGAAACCAACAGAGGGAAGGATTGGGGCGAGAGGGAAAGAGGGAACCCAACAGAGGGAAGGATTGGGGAGAGAGAGAAAGAGGGAAACCAACAGAGGGAAGGATTGGGAAGAGAGGGAAACCAACAGAGGGAAGGATTGGGGGAGAGAGGGAAAGAGGGAAACCAACAGAGGGAAGGATTGGGGAGAGAGAGAAAGAGGGAAACCAACAGAGGGAAGGATTGGGAAGAGAGGGAAACCAACAGAGGGAAGGATTGGGGAGAGAGGGAAACCAACAGAGGGAAGGATTGGGGAGAGAGGGAACCCAACAGAGGGAAGGATTGGGGAGAGAGAGAAAGAGGGAAACCAACAGAGGGAAGGATTGGGAAGAGAGGGAAACCAACAGAGGGAAGGATTGGGGAGAGAGGGAAAGAGGGAAACCAACAGAGGGAAGGATTGGGGAGAGAGAGAAAGAGGGAAACCAACAGAGGGAAGGATTGGGAAGAGAGGGAAACCAACAGAGGGAAGGATTGGGGAGAGAGGGAAACCACAGAGGGAAGGATTGGGGAGAGAGGGAAAGAGGGAAACCAACAGAGGGAAGGATTGGGGAAAGAGGGAAACCAACAGAGGGAAAGATTGGGGAGAGAGAGGGAAACCAACAGAGGGAAGGATGGGGAGAGAGAGGGAAAAACATATGGAAGGATTGGGGAGAGAGGGGAAAAACAGATGGAAGGATTGGGGAGAGAGGGGAAAAACAGATGGAAGGATGGGGAGAGAGAGGGAAAACACAGATGGAAGGATTGGGGAGAGAGGGAAAAACAGATGGAAGGATGGGGAGAGAGAGGGAAAACAGATGGAAGGATGGGGGAGAGAGAGGGGGAAAAACAGATGGAAGGATGGGGAGAGAGAGGGGGAAAAACAGATGGAAGGATGGGGGAGAGAGAGAGGGAAAACGGAAGGATGGGGAGAGAAAGAGGGAAGACGCTGGATGGAAGAATGCAGAAAGAAATAGGGGAGACACTGGAAGGATGGGGAGAGAAAGCAGAGCTGCTGGATGGAAAAGGGGAATAGAGAAAGACTGGAGAATAAGAGGAAGGGGCATGGGGGAGAACAAGGGTGAGGAAAAGATGAAAAGCCACAGGTAGATGAGGAAATTAAAGAATGGATAGTAAGAATGAATTAAATCTGGACAGAGAGAGAGCCTGAAAAATATTGAAGAAAGCAAAGAAAAAGGAGACAAAAATGACAAATGGCACAGAAGAGTTAAGCGAAAACAAAGGAAAGCAGAATCACAGACTGGGACCAATATGGAAAGAAAAACAGTCACCAGACAACAAAGGTAGAAAAAAAATCATTTTATTTTCATTTTAGTGTTTGTAATATGTCCAATTTGAGAATTTACATTGGCTGTCTTATTTTGAACTGGGTATACTGGAGCTGTAAGAGCTTACAGAGATTATTTATCATGAAAAAAAATCACGTTATTTTTTTCTCCTATAGTACTATAATATTTTCAATGATGTCTGTTTATATGCGCCATGGCTGGTATAGGGGTGTGTGGTTAATGTGGGTGTGGCTATCATAGGGGTGGAGCCATATGTGGTGACCCCCGCCCATAATGAGTACCGGCACCTTTTTTTCTACAAAAAAAGCACTGATCATTCCTATCATCTGTCAAAGATTCTAAGGCCCAGAACTGGGTTCTATCCAATATGCATCTTTTGGTCAGGCTATTAACCTGGCATGAAGATTGACTGGTTTCACATTATTCAAAATTTGGCATGACATTGCATATAAAACACAGGGGGTTACTTGAAAAAAAAACTTGAAGATGTTGGTCTTTATATAGCAACGTTATTGTATCCTGTGAGATGATCTTCTTCAATTGTCTGGGCTTATACAAGTATTACAGGTTCTATGACTTGGATATGGCTTCCTTATCCAATGAGAACAAAAATGTCAACACCAAAAATCACAAAAATTAGACAGGTATGAGTTACTCTCTTTTTTTTCTACAGACAGATTAGCGACTCCCACCTTAGGGTGTTCTAAACAATAACATTTACTATATAGTAGCTTCATTGTATGTCCCATAGTCCTTGTATGTTTGGAAAGAGTAAACAATTGATTCACATCAATCCGTTCCACTCCCTCTGCATTCTATAGACCTCTATCATATCTCCCATCTCTTCTCCAAGCTGAAAAGCTGTAGCCTCTTTAGCTTTCCTTGTACAGGTATCATACATACATAACATAGTAACATAGTAAATGACGGCAGATAAAGACCTATATGTATTGCCCCATCCCCTTAAATATTTTTGTTGTCCTTCTCTGTACCTTTTCTAATTCCACTATATCTTTTCTGAGATGTTGTGACCAAAATTGCCCACCAACTAACTTTGTAAGTCTAGATGCTTTGAAACATATGTAACTTTGTAAGTCTAAGTGCTTTGAAAATACGCCTTTATATTTGAGATGCAGTCGCTTCATGGAGAAATATGAAGGAGTGGCCTAGTGGTTAGGGTGGTGGACTTTGTCCCTGAGGAACTGAGTTCGATTCCCACTTCAGGCACAGACAGCTCCTTGTGACTCTGGTCAAGTCACTTAACCCTCCATTGCCCCAGGTACAAATAAGTACCTGTATACAATATGTAAGCCACATTGAGCCTGCCATGAGTGGGAAAGCGCAGGGTACAAATGTAACAAAAACAAACATTACTTTATTCTCAGTTTTGTTCTCCATTCCTTTCCAAATATTCCTAACATTCTATTTGCTTTCTTATCCATCGCTGCACACTGAACAGAGGGTTTCAACATATCATCAATGATGACAACTAGATCCTTTTCCTGGGCAATGACTCCTAATGTGGAACCTTACATCATGGCTACAGTTTGGGCTTCACTTCCCTATATGCATCACTTTTCACTTGCCATTTGGATGCCCAGTCTTTGTCTCTTGAGATCCTCCTACAATTTTACACAATCCTCTTGTTATTTAACAACTTTGAATAACTTTGTTTCATCAGCAAATTTAACTACCTCACTCATTATTTCCATTTCTAGACCATTTATAAATATTTTAAAAAGCAGCAGTCCCTATATACATACCTAGGGGATTATGCTATTTACCCTTCTCCATTAGAAATATTGATTATTTAACCCTACTTTTATTTTAACCAGTTCTTAATCCACAATAGAACATTGCCTCCTATTCCATGACTTTCTAATTTCCTCAGGAGATATTCATGAATCATTTTGTCAAATGCCTTCCGAAAATTCAAATACATAATATCAACCATCTCACCTTTATTCACATGTATATTTACCCTTTCAAAGAAATATAGCAGATTGGTGAGGCTAGATTTCCCATGGTGAAGTCCATATTGGCTTTGGCCCATTAATCCATGCCTCTTTATATGATCAGTAAGTTTTTTTTCTTTATAATAGTCTCAACCGGCACTACTATCAGGCTCGCCAGTCTATCCTGGGTCACCTTTGGAACTCTTTTTAAAAATTTCTGCTACGTTAGCTACTTTCCAATCTTCTGGTACCACACTCAGTTTTAAAGAAAAAATATATTACTAACTATAGCTCTGCAAGTTCATTTTTTAGTTCTATAAATATTCTGGGATGTATACCATCCAGTCCAAGTGATTGTTCCACTCTTTCATTTGTCATATTGCACCATTACATTTTCCAGAAGAAGATAATTTTCAGTTTCAGAAAGTTATCCAGGAAACTTCATAATTGCTTGGGCACATGCCTTTGAAAGCTGCCCTCAAATGCCCAAAGTTGGGTCCTAGAATTTGACATGGGTATCAATTAGCCAGTTAATTGGTGCCTAATTGAAGTTACACACAACTATTCTCCCCTATACACTATTCATAACTTGGTGCCTAACTTTTCCTGCACACAACCCAAAAGGGGACATTGACTAGGGAGGGGCATATGTGGGTTATGGGCATTCTCAAAAAAAGTTATAGAAATGAGCCGATCCACGCCTAACTTTGGGCTCTGGACTTATACCTATCAGGCATAAATCCGGCCCCCAAAGTTAGGTGTGGCCTATACGCCATGCCAATATTCTATAAATATCTGAAGCCCTTTATAGAATAGGGGCACAAAGCAGATCTTTTCATATATAGAATCCCCCCAGACTGTTTAATACAAATAGTAATGGAATTAATGCAGAGGCCAGTACACTGATATGTGTCACATATACCCCACAGCTAAGTATTGCCTTCAATTTTATATTGAAAAAAAAGTCAGCATTGCAAGGTTAACTTTGTAGCCAATTGATATTTAGCTCACAGCAGTTAGTATTTTGTTAAACGCTGACTGCCTCTTACAGAATTAGACTCATATATTCAGTAATGGGCCATGTCCAGGCACCAGCACTGAATATTCAGTGGTAATTATAGTTGTGCGGCTTCTGGACGATATTCAGCAGGGGCCCGTACAAGTGTCTTATGCGAGTCCCAGCTGAATATCGGCCGGAACCCGCAGAAGGTATTCAGGTGCCGTCTTTCCCCCGATACTCTCTCCGTACCTCATAGGCGTAGTTTGACTGTTTCATTTGGGGGGGGGGGGGGCAAAGGAAGGGGCGGGGCATATTAGCATATTCATTTGCATATATGTATATGCAAATTATGCTAATATGGAGGAAGGAAGGGAGCAAGAGCTGGCTTTTTTGGGAATAACCAGTGTTCGTTTGCCAATGGATAGCCACTGAATCAGAGAGGCAGCGGGTTTGGCGACAGGCAGTGGTGTGCTGGCAAATGTTTAACAACAGGCTCTCCCCCCAGTCCCCCTCTGCGCCCCCCCAAATTACAGAGCTGGCTATAGCCGGGGAGAGAGCCTGGGGGGGGGGGGGGTATAAATAAGTAAATATAAACTTTTAATGTTGAGCACCTGATTCTCAAAGTGAACATATTGCAAACACTATAATGAAAATAAAATGATTTTTTTCTACCTTTGTTGTCTGGTGACTGTTTTTCTGATCATGCTGGTGCAGTATCTGATTCTGCTGCTATCTGTCCTCTTAACTCCGTTTCCAGGGCTTCCTTTCCATTTATTTATTTCTTCCTTTCTTCTTCATTTCTGGTCCTCAGCTTCTGCCTATTTTCTTCATCCATGTGCAGTTTTTCTCCTCTCTTCCTTTTCCCTCATCTCATCTCCTTCCTCACTCTTTCCTCCCCTCCATCCATGTCCAGCATTTCTTTTCTCTCCCCTGCCCTCCATCCACCCAGTCCAACAGTGACCCTCCTCTCCCCTGTCCCCATACCCAGTGGCCCTCCTTTCCCCTGCCCTCCATCCACTCAGTCCAGTAGTGACCCTCCTCTCCCCTGCCCCCATGCCCAGTGGCCCTCCTTTCCCCTGCCCTCCATCCACTCAGTCCAGCAGTGACCCTCCTCTCCCCTGCCCCCATGCCCAGTGGCCCTCCTTTCCTCTGCCCTCCATCCACCCAGTCCAGCAGTGACCCTCCTCTCCCCTGCCCCCATACCCAGTGGCCCTCCTTTCCCCTGCCCTCCATCCACCCAGTCCAGCAGTGACCCTCCTCTCCCCTGCCCCCATACCCAGTGGCCCTCCTTTCCCCTGCCCTCCAACCACTTAGTCCAGTAGTGACCCTCCTCTCCCCTGCCCCCATGCCCAGTGGCCCTCCTTTCCCCTGCCCTCCATCCACCCAGTCCAGCAGTGACCCTCCTCTCCCCTGCCCCCATGCCCAGTGGCCCTCTTTTCCCCTGCCCTCCATCCACTCAGTCCAGCAGTGACCCTCTCTCCCCTGCCCCCATGCCCAGTGGCCCTCCTTTCCCCTGCCCTCCATCCACTCAGTCCAGCAGTGACCCTCCTCTCCCCTGCCCCCATACCCAGTGGCCCTCCTTTCCCCTGCCCTCCATCCACTTAGTCCAGTAGTGACCCTCCTCTCCCCTGCCCCCATGGCCAGTGGCCCTCCTTTCCCCTGCCCTCCATCCACCCAGTCCAGCAGTGACCCTCCTCTCCCCTACCCCCATGCCCAGTGGCCCTCCTTTCCCCTACCCTCCATCCACTTAGTCCAGTAGTGACCCTCCTCTCCCCTTCCCCCATGCCCAGTGGCCCTCCTTTCCCCTGCCCTCCATCCACCCAGTCCAGCAGTGACCCTCCTCTCCCCTGCCCCCATACCCAGTGGCCCTCTTTTCCCCTGCCCTCCATCCACTCAGTCCAGCAGTGACCCTCCTCTCCCCTGCCCCCATACCCAGTGGCCCTCCTTTCCCCTGCCCTCCATCCACTTAGTCCAGTAGTGACCCTCCTCTCCCCTGCCCCCATGCCCAGTGGCCCTCCTTTCCCCTGCCCTCCATCCACCCAGTCCAGCAGTGACCCTCCTCTCCCCTGCCCCCATACCCAGTGGCCCTCTTTTCCCCTGCCCTCCATCCACTCAGTCCAGCAGTGACCCTCCTCTCCCCTGCCCCCATACCCAGTGGCCCTCCTTTCCCCTGCCCTCCATCCACTCAGTCCAGTAGTGACCCTCCTCTCCCCTGCCCCCATACCCAGTGGCCCTCTTTTCCCCTGCCCTCCATCCACTTAGTCCAGCAGTGACCCTCCTCTCCCCTCCATTCATTCCGCCCTCTCCCCGTTCCTTCTCCCCCCCCCCCCCCCCCAGCGAGCCAGTTCTCCTCCCTCCCTCCGGATCCGTCCCTCACCAACGATCTTCGAATTTTTCACCTGCCCGGCCCGCTAGCGCTGACTCTCCTCTGCTGGTTCATGCTTCAAAATGGCCACCGAGACTTCTCGCGAGGCCGCCTCTGAAAGTCTCGGTGGCCATTTTTAAAGCGCGAACCAGCAGGGGAGAGAGCGCTAGCGCCTAGCGGGCAGGCAAAGGATTCGAAGATCAGGTCGGTGAGGGACGGATACGGAGGGAGGGAGGAGAGCCAACTCACGGGGGGGCCAGGGGGGGCGGAGAAGGAACGGGGAGAGGGTGGGGTGAAGGGAGAGCTGCCTGTTGCCGGCCCTGCGTTTGGGGGAGCATTGCCCCCCCTCACCCCCCCCCCCAGTCTACGCTCATGCCGTACCTCCTTCCCAAACCCCTTTGATTATGTTAGGCCACCCCAAGGGCCTATTTAAAGACTCTAGTAGTCCAGTAGGGGAACAGAAGTGAACAAAAAATGGCTACTACAACCTCTAGTGGCAGCCTTGTGGTACTTCAGTAGCATGTCAGCAACACTCTGGTGAGCTTTAATAGTAAATTTAAGACAGTGACATGATACTTCACACATCCTGGTTTAGAAATGAGGATCATTATACAATAAAGCTTTGCAACCATGGTGGATTCAGGAGTTTTTGTCCTCTCCTTGGCCACTGACACTCTTGGTATGTGTCAATCTATCCTATTTAGATATATCCCCCCCCTCCCCAATAAAAGCTTTCCTTGAGGACCAGGAACTAGACTTCAATATTTCTCTACTAATTACTAATTACCACCATTGCCTCCTATAAGATAAGCACATTTCATAGTGCTTTATGAATTCATCAGTAGCTGATTTCATCACAGGAAAATTCAATTAGATGAAAGCCGTACTGCATTGCTTAATCACACAACAAATTTATCTTCAGGTAAAATAGTTTTGAGGTTTTATCATTTGTAAAAACAGAGTGCAACTGAATCCCAAATTATATTAAATGTCCAATCTGTAGCAGTACTTTTCAGTTGCTAATTGGTGCTCTATCTCTTGTGGTTGAGAATGACTCACTGAAGGATTCCTAGGCTTTTAAAAAAGGAGCATAAAGTCATTAACAAAACTTTTTTTCTATTGGAAATAGGAACTATCTCAGAAGATAGACAGACAGATAGTAGCGATGACTTTAATTACTTTAAAAATAACTATTAGAGGTAATTCTCAATCTCTGTTTAGACTGCGGGTCTGCAAGGGGAGCCCTGTAAGCTCATTTCCAAATAGAAAGTCCCGCAGGAGTTTCCCTTTGAAAATGAACCACACTGTACTCTTCCAGTATGCATTGGAACAGAGGCAAATGACCCACATGAAATCACAGTGTGTATTTCTCTTCCCCCAACCTAATCTACAGTCAAGTTTCCTCTTGGGAAAAATATGTACCTTGTGAAACAGCATACATAACTACATCCTTCCCAAGAGGATAGGTAGTCTTCAAAAGGCGTTTTTACATGGACTATGGCAAACTCTTGAGTCAGTTACTGTTGTCATTTGCTTTCCTATGTAAAAATCCTTGGAAATTATCCTCTTTATAAATTGTGACTGAAACTGTGCATAGCCTGTGTGTCATTTTCAGACCATTTCTCTGTAGCTTTTTGAAATAAGAGGTACAGTACATAAAAAACTCATTTTATCAAATGATTTACAATTGTTTTCTACATAAGCATGACACTCATAATGAACCTAATGGTGATCTGCTTGCTTGGATCAATAGTCTCATGCATTAAAACAGAACTAAAAGCCCTGCATACTCAGAATCAATGACAACTCTAATTCGACAAACTATACAAATAACAGAATAAAAAAGATTAAAAAAAAAAAACTAGTAAGGGTATTGCAATCCTTAAAATGTTAACCCCATCTATGCTGTTAATATAACTGTAATTTTGCATATAAGGAAATTAGTTTTATAACAAGGCATCATGCTGTAGGTAACACGCCAGGCATGACTTTTAGAAGGCAGAAAAAAGTACATGTTTACAAACTTTTATTGCAACAACACTTACTTTCACAGGCAGACATGGAATCTTGATGAATTGGTTGATCTTGGACTGACAGACTGTTGGTTATAGTTTGGATGTGTTATGTGGCTGTTTTTTTTTTTTTTTTACTATTATGTATGTTTATGTTGTGCTCCACTTTGCACAAAGGTGGATTATAAATAGAAATAAATCTAAAATCTAAATTAGCATGGATCAGGGGCATACCCATGGGGTACCTTGGGGGCCTGGACCCCCCACTTTGGGCTCTGAGCCCCTCTGGAATTGCAACACTGGATGCCTGGCTGGCAGTGATGCTCAAACCCTGCCAGCTAAAGAGATTTGCCACCTGAACCCCTGCCTGTGCAGCCTGGGTAGTAGGAAGTCAACGGGGTGCTTCATTTGCTGATGATGACATTTTCACACATGCTCAGCTGATGCATTGAACTGTGCATTTGTGGAGGCGACAGAATTGGACGCTGGAGCACTCTGCTGGCTTTTCACCGCTCAGGCAGGACAGGTGGGGGGCGCTGGCAAAAATCTCTTCAGCTGGCAGGGCTTGAGCATGCCCGTCATCAAAGGTATGATTCATCATCATCATTGTTGATGTCACTGGGGGGGGGGGAATGGGAGAAAATGCTTGTTCCCTCACAGTCCACTCCTGTCCCCAATAAATCAAGTTCTGGCTACTTCCCTTGCATGGATGTTCTTAACCAGCCTCTCCTACCTGTTTAAACCTTTTTACATATTGGGTGCTGAGACTGCAGGGGATCCCTCTTGTCTCGTGAACAGGGAATATTAAGTAAGAGGGAACTTAGATAGAGGTGACTGTGGAAAGGCCCATGAGAGTTTGTATTGGTTGTGACAAGAACCCAACTTTGTTTTGTTTTAGTTTACATTTCAAACAAACAAAAAAGAGATAAGAAAAAGTCTATGCATACCCCAAATAATTTACCTATAAAATCATTTTAACTAGACTTTACCCCCCCCCCCCCCCCCCCCCCCCCGGTTTACTAAAGCTTAGCTTCAGGTATCTGCAGCAGAGCCCATTTTATTCCTATGGGCCCCACTGCAGATAACTCGAGCTAACCTTTAGTAAACAACCCCCTATTACTTTGAATTTTAGCATTCTAAGGGGCCCTTTTACTAAAGAGCAGTAGGGCTACCGCCGGTAGTTCCGGGTCTCCTGCATGCCATTTCTGGTGCTAGAAAATACCTTTTTATTTTTAGCACTGGTGGGAATGCTCTACAGTAATTGGGAAGCACAGCACATGTCCGATTACTGGCAGAGCTCTCACGGACTCCTAAATAGGAGGCATTAAGGACTCTGGCAATAAATGGCCATGTGGCAATTTTTTAATTACCGCATGGCCAAATGCCTTTTTACCAGCAGCAGTAACAGGTGTCTCTGCGTGCAGCAATCCCATGCACCAACATCACCATGGGCCACCTATTACCGCCGTTTGGTAAAAGGACCCCTAAATGTTCATTAGCCGTCAGTCTTCATTTAATATAATACATAGCTTTTTCAGACAATAATTTAGCTATCGTATGAAGAAAATAGTACTGACGTACTTAGTTGTTATAGAAAAAAAAAAATCATTTATCTAAGCAAGCAACAATTTACTCAGATTTATTGGCCTCTCTGGAAACTTCTGTTATCAGTGGCTTGGGTGGTGGTGGTGAAAGGAGGAGGGGGAGTATTGATAAAATCTTGAATTTTACCACATCCTGGTTTATTTTAGGAGTCACTAAAGTGCAATAACTGAGTACCATAGTTTAGCCTGAAGAGTCTTTCTTAAAGGGGACAGCATAGTTTAAAATGAAGTATAGCTCAGGAGTTCTCTCTTCTCTCACCCTTAGCAAAGACTCTCCCCTCCCCCCAAAGACACCACCCTCCCAGAGACACCTGTCATAGCCTCCTTTCTATCCCCCAGACCACCAATAATGGACTCCACTCATGCTGAAGACTGCCCACCCTGTAGACTCCCCCAGGCCTACCTCATCCTTTCCTCAGTGGTCTAAGGGTTTGAGGCAGAAACAAATCTCCAGTTTCTCCATCCCCTGTCAGGTTAAATATGGTTGACCCCTAGCAGTAGTTTCATGGTACTACCATTGGGGGTCAAGGAGCCATACAGTATAAAGGCAGATAACAAGGGATCACAATGTCCACACTAAATATATGGAGCAGTTCTCACACGGTCCCCATCCATTCCATGCTGCAAAATGGCCTTTTCCTTGTTAGCTGTTTAATGTGGCAATTAGCACTTGCTAACAGTTAACATGGTGACCCACTATTGTTAAGTGGTAATTCCCATATTAAATAGCTAACACAGCTTAAAAATTAAAGGCCTTATAGAATTAACACAGAAACAGTCCACCAGTATCAGTTTGTTTGTTTTCTTCTATTTTCTAATCTCTTCTAGTAACCAGAGTACAGGACAATGTTTCCCTGTTTTCTGAATGGTTGATGGGGAGTCTCTTCTGAATCATATCTTTTCAAATGTCCTTTCCTCCTCCAAAAAATCACCATTTTAGTATGCAGCCATTTTAGCTCTTTGTCCTCTCTCTCAAACATTAGTTTATATTTGTGCTCTTTGCTCAGGGTGCCAATTGTCAATCAAGCAAGTTATAAATGAATTAAATATATGATAACTCCGCAGAAATGATAGCAAATGGAAAGCGTTCAACAATCAACAGTCTAGCCAGGATTGGACTCTTGAGTCAGTTACCGTTTTCATTTGGGTGAAAACCTCTCTCTTTGCAGTCGTCCAGTATGACATAATTGTTGTGGCCTTATGGCTCTTTCAAATAGTAATGAATCTCCTTTTATGACATAAACCTCTTCTCTTCTGATGACAGCATTCTATGTTTAATAATATAGACACATTAAATTGCAAGTGACATTTAGCTATGCATGCTCCTCTCTCAGACATGTACATTTTATGAAGTTACTGGCATGGGATATAATTCATTAGAGTTGGCATACTAATTTAGGAGTGGTGATACTAAGGTTATTTGCCAAGATTAGAATTCGGTATGATTTCTAGGCCTATTCTACTGTATCCTAATGAGCTCAAAGCCATGCCAGTGATAATCTCGCTTGGGCATATGCCTGCCAGTTTACAGCCTGGTTGCACAATTTGTGAATTTTTGATAGGAAGAAACTCACATTGTTTCATCAGGGTCTTTCCTTTTATGTTTATTGAGTTGGATTTCTTACAGAAACCAAGAGAATTTCAGGCATTTGTTTTCTTTACAGAAGAGTTCAGTACAAAGAGATGTGTGTATGTGTGTGTGTGTATGTGTGAGGGAGGGAGGGAGGGAGGGGGGAGTAACGAACATAAGCTACTGTTAAGATGGGTTGTTTTATCACAACTTGTACTGTTTTAGCACAGGTTCCATTTTATGCAACGAGACCTAGTTATAGCCTGTGAGGGGGTTTATAGAACACTGATCCTCACCCTTAAGAAAAGTCCCTCTTTAACTATTCTGGGCAACCTTAAGAGCATTAATCCACCATGGGAGGAAGTGAGCCTGGAGGGGTGAAGTCAATACCAGGGAGTTTAAAAGACAGGGCTGAGGTTAGCGAGGCCCAGGGAAAGAAGAACTGAAGCCCAAGTCTATGCCTTTACTGAATGTGGTTAGCTGTTGTGATTTGACTGAGGTTAACCACCTCTGTTTCTTAAGACTTGCAAGCATTACTGAGGTCTCAGAAGACCTGGGAGTTCACAGACTGTGTTTGGGGTGAGGCAACCCCACCAGCCACAGACTGCTTCGCCTACTAGTGTCATGGCTGTTGCCGTGCCTTCATGTCCAGACCTTCTGGTTCTCTGTTGCTGGCTCTGTGACACCTCCAGACTCTTTTCCTGCTGTTGATGTTCCTGTTAGCCAAGCCTTCTTTTTGGTGTCTCTGAAGCCAAGCCTTGATTTGGTCTCTCTGCTTCCAAGCCTCATTGCCCAGTGTGACATCATCAGCCATCTCCTTTATAAGGACCCGGGAAACTTTCCTGGGTTGCCTTTGCAACAGGTCTATTTCCCTTTTCTTGTTATGGTTGTAACTGTGTTTGATTCTGAGGGAACTGGTCATCTTGATAGCTGTGCCTCAGGGCACAGCCTTGAGCTCTGTGTGTGGTTCTTGTTTGAACCTGAATGGATTACTTTCCTGTTAGCTTAGGGTTACCATATGGCTCCAGAAAAAGGAGGACGGATTGAGCCAGCCGGGTTTTACTTCCATTGCTTTCAATGGAAGTAATTGAGCCAGCCGGGTTTTACTTCCATTGCTTTTCCATTGAAAGCAATGGAAGTAAAACCCGGCTGGCTCAATCTGTCCTCCTTTTTCTGGAGCCATATGGTAACCCTATTTTAGCTTGGCTCTCAAGCAAAACCCTGTTCTGTTTCCCTGTGTGTGTGCTCCTGGTTTGAACCTAAATGGAATACTTTCCTGTTAGCTTGCTCTCAAGCAAAGCCCTGTTCTGTTTTCCTGTGTGTGTGGTTCTGGTTTGAACCTGAATGGATTCTTTCCTGTTAGCGCTGCTCTCATACAAAGCCCTGTTCGGTTTCCCTGTAGGTGTGGTTCTTGTTTGTACCTGAATGGACTACTTTTTAATAACTTTGTTTTCAAGCACAACCTGTGCTCTTTCTGTGTCTGTGTAGTTATTGTCTGTGTTGGTTCTGAGAGTCTGTAGAAACCAGCCTCGTTCTTGATTATTTTGTTTCTCTGCAGCTGTGTCTGCTCTCTCTCTCTCTGCCTGCCTTCCCTTTCCATGCCTGGCTGTGTGTGCTGGCTGAGTTCTGGTAAGAGTCTTTTTTTTTTGTTTGTTTGTTTCCCCTTTTGCCTGCTTTAACCCTTTGTCTGCAGTGTTTGTTTTTGGCTCTTGTGAGCTCTGCTTCCTTCTGACTTATGTATTTAGAAGCAGTCTTTTCCTTTAGTCTGAGTTCACCCTTTCTCTGCAGTGTCTGTACCTGGCAGAAACCCAAATAGTAGCAACATTCCATGCTACCAATCCCACAGCAAGCAGTGGCTTCCCCCATGCCTGTCTCAATAGCAGACTATAAACTTTTCCTCCAGGAACTTGTCCAAACCTTTTTTTTAAACCCAGATACACTAACCACTGCTACTACATCCTCCATCAAAGCATTCCAGGGCTTAACTATTCGTTGAGTGAAAAAAATATTTCCTTCTATTTGTTTTAAAAGTATTTCCAGGTTACTTCCTTGAGTTTCCCTTAGTCTTTGTACTTGTGGAATGAGTAAAGAAAATTGATTCACTTCTACTCATAGTACACCACTCAGAATTTTGTAGACCTATATAAAAGAGTGCTCATCCCAAAGCCCTTAGCATTGAGCTCCAAATTTTATCAGCACTAAATTTTTGGCGCCATTTATAGAATCTGACCCATACAAAGCGCTATTCTGTAACAGTGCACATAAACAACATAGCACACAAATTCAAGAGGGTGTACACATGGGGGCATGAATGGTACATGGGTGTCTCCCACTTGTGCACATGACTTACAGAATACTGTGAGTTATGCATACCTCTGCCTTAATTCCCTGACTACAGTTACATTAGGCCTATGGTGAATGTAAATGTGAGTGTATAAATGTAAGATGTACCAATAACATGTTACACTAGTATTCTATAAGGGAAAATGGGTGCCCAGACACTGTTGTAGGATAAGCTGTTACCATGGGCATTGGGACACTTTTAGAATTGCCCCCATATTGATTTATAAGGCCACACTTTATACATTTGGGATTCTAGGAAATATAAATTAAAGCACTTATACAGGCAGCACCCTATGCCAACCACATAAGTGCTTTTGAACATCAGCCCTTAATTTTTAAATATGAATGGTGCTTAATATTTAAAATATATTGATTTCAAATAGAGATTTTCTTTGCAATAAAGATTCTTCCGTTTTAATAGGATGGAAAAAGATAGGGCGAATGAAATCTAAGTGCTGTTGTGCTAAGGCAGAATAGAATAATACATTTGTTATATTTTATTTATGCACTGTACAACATTCTCTTCAAAAGGCTGTAGTTGATAAAAAGTAGCTACATGGTGTACTTAACAAGATAAATGACAACAGAATGTGTCAGTAAAGTTTACCAGAGAGGCCTGTGCCACTTATTGCATCAAGCCTTCCGTAATCAACAGGCTCTGGAACTTCAGGAAGGACAAGGCTGACCAATGATATCATACAAGTTTCAATGAAGGGAGAGGTGATAATACCGGGCAACTTGAATCTGGAGAGAAGTAGAAAGATTGTAGCTGCTTTAAAAAGGGCTTTGCTCAAGCAAATGGTGACATAAACTACTAAGGGATCATTAAAATAGGATCTAGTACCCACAAATGGAGACAGGATGTCTAATGTTTGGATGTGTGCCCACTTAGGCGGCAGTGATCATCACATAGTATGGTTTCATATACGGACTTCAGATTGTAGTACTATCAGTTCGGTGCTTTTCAGTAGCATGTAACCACATTACAGAATACCAAGTTATATCAAACTGGTGACTCGGGAGGGGGTGGGGAGTGAAAGAATTTAGAATAAAGTCTTTAGAACTAGACAAATGGGGCAAGTGCTATCCACTGAGCAAGATCTAAAAAAGCATTACTGACATAGACAGATGCTTTAAGTGCTACTGGATCATGTAATGAAATAAAATATTTACTGTAGGAAATTGATAGAGCAAATGCAGAGTTCAAGATATAGTATTAATAATTAAATAAAGGTGAAAGGGTTTTATTTGTTTACCCAGCATTCCAGTAACAATTATAAAATAAAGTACTGCACTAGCCTCCATTATGTACTACAATGGATTACAACATCAAAATAATGAAATAAAAATGTTCTCATTAGCAGCACTAGTCACAAGTCAAAGGAGACAATAAAAATGCTCTGTAGCCAATTGAGATAGTAATTTTTCTAAACGGTGTACACAGTCATTGCTAATCCTAAAACAAGCAGAATCAGCAGCCAGTGACAGCTTAAAAAGCAATGAACTTTGATGCAGGAGGCATGTATTATATCATTCATTTGGTTTAAACTAAGAGCCCAAAGGGAGCTCGGTTTTCTTCTGTCCCCAACTGATGGAAAAAGATGTTTCTCAATGAATAGAGTAATCAATGTGCACTTTAGTTGCTCAGTGAACAAGGATATTGAGTAACTTTACTAAAAATAAAAGTACATAGAGTCAAACTAGACTTGTGAATGTTATGTGTTCATTGAAAATTAATCTGTTTACATGTAGGGGGGATAAAGTTGCTTCTGATTTTTCAGACACTTTTTTGGTCAAGAGCCAAAAGCAGGATCTGAACTATGAACTAGGGATGGCATTTTCCTGGTCATTTTATATGACCACATGAGTACATGTACACTACTTGAGATTATATCTTGCCATCTTCAAAGCAGAAGCATTATTTCTCCTACTAAACAAAAACAAAAGTTGCTTCTGTACCTCTTCAAGGTTAAGATTCAAATTCAAGGTCTGAAAGCACATGCATTTAACTAGTGTACTGTATTTAGGTGTACTATTTCACCAGATGCATTATGGGTCCCTTTTACAAACGTGTTCTAGCATTTTTAGCATGCACTAACTGTGTAGATGCCCACAGGAATATTATGGGCATCTAAATAGCACATGCTAATTTTTAGAGCACACTAAAAACGCTAGCACACTTTTGTAAAAGACTCCCTCTATTTGCTGAGTCATATTATATAAGAACATAAGAGTAGCCATACTGGGTCAGACCAATGGCCCATCTAGTCCAGTATCCTGTTTTCCAAACAGTGGCCAAGCCGGGAAACAAGTAGCTGGCAGAAACTCAAATTGTGGTTAACACTCCATACTACTAATCCCAGGGCAAGCAGTTGCTTCCCATGTCTGTCTCAATAGTAGACTATGGACCTTTCCTCTAGGAATTTGTCCAAACCTTTTTTAAACCCAGATACGCTAACTACTGTTACCACATCCTCCAGCAAAGAGTTCCAGACCTTAACTATTCGTTGAAGGAAAAAAGTGTTTCCTCCTATTTGTTTTAAAAGTATTTCCACATAAATGCAAGTGTCCCCTAGTCTTGGTACTTTTGGAACCAGTAAAAAAAAAAATTGATTTATTTCTACTCATTCTACACCATTCATGATTTTGTAGACCTCAATCATATCTCCCCTCATCTGTCCCTTTTCCAAGCTGAAGAGCCCTAACCTCTTTAGCCTTTCCTCGTATGAGAGGAGTTCCATCCCCTTTATCATTTTAGTTGCTCATATTTGAACCTTTTCTAATTCCACTATATCTTTTTTGAGATACGGTGACCAGAACTGAACGCAATACTCAAGGTGCGGACGCACCCTGTAGCGATACAAAGGCTTTATAGTATTTTCAGTGTTATTCACCATCACTTTCCTAATATTTCCTAGCATCCTGTTTGCTTTTTTGGCCACTGCCACACACTGAGCAGAAGATTTCAGTGTATTATCTGCAATGACACCCAGATCTTTCTTGAGCACTGAACCCTCTTTCTTGAGCACTGAACCCCAAGGTGAACCCTAGCATCAGGTAACTATGATTTGCATTATTCTTTCCAATGTGCATCATGTTGCATTTGTCCACATTACATTTCATCTGTCATTTGGCTGCCTAGTCTTCCAATTTCCTAAGGTCTTCCTGCAATATTTCACAGTACGCATGTGTTTTAACAACCTTGGATAGTTTTGTATCATTTTCAAATTTGATCAAATCACTCGTTCCGATTTCCATATCATTTACAAATATGTTAAATAGTACCAGTCCCAGTACAGATCCATGTGGCACTCCACTGTTCACTCTTACATTAAAAAGTGGCATGCACTAGTTTTGGTGTG
Organism: Microcaecilia unicolor; assembly: GCF_901765095.1. Classification (NCBI taxonomy): domain Eukaryota; kingdom Metazoa; phylum Chordata; class Amphibia; order Gymnophiona; family Siphonopidae; genus Microcaecilia; species Microcaecilia unicolor. Next base: position 79,436,011 of record NC_044036.1, read on the forward strand.
TGAAATTGGCGATCACTTGGCCACTATTTACCTTGGTGGGGAAAAGGCCCTGTAACACCTAAGATCTATTTTTTGCCAAAAATTCACAATGATTTGAATAATCCTCCAGGACATCCCATCGTCTCAAAAAATTCTAGAACCTCTGTCTAAATTTGTGAACATGTTTTTACAGAAGGAAATGGTCAAACTACCCTCATATTTGAAGGATTCAGCCCATTTGATCTGTATATTGCAAGATCTTCCCCCAATTTTGGATACAGCATGATTAGTTTCTTTGGATATCACTTCACTGTATACTAAGATACCTCAGGGTGGCGTGCTGGATGTTAGCACTGGATATTATATTAGAGACTTTACAATCTTGTATGCTCTCCCATAGAATTTCATATGATTTTTTAATGACTTTGGGTGATCTAGTGATTAAAGAGAATTTTTTTTGAATACCATTTGCGATTTTTCCTTCAAACACAAGGGGTTGTGATGGGTGCTTCCTTAGCTCCATCAGTAGCTACCCTATATGTAGGTAGACTACAACACAGACATATTTTCTCTGCTTCTCAATTTAAATCAGTACTGATATGGAAGCGCTATTTGGATGATATATTTTTTCCTGAGGGATGATAGCTTACAGGATTTACAAAACTTTGGCTGAATGGGTTGGATCAAAATCTGCATTTTACTATGACAGCACATCTGAATCATTTAGAATTTTTGGATTTATGGATTTACAAGCAAACTGGTTCTTTGCTGATCGCCTTATATCGTAAACCTGTGGAATGGAATAATCCACTTGAGGAGAATATGCTTGACGACTGAATATAAAAAACATGAGGCACAATTGAAAGATTAAGTAGGGGATATCCAGTTTTAGTGGTCAAGAAAGTATATTTGGGAGCACAATACGCACAGAGGGATTTACTTCTCCAAGGGACTGTGCAAAATAAACAAGATCTGCTAATTTGTGTGCTATCATTTTCTAATATGCAGCAAAACAGCAAAGATAACCAAAGAAAGAATGAGAAAACAGTTTATTATAGACTGATCAGGACTTGACACAACTATGTTTCAGCCGGCTAGACCTGCAGCAGGAGTCTATTAAAAACATATGTAAAATATATATACAAGCATCCAACACAATATAAAATATAATAAGTTCGAAAATAAGGAAATAAATGTATAAATAAATAATGACAAAAAAGAAACTTTGACAATCTATAGATTTCACAACAATAATATTTAAAATATATACATATGATGTGTGTGAAAAAGGACTTATAAATACCTTCTATATCAAGTGAGCTCATCCTTCTCATCAGATTTAACAAGTGGTATAACAGCATTGAAATTATGTTAGTGCCTTGTATATATAAGGTCATTCACTTGTTAAATCAAGTGAGGAAGTATAACAAAATCAAATGTACATAACATAAAGCAGTATTACTTAACAGAGAGCACCATTACAGTTTATAGCTGGATAGATACACATACTCGAGTTCAGATTTCATCACGTACACACACTTCATGTAGTAGTTCTGCAGTTTACACCATAGGCTACCCCTATGAGAAAGTATATGTTGGGTGTAGTAGTCGCCTAGTCCATGTTCATTTAACTGAGCATAAATCTTTGGTACAGCATTGGCTATTGGCACAACATTCTGTGTCAGTCATCCGATGGCGTATCATTCATCAAGTACAAGTAGGGCAGGAGGAAGGCAATGCTGACAGGTTACTTAATTACTGTGAACAACGTTGGATTTTTCAATTGGATTCAGTAGCTCCCAAGGGGCTTAACATTATTTTGAGGTGGGATCTTGTGGGTGAGATTTAATCTAATTTAGTGTATGAGATCAGCATGTAGTATTTAATAAGATAAATAAAAGATGGCGGCATCTATCTGAAATTTTGGTCTGGTAAGACTGGTGGCATTATGCGACAGGTAAATGGTTCGCATTGATATACTTGGTGGTAAGATGCTGCGAACTTTATGCAGAGATGTATTAATTATACTTTGCTCTGCTCTTTTTAGGGGATTAGTCCTTGATACATCACTAGTAGCTAAACATGCATGTTGGACAATCTAGCCCCTGACCAGTACCTTTCCCATTAAAGAAATCTTTATATGAAGATAAGTGAGTAATCTAAGATTTAGCATTTTCCATCTCACAGATAGGCTGCAGAGAATACCTTCTCCTGCTTTAGACTTAGCCTGGCCTCAGAATGACATCCTATAGTATATCTCCTATCAAACTGAGCTCTCTTTTTCATCAAGCACTGCCATTTCCTCCCCTCACCCTCCCCACTGACAGTTTGAACTTCGTGGGTGTGGCTTGGATCTCTTTCAGGGAGAGAAAACTAACAACTTATAGCAGCAGCTTCAGAGAGCATTTTCCATCTCACAGATAGGCTGCAGAGAATACCTTCTCCTGCTTTAGACTTAATCCCACCCACCCTACCCCTCTACCCACCCACCCCTAGAGTGACATGTCTTATATAACCTCCCTATCAACCCACTCATTACTTTACCTCACCCATTTCTATTCTTCTATCACCTTCTCCCACTACTCCAACCAGAGTTACACCTAATCACACTGACCACCCTTCAACATCTTCTGTCCTTCTGTGACTGTTCTCTTGTGCTTGACTGCTTAAATATTTTAAATTTAAATGCTTTACTTTTTGTCTATTAGATTGTAAGCTCTTTGAGCAGGGACTGTCTTTCTTCTGTGTTTGTACAGCGCTGCGTACACTTTGTAGCGCTCTAGAAATGTTAAATAGTAGTAGTAGTAGTAGTATTGAACTTAAAAAGTTAAGACTGAATATAATGCTATAAATTTTATATCTAAGAAGTCTAAATTTACAACATTGTTTGGCTGATGAGGTGGGTGCTGTCAATCTCATTTGAATACAACTTTAATTCAAAGAGTTGCATCACTCAGACAAACAATTTTGCTATATAGCTTGGTATATCTATAATAAGAGCCAATGTTCTTTCATATTTTTACCTTTTGATAAATAAATAACATAGATATTATATTAATGTTTTTTTATAACATCATTTACCATGTAGCTGAAGGGCCAACTGCTGATGTATAGATGGGGATAAGATGGGTGGTACAGAGTCAGTTGGGTTAAATAGATGGGTGTCTAAACTCAAAGCACTTAAGTGTAGGGGTCACACGTAAATTTAGGTATGTCCATTTACACTAACGAAAACATGGTGCTAATGTACTCACATAAATTTACACATGGAGCCCCCTTCTATAATTACACATGCAACTGGAATGCATAACCATGCCCCTCTAATTTCTGTGCCCCCTTTTCCAGGATGTGTAAAATTTGAGCAGATCATGTGCCTAAATTTATGAGTCTACATGTTAATTGAATTAGCCCTATTAATTGCTTGTTAAAAAAATTATTGGCACTAATTGGCTCATTTAATTAAATTCTGTGTGCAAATTGGGCGCACAACTAAATTTGCATACACAATTTTTGGCAACTTTTACAGACTTAGGGGGATAGTGCCCACGATATTCACATAGTGCTTACTACTTCAATATAGGAGTGAACTGTATAAATTGCACCTAAAAAAAATCAGTGCCAACCCCCCCCCCCCCCCCCCCCACTTAAGCAGTACTCTATAAGCTGTGCCTAAATTTAGGCACGGTTTATAGAATAGCGCTTTAAGCAAAGGGGTCTTGTGTAAATTTAGGCATGTCCATTTGCACCAGCACAAATGTGGTGCAAATTCCCTTGCCTAAATTTATGCTCAGAGCCCCCTTATTCTATAATTGTGTGTGTGTAACTTGAATCCACACCCATGTTCTGTCCTGAAACACCCATGACTCTCCCATTTCCATGCCCCTTTTCCGAGACATACATAAAATTTAGGTGCGGATCACGTGCACATGTACATGTTAATTGATTTTAATTAGCCTCATTAATTGCTTATTAAAAAGCCAATTATTGGCACTATGACTCATTCAATTAAATTGAACGCATTTGTTTATGTAATTTTTGTGACTTTTAAAGAATTAGGGGATAGTGCTCACTACTTCCATATAATACACACTATTATTTGCAAATGACAGAGTACAACATGTCATGTTTTTTTCTGCTCATTTTCATTTGGTAATGATATACAATGACATATCATTGACATTTCCTATGACAGCCTATCTCTAGTATGCAATGCAATTTATAAAGTACAGGTGCACCAGCCCAGAACGTAAGGAAAAAGCTGACCGACCTCATAGCACATAGAACTGTGTAGAAGAAATATTATAGGAATCTATTTTATAAAGACACAACCGTTCATATATTTTCTTTATAACAGGTGCATTTAACACATTTTCTATAGTCAAATTAAATTTAATGGCTAGCTATGCCTGGATTTGGAAGATTTCTCTCCTGAAAAGTAAGTGCTGAAAAAGTAATTAGGGATATATATTAATTTTGAAATGAAATGAAAACAATTAAAAAAGCTTGTTCCATTTTGTTTCAAAACAAACTAAAAGTATAATACAATTTTTTTTTATTTTGTTTCATTTTTTAGCAGTGATATTTGCAAATAATACAAACTGAAAGATAGGGAGGATAACTTTGTAATGGTCATGTGGGAGGAAAAGAAAGGGGTATCCAAGTATGGCCATTTAAAACAAGCAAACATTTCATAAAAGACATAGGGCCTCTTTTACAAAGCCATGCTACCGATTCTCAGTGTGGCAAATGAGAGGAAGCCCATTCAATTCCTGTGGGCTTCCTCTCATTTGCCACGCTGGAATCGCTAACATGGCTTTGTAAAAGAAGCCCAACTTTTTTTTAGTTGAGTATGGATTTGAATTTAGTTCATACCTGTTTCTGTTTTTGGAGGGCTTATAATTTAACAGGTCCTTTTACTAAGGTGTGCTAATGGATTTAGCACATTAACAAATTAGTGTGTGTTAAGCGCCATGTAGCTCATAGGTATACAATGGGCTATATGGCATTTAGCACAAACTAAATTTATGACAGACCCTTTTACTAAGCTGTGGTAAAAAGTGGCCTACGCTAGTTGGGCATGTGAAATTGGCATGTGGTTGACCATTTTTTACCATGGCTGGGGAATAGGCCTTTTATAATGGGGCTGTAAATGGCCATGCACTAATATGAAAAGTACCACATGGCTATTTACTGCCTGAGCCCTTAACACCACCTATTTACTTGGTGGAAAGGGCTCATGCGCTACTCATGTGGTAATCATGCAGCATGTGCCATTGTGGCCATCGTGCTGATTACTGCCAGGAATGCCCTCACAGTTGAAGATATAAAACTATTTTCTACTGTGGGAAACAGCGTGCACCGACTTCAGAGTTACTGCCAGGTGCCTGTGCTACCCCGGCGGTAATGTCAAGTCACACATGCTACCCACACATTAGCCCTATCACAGCTTAGTAAAAGGGCTCCTTAGCACACTTTAGTAAAATGATTCCTTCATTTGTACCCAAGGCAATATTATAAAATATATATAACACTGCCAAATAAACACATATATTTGGCATTACATATACACTTTCCTCAATTTACAGATAGAAGACTAAAAGCCTTTAATATAGGTGGCAAAGCTTATTCCCCAATGTTTAAAATTTCAATCAGGTATCTGTGAAATATGCCTTTAGGTGATCTTAAAGAAACCAGGACTTCAAATTGTATTCATATATGGCTACAACTTTAACCAAAGCTGATTCAAAGATTTGCATAGTTTTGTCAATAGAAGATTTTACATTTGTAAGTTCTAATGCCATAGTATTAAGTTTAAGTTGAAACTGTTCCACTTTCATGGCCAGTCCATTTACATAAGGTACTAAAGACTGCCCAAGCATAAAAAACAGTGGCAGCAACAAAAGCATGCCAACCAATGGTGTCCATGTTAATGAATATGTTTGAAAGGAACTCAATATGTTGTAATTGACACGGGCCGTGTTTTGGCTGAATAGCCTGCATCAGGAGTCTACATAAACAAAAACATAACAAAATCCATAAAAACCATAAGGTACACTGAGTACATGTAAAGCACAATAAAACATTAAAACTGTACTCCTTAAATGAATATAATATAAAAATGTAGTATAAAAGCATGAAAGTAATATATAAAATCATAAATATAAAAATCAAATTGAAACATTGAAAAGATCAAATCATACATACTGGTACACTATACAGATTTGAAACATAGTAACAGTAAGGGGCCCATTTACAAAGGCGCATTAGGCGCTATGCTTGTGCAGAACGCACCTAAACAAGACTACCGCCAGGCTACCATGCCCATAACACCTGGATGATTTATGTATTCCTCCCATGTGCACCATTTATGGCAGTAATCTGCAGTTGGAGCGCAAACCGGTCATCGTGCGTATAGCACATGAGCCCTTACCACTAGATCAATGGGTGGCATTAGGGGCTCTGGCTGGTTTTGGATGTGTGCTGGTTTCAGTTTTACCACATGCCCTTTTCCCGTCCCATTTTTAAAAAGCCCCTTTCTGCAGATGCAGTAAAAACTGGCCCAGCGCGTGCACAATACATGAGCCTATACTGCCGTAGGCCACTTTTTACCACGGCTTAGTAAAAGGACCCCTCACTTCATCATAAAATTTCAAAATAATAAAATTAGGTTGTACACAGACAATATTTACATGAAGGTACTCAAATCAACAATTCATATGACATAATATCCTCAATGAACAAATCCAGTGAAGCCCACAATCATATACACAATAAATTATGCATCATGTATATAAAAAACAAATATCTATAACTATATAGAAGGAAGAAAAAAGGGGAGGAGAAGGGAAGAGGGAAAGGAAAGGGAAAAGGGAAAGGCAATGAAAAAAAGGCCAAGAAAATAAACAACAAGGAATAAAGGGGGAAAATGAGAAAAAGAGGGAGAAGGGGGAAAAGCAGGAAAAGAAAAAAAAGAGGGAAGAAAAAAAAAAGGGAGAATGAGAATGTTACACATAGAAATAAGTTGTACATAGGTTTTAGATCCAATGTGTAGAAGACATGAACTCTTCATGTTGAGGCAGTAAACTGCTGCTTTTTTATTTCTTTCAGGATAGAAAGCCATTATGATGTTTACCTGTGCAGATGTTGCTGCTATACAGTCATGGCTGTTTGCAGTTGCTGTATCACTGATAGTGCTGTGTTCCAGTATTTCATTTTTTTCTAGCCACTGAAAGTTCTTCCTCTCTGGGAGAGGGACTAATCACAGACATAACTCATTCTGTATGTATATAACCACTAATCTAACTCAATTTAACTGTAAGTGAATGATTTGTTCCATCTTGTCATCAACTAGATTAAATAAGGAATTGGATTAAGGACTGGAGTTTCCTTTTGTCAGTAGCCACTCCAGGTTTAAGTCTATGAATAGACTCAGTATTTAACACTGAGTTGAGATCAAAAGACTCACTGTTTTCAGTTTTAGAGGCCCTATCTTATTAAGAATATAAAGAGTTAAGACTAAGTAAAATGGTGAAGGGTCTGCCCCAAAAGACATATTAGGTAAGACTTGAAGACTTAAATACGTATACTCCAGTTAAGAGGAAGGATGAGGGGTATGATGTAAATCTGTAAGCGCTTGGAAACTATGAAAGCAATAATTTTGAGATAGGTAATCTGTAAGTTGAACTAAATAAACAAATAAAGCAAAATTTTGATATTACAAAAATAGACATAAAATAAGCCCCTATATAGGTGCTCTGCATTAAAATTATCCCTTTAATACATGATGGCTCTCATATTAGAAGCATTCCCTTGTGCAAATAGTGGCTTTTAAATGTTTAGTTCGAATACATTTGCAAATAGTGATATTAGAAAGCCACTGTTCATATATGGTGATCTAGGAGTCATTTTAGAACATGAAAACAGAGTGATTTGGGTGGGCTTAAATCATTAACATCCCATATGTTACAAGAGGAATACATATTCCCCCAGATTCTATATAAGGTGCGATGAGTATTACATAGCTCAAGTAGCCAATGTACAGACCCTACTCAAGAAACGAGCCAATTTGTGATAATTGGCCAACAACTGATTATCAGTAATTGGCAATAATTGGAATTTACGTGTGCTTCTTTACAAGTGCCCACAGAAGGGTGAAGATAGTATGGCGCAGCACAAGATGTTCCAGTGCTGATAACAAGGAATATTGGTTCTGAAAGATGTGCCCATGTCTTACTACCTAGTATTAAGGCACACTAGTGTGGTCCCTTGGGTTTAGTATGTTTTGAGTTAAGTTACCGAACATCGGATACCAAAGGTGCATATCAGTACAGAAAGCAACTGAAAGCACTTATAATTAAAACATATAAAAAAATAAGAAAAAACAGCTGAATAAATAAGGAATTCTGATCTAGCCTGGTTTCTGTAGGTGGTACACAATGAAGGAGGGTAGGTACAACACTTCACACAGGCACAGCAGCTGCACAGGTAAGCAGTCACACAGAGAAGTGAAAAATGACTATACCTTTCTACCCAGAGACGATTAAAAAAACAAGCAGCAGCTTACTGCTTCAACAGAGAGTTCATGCTCTTTACACCTTGGATCTAAGACCTTGGTACAGCTTCAAGCCCTCTCTCAATTCTCTCACAGAAAGAAATTGGAGGGAGGGGGAATTCTACTCCTCCCTACATACCTAGAAGCAAGCCGTAACAAAGCTTACAAAAAAAAAAAAGACACTGAGTGCAGGGCACAGGTGTTAACAAAGGCTAATCATAGAGGACTGCAGAAATGCAGGGACCTAGTCCATGTACACAATTTAATAATATACAGACAGGTAATCTGATATACACAAACAGCACAAGCTGCCCAATGTAATGGGGCAGAACACTATCTTTGCATTGTCCTTGATATCTTTTTAGATCTTTAAGGGTTTTATTACAGGAGCTATTAAATAAATTAAAATTGGTCAGCGCTCATAAACAGACATACATAAGTGCAGCATCTAATCTTTGCAATTTGATGACCATAGAAGCACACATATCCAATTATACTTATCTTTTAAAAAGCTAATTAAGATTTGCATATTTCAAGAAGATTTTACATGTTACAGTAGGATGTCTATTTTTAGATGCTTGCATTTCCCTGGCTTTTTTTTATAGTTATGGCTAATGCACATTATGATTGATTGTCTATTCTGTTTTTCATATAAGGACTAATTACATAATAGAATTATTTTAATGTGAGGATAAATTTTTATTCTTCTTTTATATGATTAATGTAATTAATTTATGTAATTGTTTTGTCTTGAACCTTGTCCAGAGCATTTAGTGGTAGGCATATAAAATTAAATTAAAGAGAATCTCCTGCTTAGACCCATTGAAAACTTGGTTCTGGATCTTGGTCTTCATTCCCAGTTTGAGGGCCACCAAGTGATCAGGTCATGAATATGAATGAAAGAAAGAGATATATATGCCTTCTTCCATTGTATGCAGATCTCTCTCACTCATATTGTGATAATCGATACTTTGTCCCTTTGTCGTCATGGTCCTCTCCCTATTGGATTTCATGGGTGGGGGGGGGGGGGGAATCAACGTAAGGGAGCCACAGGATAGGGATAGAGCCAGGGGAAGAAAGAAAGGCCAAGTTGGCATTCCACTAATGGGAGAGGAACCCCAACCTAACTGGAGGATTCTGGAGTGGAAGAGGATGTGAAAAGAGGAAGTAAACTTCCCCTAGTTTACAACAACAGTACCTGTTGGCCATAAAGAAAGGAAGGAGAAATTTCAGCCCGCAGATAGAACTTATGATGAGAGAGGGCATATCTTTTTAAAGACTCAGGGAGACAACCACAGCAGCAGGATCCCAGGACTCCAGCTGGTTTGACTCTTACTTGCTCAGAATGGTTATTGTTTCAAATTGGGGTTTGGAAAAGAAATGCCTACAATTCCCAGACAGCAATATAATCTCCTACTCAAGCAGAGGAAGGAAGCCAGAACATAAAACATAATATAAGATTAGCCACACTGGGTCAGACTAATGGCCCACCTAGCCTAGTATTCTGCTTCCAACAGTGGTCAAGCCAGGTCACATAACCTGGCAGAAACCCAAATAGTAGCAACATTCCATGTTACTGATCCCAGGACAAGCAGTGGCTTCCCCATGTCTGTCTCAATAGCAGACTATGGACTTTTCCTTCAGGAACTTGTCCAACCCTTTTTCTTATTCTTTTTTTTTTTTTTTAAGTTTAATTTCTTTTATTGATTTTTGATACATATACCATCAAGAGCTCACAACATAACAACAAGTAACATTTTACAAAGTAAGGCAATACCGGAGCTCACATGTAAGAAGCAGCAACCCTTTTTTATACCCAGACACACTAACCACTATTGCCACATCCTCTGATAAAGAGTTCCAGAGCCAGTGCTTTTTTTGTGCCGGTACGCAACGGTATGGCGTACCGGCACCTTTTCTCCTCCTCCCCTCCCCTCCCATTATTTCCAGCGATTCTCCACCTCTCCCCTGCCCTCCCATCGACGTCCAGCAATTTTTCCGTCCCTCCCCTGCCCTCACCTCTCTCATATCCAGCGATTCTTCATCCCCCAGCGTCCTCCTTCACTGCCTGCCAGCCAGTCGGACTCAGAAGCGAACGGTGCAGGCAGCGATTGGCTGGCAGCATCATAGCTTCCCTCTGCAAGTCCCGCCTACAACTTCCTGTTTACGCATAGGCGGGACTTGCAGAGGGAAGCTACGACGCTGCCAGCCAATCGCTGCCTGCACCGTTCGCTTCTGAGTCCGACGCTGGCTGGCAGGCAGTGAAAGAGGACGGCTGGGGGACGAAGAATCGCTGGATATGGGAGAGGTGAGGGCAGGGGAGGGACGGAAAAATCGCTGCACGACGATGGGAGGGCAGGGGAGAGGCGGAGAATCGCTGGAAATAATGGGAGGGAAGGGCAGGGGAGAGAGAACTGCTGGAAATCAATGGGATGGGAGGGAAGGGCAGGAGAGAGAGAATTGCTGGACATGGGAAGGGCAGGGGAGAGAGAATTGCTGGACATGGGAAGGGCAGGGGAGAGAGAATTGCTGGACATGGGAAGGGCAGGGGAGAGAGAATTGCTGGACATGGGATGGGAGGGAAGAGCAGGGGAGAGAGAATTGCTGGACATGGGAAGGGCAGGGGAGAGAGAATTGCTGGACATGGGAAGGGCAGGGGAGAGAAAATTGCTGGACATGGGATGGGCAGGGGAGAGAAAATTGCTGGACATGGGATGGGAGGGAGGAGCAGGGGAGAGAGAATTGCTGGACATGGGAAGGGCAGGGGAGAGAGAATTGCTGGACATAGGATGGGATGGGAGGGAAGGGCAAGGGAGAGAGAATTGCTGGACATGGGAAGGGCAGGGGAGAGAGAATTGCTGGGCATGGGATGGGATGGGAGGGAAGGGCAAGGGAGAGAGAATTGCTGGACATGGGAAGGGCAGGGGAGAGAGAATTGCTGGACATGGAGGGGAGAGAGGAGAATCGCTGGATGGAGAGGGGAGGACAGGGAAGAGAGAATTGCTGGACATGGAGGGGAGAGAGGAGAATCGCTGGACGGGGAGGGGAGGACAGGGAAGAGAGAATTGCTGGACATGGAGGGGAGAGAAGAGAATCGCTGGACAGGGAGGGGAGGACAGGGAAGAGAGAATTGCTGGACATGGATGAGAGGGGAGAGAGGAGAAATGCTAGAAATAGATGGAGAGGAGAGCAGGAGATAGAGGAGAATTGCTGGACATGGATGGATGGAGGAGTTGGCTAGGAGAGAGGAGAAATGCTGACTTGGATGGAGGAGAGGGGAGAGAGAATTATTGCTTTATATGGATACAGAGGAGGGAAGAGAGATGAGAAATGCTGGACATGGATGGAGGGGAGGAGAGAGGAGAAGTGCTGGACAGGAATGGAGGGGAGGAAAGAAAAAAGAAGATGCACATGGATGGAGATGAGGGAAAGGGAAGAGGAGAAAACTGCACATGGATGGAGAAAATAGGCAAAAGCTGGATCCATGTTATACCTCCTCCAGTCAATTCCATGGAGGAGGACCCAGCTTTTACTTATGGATGCAGGGCAACAAAAGAAGAAGAAAGGAGGAAAGTAAAGAAATAAATGGAAAGGAAGCCCTGGAAACGGAGTTAAGAGAACAGATAGAGAGCAGCAGAATCAGAGACTGGGACCAATATGGATAGAAAAACAAAGTCACCAGACAACAAAGGTAGAAAAAATCATTTTATTTTCATTTTAGTGTTTGGAATTTGTCTTATTTTGCACTGGGTATACTGGAGCTGTAACAGCTTACAGAAATTATTTATAATGAAAAAAAATCACATTATTTTTTCTCCTATACTAGTATAATATTTTCAATGATGTCTGTTTATATGCGCCATGGCTGGTATAAGGGGTGTGGCTATAATAGGGGCGGTGCCATGTGTGGTGACCCCGCCCACGAGTACCGGCACCTTTTTTTCTACAAAAAAAGCACTGTCCAGAGCTTAACTATTTGTTGAGTGAAAAAATATATCCTCCCATTTGTTTTGAAAGTGATGCAAGAGGAAGCCCTGGACCTAGAAGCATTCTATGCAGGAAAAGAAATGCCTGAAGAAGGGAGAAGGAGTCAGGAAGGTTCCTGGGACAACTCCAGCCAATAATCACTTGTGCCTCACAGAGGGAAATGAAGGAGCCTCTAGCCAAGAGAGAAAGACACTAGAGAGGAGAAAAGGTGTTCCCAGGCAAGAAGCCTGAAAGTGGGGAAAGCCAGACATTGCAATCTGATAGTGTGGGATATGCTGAAAATGATCCAATCTCAAGGGAAAGACTGTGTGCATGTGTGACAATCAAGTGGGAAAAACAGGAGCTTCTATGGAGGCGGGGCTAAGTAGCAGTCATCTAGGTTTGCCAACTTTTTGAAAGAGAAAAAATCAACACCTGGCCTGTTCCATGCCCTCCCCTCCAAGAGATGCTAAGAGTGGTCCATCCCAAAGAATGATAGAAGGCCAATATATAGCTGTGAAGGGACTAAGACTTCAGGAAGGGCTGCTGGCTACTCTTATTAGCAAACAATGCCTTCACATGCTCCTGGCTGTATTTTGTTTGCTTTGATGATATAATTTGATTTCATAATTATGTACAGTGGGGGAAATAAGTATTTGATCCCTTGCTGATTTTGTAAGTTTGCCCACTGACAAAGACATGAGCAGCCCATAATTGAAGGGTAGGTTATTGGTAACAGTGAGAGATAGCACATCACAAATTAAATCCGGAAAATCACATTGTGGAAAGTATATGAATTTATTTGCATTCTGCAGAGGGAAATAAGTATTTAATCCCTCTGGCAAACAAGACCTAATACTTGGTGGCAAAACCCTTGTTGGCAAGCACAGCGGTCAGACGTCTTCTGTAGTTGATGATGAGGTTTGCACACATGTCAGGAGGAATTTTGGTCCACTCCTCTTTGCAGATCATCTCTAAATCATTAAGAGTTCTGGGCTGTCGCTTGGCAACTCGCAGCTTCAGCTCCCTCCATAAGTTTTCAATGGGATTAAGGTCTGGTGACTGGCTAGGCCACTCCATGACCCTAATGTGCTTCTTCCTGAGCCACTCCTTTGTTGCCTTGGCTGTATGTTTTGGGTCATTGTCGTGCTGGAAGACCCAGCCACGACCCATTTTTAAGGCCCTGGCGGAGGGAAGGAGGTTGTCACTCAGAATTGTACGGTACATGGCCCCATCCATTCTCCCATTGATGCGGTGAAGTAGTCCTGTGCCCTTAGCAGAGAAACACCCCCAAAACATAACATTTCCACCTCCATGCTTGACAGTGGGGACGGTGTTCTTTGGGTCATAGGCAGCATTTCTCTTCCTCCAAACACGGCGAGTTGAGTTCATGCCAAAGAGCTCAATTTTTGTCTCATCTGACCACAGCACCTTCTCCCAATCACTCTCGGCATCATCCAGGTGTTCACTGGCAAACTTCAGACGGGCCGTCACATGTGCCTTCCGGAGCAGGGGGACCTTGCGGGCACTGCAGGATTGCAATCCGTTATGTCGTAATGTGTTACCAATGGTTTTCGTGGTGACAGTGGTCCCAGCTGCCTTGAGATCATTGACAAGTTCCCCCCTTGTAGTTGTAGGCTGATTTCTAACCTTCCTCATGATCAGGATACCCCACGAGGTGAGATTTTGCGTGGAGCCCCAGATCTTTGTCGATTGACAGTCATTTTGTACTTCTTCCATTTTCTTACTATGGCACCAACAGTTGTCTCCTTCTCGCCCAGCGTCTTACTGATGGTTTTGTAGCCCATTCCAGCCTTGTGCAGGTGTATGATCTTGTCCCTGACATCCTTAGACAGCTCCTTGCTCTTGGCCATTTTGTAGAGGTTAGAGTCTGACTGATTCACTGAGTCTGTGGACAGGTGTCTTTCATACAGGTGACCATTGCCGACAGCTGTCTGTCATGCAGGTAACGAGTTGATTTGGAGCATCTACCTGGTCTGTAGGGGCCAGATCTCTTACTGGTTGGTGGGGGATCAAATACTTATTTCCCTCTGCAGAATGCAAATAAATTCATATACTTTCCACAATGTGATTTTCCGGATTTAATTTGTGATGTGCTATCTCTCACTGTTACCAATAACCTACCCTTCAATTATGGGCTGCTCATGTCTTTGTCAGTGGGCAAACTTACAAAATCAGCAAGGGATCAAATACTTATTTCCCCCACTGTATATACTTTTGTAATCCAGTTGTGCAGAATATAAATAACTAGTATAAAAGGCCCATTTCGGTAGGCAATGAAACGGGCGCTAGCAAGGTAATCCTCCCCCCTGCAGCGTCCTTCCTGTCTCCCCTGCCCCCCTGCAGCCACCCATCTGGTCTCAGGACCCCCTCCCCACCAACCCTCCTCTGCCCCTGCAGCCACGCATGTGCAGCGGCCCTCCTCTCTCCCCTGCTCCCCCTGCAGCCACCCATGTCCAGCAACCCTCCTCTCCCCCTGCAGCTACCCATGTCCAGCGATCCTCCTCTCCCCTGCCCCCCTGCAGCCACCCATGTCCAATGACCATCCTCTCCTTTCCCCTTGCCCCCCCCCGTAGCCACCCATGTCCAGCGACCCACCTCTCTCCCCTGCCCCCCCTGCAGTCACCCATGTCCAGCGACCCTACTCTCCCCCTGCCTCCCCTGCAGCCGCCCATGTCCAACGACCCTTCTCTCCTTTCCCCTTGCCCCCCCTGTAGCCACCCATGTCCAGTGACCCTCCTCTCCCTCTGCCCCCCTGCAGCGTCCCTTCTGTCTCCCCTGCAGCCACCCATCTGGTCTCAGGACCCCCTCCCCACCTCCCACTTCCCTGCCCCCCCTGCAGCCATCCATGTCCAGCGACCCTCCTCTCCCCCTGCAGCCATCCATGTCCAGTGACCCTCCCCTCCCCCTGCCCCCCTCCAGCCACCCATGTTCAGCGACCATCCCCTCCCCCCCTCGGCGCATCACCAAAACCCCTACCTCCCCCCAGTGCATCACCCAAGCCCCTACCCCCCCCCCTCGGGCACATCAACCCCCTCACCACCCACAGCCGCCTATACTAATGCTGTCCGGCCGCTGCTGCATCTCCTGTTGAGCAGTAGCGGCCGGTACAAAAAGAAAAAAAGCCAAAAAAAGATTTTAAACCTGAAACACGGCTCCGTAGACAGCCATCTGACATTGGCTGTCATCTCTGCAGCCGCTCCTCCTCTCCCCTCTGACGTCGCTGCGCTCCTCCAGGGTCTTCCTGCAGGGGCAGTGACGTGGAGGGGAGAGGAGGAGCGGCTGCAGTGACGACAGTCAATACCAGATGGCTGTCTACGGAGCCGCGTTTCAGGTTAAAAATCTTTTTTTGGCTTTTTTCTTTTTGTACCGGCCGCTGCTGCTCCACAGGAGAAGCAGCAGCGGCTGGACAGCGTTAGTATTGGCGGCTGCGGGTGGCGAGGGAATTGATGTGCCCTAGAGGGGGGCGTAGGGGCTTTGGTGATGTGCCGGGGGGAGGGGCTTGGGTGTTGCACCGAGGGGGGGCACTGAGAGCTGATTGGTAGGCAGGGGAGGAGTAAGGAAACACGCTCCGCATGTTTCCCTACTCCTCCCCCTGCCTGGCTCGCGGTTTTGCAGGGTAGGGGCTTGGGTGTTGCGCCGGGGGGGAGCACTGACAGCTGTTTCTCAGGCAGGGGGAGGAGTAGGGAAACACGCTCCACATGTTTCCCTACTCCTCCCCTTGCCTTGGAATCAGCTGTCAGTGACATCACTGACGTCAGTGCATTCTAAACTGCCTAGCAGACCACCTCTGAGGGAGCCACGGTCCCAGGCACATTAGAACATTGTAAGTGAGAATTATTATATAGGATTATAAACTATAAAATGAATTTCTCTATCATTTTACATGTTTTTAATTCAATTATTTTAAGCACTTACCAACACAAAACCACTTAAACATCTATGGATTCAATTCAGTAGTATTCAAAGATCCCCCCCAAAAACAGTGTCTTATAATTTAAATCTGATTAGACACAAGTCTGCTATAAAAACAACCACATCAACAAACATTAGATCCTACAAAATGCTCTAAAACTGCAGCTAATGTTATGACAAACTTAAAATTATATTAAAGTTTTGATGTCACCTCAGGCCAACACACTATCCTGCTTATAATCGAAATAGAAAAACGCTTATATTGTGACCCAAATCGGGAGATAGACGTTTATCTCACAAAAACGAATAAAGCGGTATAATCGAAAGCCGAATTTGAACGTTTTCAACTGCACTCCGTCGCGGATGCGGACAAAGTTGATGGGGGCGTGTTGAAGGCGTGGTGAAGGCGGAACTGGGGCGTGGTTATCAGCCGATCAGAGATGGGCGCCTTTCGCTGATAATGGAAAAAAATATGCGTTTTTAGCGAGAATTTAGGGCACTTTTCCTGGACCCTGTTTTTCCACAAATAAGGCCCCAAAAAGTGCCCTAAATGACCAGATGACCACTGGAGGGAATCGGGGATGACCTCCCCTTACTCCCCCAGTGGTCACAAACCCCCTCCCACCACAAAATATGCCGTTTCACAACTTTTTTATTTTCACCCTCAAATGTCATACTCACCTCCCTGGCAGCAGTATGCAGGTCACTGGAGCAATTATTAGGGGGTGCAGTGGACTTCAGGCAGGTGGACCCAGGCCCATCCCCCCCCCACCTGTTACACTTGTGCTGGTAAATGGGAGCCCTCCAAACCGCCCCCAAACCCACTGTACCCACATGTAGGTGCCCCTCTTCACCCCTTAGGGCTATAGTAATGGTGTAGACTTGTGGGCAGTGGGTTTTGAGGGGGATTTGGGGGGGCTCAACACCCAAGGGAAGGGTGCTATGCACCTGGGAGTTGTTTTACCTTTTTTTAATTTATAGAAGTTTTATAATTGTCATTTAGACAAAGCAAGCCAAGAACAGTACATAACATTTCCATATCAAATCTGCAGTAAATGTAACAAAGTACCAGATAGAAACAAGAAGAACAGCACTATCCCATCATCCAATTATACTTCAGAATTTAACAGTTTTTGAAAAAATTATTTAACCCCTCTCTGGAACCTTACAGCTTCCTTATTCTCCCCCCTCCCCTCCCTCCCTACCTCCCTCTCCTCCCCCCTCCCCCCTTGCATTTCAATTAAGTAATTATCCAGAACAAGCGTTCAAAAAAGGTTTCCATATTTTATCCCACTTAGGCAGGGTTTTCTTTTTAACTGCTGTCAATCGCTCCATCTCACATATATAATGCACCTTTGTAATCCAACCCACCAATGAGGGTACTAGCGGAGATTTCCAACTTCTGGCCAGGTTTATACGAGCTGCCTGTAAGGCCCCTCTCACCATATACCATTGGCTACTTGTTAAGCCCGTGGGTCTCTGGCCCAATAAGAAGATTAAAGGATGCCACTGCACAGATCTGCCCACCCAGGCCTGAAGGCGAGACCGGACTCCCCTCCAGTATGCTACTGCTTTAGGACAGGTCCACCAAATGTGGCCCATTGTCCCTTCTCCTCCACAGTTTCTCCAACAACTCGCTGTGACCTTAGGGAACATCTGGTGCAATCGTTGCGGAGTAAGATACCACCTATAAAATACCTTAAGCGAGTTTTCCTTAACAGCCACTGCTATAGTGGATTTCAAAATACCCTTCTCCAATTGCAACCACTCCTTTTCAGGTAAAGTGAAATTTAGCTCCTGCTCCCATCTTCTACGATGCAAGTGGGATGGTTTTAATTGTGTCCCCAAATAGCCATAAGACGAGATATCAATCCACGTGTACTGCGAGAGTCCACACACACTTCTTCCAAGGGATGGACCTCCTCCTTCGGCACTCCACATATGCCGGTTCTTTCAAAAAGTGTATCAATTGCCCATAGGCATAATGTTCACAGGTATGAAGCCTATAGTCCGCCACCAATGTCTCAAAGGGCACCAACTTTTCACCTATATATAGTTGACCTAACATTTCCACACCCGAGGTAGCCCATTTACGAAAAACCGTATTCCCCATTCCCGGGCCAAACATAGGATTGTCAACAATCGGGGCCAACCCCGACACAAGAGGTCGGCGCTCTTGGAACATTCGGTCCCAATAGTAGAATGTAGCCTGTAACATCGGCGGAAATCGTTCAACCTGTCCCCTATATTTAGCCGGTAGCCACATCAGGTGCCCCAGTCTACGAGAGCCAATCAAGTCTTGTTCAAGATGGACCCATAACTTATGATCTGCCCTTCGGAACCATTCCACAGCCGATCTAGCCTGCGCTGCACAATAATACCAGTACAGGTTAGGCACTCCAAGACCTCCCTCTCGCTTACTTCTATACAAGAATGCTCTTGGCAAGCGTGGTCGTTTCTGGTGCCAAACAAAGCGAATCAGGCCATCCTGAAGCTTAGATATGAATGCCCTGGGGACCCGCAGCGGCAGCACCTGGAATAAGTATAGCAGACGGGGTAATATATTCATTTTAAGTGCAGCTATGCGTCCCAACCAGGACAATTCCAACGAATCCCATCTGTCTAAATCCCTCAGGACCTCTTTCTGAAGAGCTGGGTAGTTAACAGCAAAGAGGTCCGCTAGGTTCCCAGGGATCTGTACCCCCAAGTATCTAATGTCTCGGTCAGTCCACTTAAATGCAAAGGAGGCCCTCAACGCCTCCATACGCTCCTGCGATATCCCCACTGCTAATCCCACAGACTTCCCCGCATTGAGTTTATAGCCAGATACCCTAGAGTAGGTTCCTATCTCTTTCATTAAGTTTGGAAGGGAAACCACTGGATTAGTTAAGGACAGGAGCACATCATCCGCAAATAGAGCAATCTTATATTCCTTATCCCTCACCCGCACTCCAGATATATCTACATTCTCCCGAATGGCAGCCGCCAGGGGCTCCATCGCCAAAGCGAACAGCAGAGGCGACAGAGGACATCCCTGACGAGTGCCACGGCCCAGTTCAAACATTTGCGCATTACCACCATTCACTCTTACACAGGCCCGAGGCGAGGTGTATAGTGCCTGAATCCATGTTCTAAAATAAGGACCAATTCCCACTCTATTCAAAACCTTATCCAGATACCCCCAGTGGACTCGATCGAAGGCCTTCTCCGCATCCAATCCCAGTAAAACCACTGGCAAGGCCCTCGACCGAGCCACAAAGAGCAAATCCAGTGTTCTACGGATGTTGTCCAGGGCCTGTCTGTTTGCTACAAAACCAACTTGGTCGGGGTGCACCAGGCTAGGCAGCATATCACCCAATCGATTTGCCAGGGTCTTGGCCAATATTTTTACGTCGGTATTGAGAATCGAGATGGGGCGGTAAGAGGCGCATTCCGTATTATCTTTCTCTGGCTTTGGTATCACCGCCACCCATGCTTCCATCATCGATGGCGGGAAAGGCGCACCCTCACGTACCGAATTAACAACCAACGTCAAATAGGGTGCCAATTCTCCCCCAAAAAGCTTAAAAAACTCATTAGTAAATCCGTCTAATCCCGGTACTTTCCCCGTTGGGAGTGCTTTAATAACTCGAATTACTTCCTTCACTGTCACCGGGGCTTCCAACACTTTTTTCTGAGAGTCAGTCAGCGCCGACATACCCAGGTCTGCCAAATATTGGTCAATGGCTTCAGTCTGTACAGCAGCATCCTCCTTATAAAGGTTCTCATAGAAGTGGGCAAACCGCTCTCTAATCTTATCTGATGTGTGCAGCATGGAACCCCTAGCATCTTTCATTCTCAGGATGTCTATCTGCCCTCATTTTCCTTAATTTAGTGGCCAGCAACCTGCCTGGTTTATTTGTAAATTCATAATGAACTTGTCGCAGGCGTGCATTTACAAACTGCAAAGTCTCATCATGTAAAGCTGCGAGCTCCAATCTTATTGCTTGCAGTTTGCGGAAGTCAGCCACTGAGCCATGGGCTCTATACCTGTCTTCCAGGGCGCCTAACCGCTCCATGCACTGAGCTAATCTTACTTTATGGGTTCTAGATCTTTGGGTTGCACATTTTATGAAATAACCTCTAGATACAGCCTTAAATGCATCCCACACTATACCCAGTGTTGGCCCTGAATCCAGGTTGATATCAAAGTACTCCTTCAACACAGAACGAAAGTTAGTTACAATTTCTGGGTCCTGTAGTAGACAGTTGTTAAAAGTCCACCTTCTATCAGCGTCTCTTCCTTCAATGAAGTAATTATTGTCCACACAGGGGCGTGGTCTGAAATTGTCGTATGTCCTATGTATGATCCCCCCCCCTCTTCTGAGAAGCCCTTATCCAAAAAAATATAATCCAGTCGGGAGTGAGAAAATGCACATGTGAATGAAATGTATAATCTCTTCCCCCCGAGTGGTCAAGTCTCCATACATCATACAGTCCCATAGTCGTTACAAACTTCCCCAGGGCTTTGGAGATTCTACAATCGTTAGGGGAAGGTGCAGTGGTCTTATCCAACCTAGGCTGCATAGTAGCATTAAAGTCCCCCGCCACTATCACCTTACCCGAGCAAACTTCTGCAACTCCTTCTGAAGGTGTAGGAAAAATCTCTCCTGTCGTTCATTGGGAGCATAGACACTCGCCAGCGTATATTCCTTAGTATCCAGCTTAACATGCAAGAATAGAAAACGACCCTCAGCATCCCTCTTGGAGTGCAGAAGTTGCATCTGTACATTTTTGTGGAACATTATAGCCACTCCCCTTTTCTTAACACCTTTCACATCAGAAGCATAAAAGATTTTTGGGTATTGCATAGAGGTCAGCAAATGTTCATGCTTTTTATGTAAATGAGTTTCTTGTAAGAATACCACTTGAGGACCCATTAACTGCAATTCCTTAAATAAGGAATGTCTTTTAAATGGGGTATTTAAACCTTTGATGTTATATGTGAGAATTTTAAAGTCAACCATCTACCTCACTCTTTGTGGAACACTCGCTGGACAAATAATTTTTTGCTGCTCCCCTATTTCCCTTGACCCCCTTCTTCCCCTTGATCTGTCTGTCTGTTATTTACCCACTCCTCCCTACATTTCCCCACCTCCCTAACATCCCCCCACCAAACAGCGCATTGCGCCACTGTATGGGATAGCAGAGGAACAATGACCCCGGAACCAAATGCATACCCCTCAAACCCTCCAACCCCCCTCCCCCTCCCACCTCTAATTTAATCTTTACATTATCCTTCTGCTTTCATAACTCACAAAACATATAAATTTGAGCAAGTCAAGCATCCTTTGCATATTAACTGCCTTCCAAGTTTTATCCAACCATATCAAACTACCAGTCTCAAGTTTGGCTGCTCGCTGCATTCTCCACTCTCTCCACTTTTGGAACCTTTTCTTGGTAGAGGGAGCCATCGCCACCGGTAAGGTTTCTTTAAGAGCTAAACCTGCCTCATGCAGGTATTTCCACGCAGCTTCCACCGAACGGCAGCGGAGCTGTTCCCCTTTAAGGGTAAAACAGATTGCAAAGGGAAAAGTCCATCGGTATGCAATTTTCTCTTTCACCAAAATCTCAATTACTGGCTTCATTGCTCGCCTCTGAGTTAAAGTAAACAATGAGAGGTCTTGGAAGATATAAACTCGAGAGTCCTTATGTTGTAGAACCGGGTTCTGACGAGCTCTCTGCCATAGCTGATCTTTAACCGCATAGGTGGAAAAACGTACTACAATGTCTCTTGGTTTATTATCCCTGGGTTTACCCAAAGCTCTGTGTGCACGTTCTATTCCCAGCATGTCCGCATCAAAGGTCTCGCCCATGAGTTGCTCGCATAAGGCCCGCACTATGGCTGGAACGTTCTCTTTGTCGCCATTTTCAGGCACTCCTCGAAATCGAAGATTCTGGCGTCGTCCGCGATTTTCTATATCATCGAGTTTGTATTTCAAATCTTCAGCTTGTGCAGCTAATTTAGCCACATTCACCTCCATGCTCTCATGTTTTTCCGCTTGTTCGTCGACTCGCTCTTCGAGCGTTTCCACTCTGCCTCCAAGTTCTCTCAGGTCAGCGCTGAGCGCGTCCACGTGCTCCAGGATCTCGTCCTTAGAGGCGCGAATCTCTGCCCTTATAGCCTCCAAACACTTTGTTAAGTCCTGCGGGTTCTTAAATTTAGCTGCACGCTCACTTCGTCCTACTTGTGAGGAGCCGGAATCAGACCCCGATGACTCCCGCGCGGCAGGGGAAGCATGGCGCGAGGAGCCCCGCGCTGACTTTCGGACTGCCGTCCGTTCGCTGTCTCGCGGGACCGCTGATGTTTTCTTACTCATTTTGTCCCTCAAGGTGCAGGTAAGTCTCCGGGAGTCTTGCAAATGTAGTTTTGAAGGAAAATATAGCGCTTTTTGCTATAGAAAGGTGGGAAGGTTCGGGAGCTAGTAGCTTAAGCGGCCATTCAGCCCCGTGACGTCACTTCCTCCCTGGGAGTTGTTTTACCTTTTTTTTTTTTTTTTTGTAAAAGTGCCCCCTAGGGTGCCCGGTTGGTGTCCTGGCATGTGAGGGGGACCAGTGCACTACGAATCCTGGCCCCTCCCATGAAAATGTCTTGGAGTTATTCGTTTTTGAGCTGGGCGCTTTTGGTTTCCATTATCGCTGAAAAACAAAAACGCCCAGCTCAAAAAAGATAAACGTCCATGTTTTTCGAAAATACGGTTCGGTCCACCCCTTCACGGACCCGTTCTCGGAGATAAACGCCCATGGAGATAGACGTTTCCGTTCGATTATGCCCCTTAATATGTACAAACTTGTAAAAAAAAAACCAACACCCACACAGCACTAACTCCCAGGACTTCAAAGAACTTTACTTGTCAAAAGGCAGCACTGTAAATATTACACCAGGCCCTAAAATACTAATACACCACCTAGCATGAAAACGAACAAATGAGACTGCTACAGGATCTCTATACAAAAACTATATGCTAGCAAATTTCACACCTTAGACACACATGCAAAACAGATAAACCCTTACAAAATATGAAACAAGGGACCGCAGGTCAGCAACAGTGATATGAATGCAAAAGATAGGAACATCAAGTTTGACTCTGTATATACAGCAATACTAGAGAAATAGAAACTGAAATGCGAGATATGTCGGCTTTTTAGAAATGCACATCCTGATATTTCATACTTTTGACTACCTTTGTCTGAGCATTTTATTTTTCCATTTACTTTGGTCCTGGTGTCACTTTTCTGCTTTTCTCTGTGTTTTGTTTCCTATTTTTATAGTGTCTTCTGTCCATTTGACCATTTCTTCCTTCACCAGGTCCACTATCCAGGAGAATGAAAGGGATACTTTCAGGGGCTGTGGGCTTGACTGAGGTTGAAAGAGTGCCTTTCAAGGGAGGGGGGGGGGGGCTTGACTTGGAAGGCCTGCATATATATCCTGTGCCAGCCCCTTAAT
This sequence comes from Microcaecilia unicolor, assembly GCF_901765095.1. Lineage (NCBI taxonomy): Eukaryota > Metazoa > Chordata > Amphibia > Gymnophiona > Siphonopidae > Microcaecilia > Microcaecilia unicolor. Next base: position 79,459,929 of record NC_044036.1, read on the forward strand.
CAGCATCTGTAGCATCAGGCCTTGTGTTAATGGCCCAGTGTTTCAAGGAGGTAACTAAGGCACCTTGTAAGGTTGATCACAAACGACATTATTAATTTTTCTACGGAAGTTACTAAGCTATGGTTACTGAGTTACTGCAGGTTAGTGATTCCCACAGTAAATTAAGCTGTGGGCAAAATAGGATAGATTACCACAGCTTAGAAATTAGGGATGGGCTGCCATACATATTCTATGTCCTTGCATGTGATTAACAAAAGAGAATGATCAGGAAAAAAACCACAGATTCTGTGGTAAATATTCAGCCAGCGGTGGTGAGTGTTTTTGTGAATATCATACTTAACTGAACAAGTGCCGACTCCACCCTCGTAACACCCCAAATAGCCGGCTTTCACTTAGGCACTAACCACTGATTTTCAGTGGTGATAGCCACACTAAGAGTTGCAGAAAATTAGCAGATAGTCCTGAACAAGAAATTAACTGTTCAGCCTTTAGTAAAAGAACCCCACAAAATTGCTACATATTGGTAAGTGGATTTTCAGGCAACTATATATTTGCGCCTACTATTAAATTATATACAAAATTGTCTATGAAAAGAGGTATTGTGTGCAGGAGGAAGATATACCATGGGCATGTATTAGACAAATGCACACGCCTATTGTTTTCAATTAGCAGGTACTTGCACAACATGACGTTGATGTTCCTAACTTTATATCCACAGTTCCATTTGCCCACATAGCAATCTGATTTTCAAACTGTGCATGGGTAGTTATGTTTGAAAATCACTTTGTTCTGTGCAGACTTTAAACTATGTGTATATCTGCAGTTAGGCACCTTATTCAAATTTTTCCTCATAGGCTTTCATATTGGACATAACCTGCCCAAGAGTTACTAAAGTTATTTATTTCAGCTGTAGGGAACAGATAAGCATATTGAGGGAAAGCAAAATATATTACAGGAAACAGATATGCATATAGTAAGCTACATTCAGACCAAGTCATTATAAGCAACATCTTTCAAATATTTTCTAACTTCAATTTGCAACTGCTCCTGAAAAATCACATAATTGGATTTTGTAGTTTAGTCGCTTTGGGGCAAGAGATATGTATATTATGGTTTATAGGTTTGGAGGATTTGAGTTCTTTGACCTGACAGTTTCCTCTGTTATTCTGAATCTCAAGCAAAATTGGACTCAGCTTCCTTTGGCCTACAGGTCCATGAGACCTCATTTCTGACTTACTGGGCGGTTTCACTCAGCTTTCCATCCCCCACCCATGTCATTTAGCCCTATCAATGCAGTGACAGTCTTCAGACAGAAAGTTGGAGATTGCAGCTTCCTCTGCAACACAATAATACAGATTCTGAGACTGGTTGATTAGGAGTTGCCATTAAGAGATGACAGGGATTTATTTCTCTCCAGAGACTATTAATGCTGCCCCTGCAGCATCCCAGCATTAGATGGTCCACAATGTAGTGCCCTGTCCCAATAATCAAACACAATTCTTCATATAGCAGCACACACCAATTCTGCTGAGCCAGTAGGAGTGTACAGCCCCAAAAGTGTTTTTGTTTTTTTTAAGTTAATGGGAATTTTAATTGTTTTTATATATATAACTATATCTCTCTATATATCTATCCATCTATAGTTTTTGTTTCAGAGCAATGTAGGTACAGTGTTCAATTTACAACACAAGGAAAAACAAAAGCTTTGGGTCATATAGTTCTCTATCACTACTACCATGTGGAAATTAATATACTAGTGAAACAGAGAAAATGATGGCATCTAAAGTTGATACAGCCTATGCAGTCTGCCCATTCATGCCAAATACTAAGCTCTTTGAGCAGGGACTGTCTTTCTTCTGTGTTTGTACAGCGCTGCGTACACTTTGTAGTGCTCTAGAAATGTTAAATAGTAGTAGTAGTAATAGTAGTATAATCCTTTCATCCCCCCCCCCCCCCCAATCTGTGCTTGTCCCATGATTTCAGATGTAGTTCTTTTCTCCAGCATCTCCCCTGGGAGGATGTTTCATGCATCTACCACACTTTCTGTAAACAAATACAGTATTTCCTTAAAGTACTTCCTATTCTGGGCAGTTTCTCCAAATGGGTTAGTTTGCACACACCATGACTGGAATGAAGCTCACTGCTAGCTTCATCCTTGATCCTTCACTCCAGAGCTTCCTTTCATTTGAAAAACACTTGCCTTCTGTGCATTTATAGCACAGAAATATTTCCAAGTTTCCATATCTTCCCTCTCCAGTCTTTCTTCCAAAGCATACATATATTGAGGATTTGTCCTCACATGCTTTGTCATTTCAGCCACTTTGAGGCTTCTGGTAGCCATTTCAGGGGGGGGGCACTTACCACTGTTCATTGAGGTGTTAACCTGGCACTGCCTGATTACCACTGGGTACACACCAGCACTGCAAAAATATGACAGTGTGCTGGGGGTGGGAAGTATCGCTGGGTACTTCGTATTTAGCGAGCGGTAAGCCCACATTGGGCTTACCACTGCTTTGTAAAAGGGGCCTTTAATGAAACATTTATAAATATATCTAAGCATAAAGGATGTATCAAGAGCAGAATACTTCTAGCATATATTCAGAAACATCCTTTTTGTATTGATCTGGAAATATCTGAAGGGCCAATATTTGAAGGCACTGATATGGTAAGCAGGCACTCCTAACTGGATAAGCAGTGGCAAGAAGGATATTCAGGGGCACATAGGTGGAGCTGGAGGGTATCTGGTTATCTGCCATATACAGACCACTAACCAGATGAGATATTGGATAAAGTTAGGACAGCTATGCGGTTAGTGGCTGAATTGGATTGTACTGCTAGTCAGCATTGAAACTGGATATTCGATGCTGGTCAGTATCTGAACACTGGCACTGAATATCAGGTATCTTTAAAACTGTGATGGCAGGAGTATAGCCACAGGTGGGCCTGGGCCTATCTACTTTTGGCAGCCAGCAATAGCATATACCATTGGTATAGCTGACAGGGATCCCCAAGGCTTTCCAGCTGAAGACATCCTCAACCTAAAACCCCAAACCATTAGAACACCATGGCAGTTAGTGGCTGTGCTCCCAGCTGCTGACACTGGATGCCCAGTTCTAATACATGCTCAGTTTAAGCACATGAAATGAGGAATCATTGGGTTCTTGAGTTGTGGGGTGCGAGCATTGCTGCTGACTGGTACAGTTTTCTGGCTGAGGATGTCATCAGCTAGCAGGTCTTGGGGAATCTGTCAGCAAGAAAGGGAGCAATGGGGGAGGGGGGGTTGAGAATATAGGTGGAACTGAAATGCATGTGTCCATCATATACATCTTGGCCCACTCAAAAATTGTGTTTTGGCTATACCACTGTGTAACACTAAAATATTGACCACCACAGGCTTAATAGCCCCTAAATTTCTTGGTCTAGGAAACAAGACTGTGAAAATACAAATGCTGAACCATGATTTTACCCTGCTCAAACCAAAAGAAACAAGGTGGGTGGGTCTGCTTAGCTCTTCTGACAGTGAGGATTATAGAAGCACTGTAAAGTCTGGACTGATCTTGTGTATGACCAACTCTATACTTCCTCCCAGGAAGATAAAATATTTTATTAGAGGAAGGACTATATCCATGGGGATCTTTAAGAAACAGATTTATGGACTTCACTGTAGTATAACTTGGAAAAGTCAGCAGACACAAATTCAAATGTCTAGCATAGTTTATTGGAAGCTCCACTTTTTGATGAATCAAACATTTATCCTGAGTTATAGCTGCCTTCAGTATTTTAATATCAGCTAGCTCTTTGCCCAATATATCAATACTTTTCCCACAATCCTCAAAGTAAGCATTCCTGTTCTCTGTAGGAGTACTAACATTTTAAGGTAAAGAACAAATGTCTGAGGCACACTGACATAGAAATCTCTAAATTTACCAGCGCTGACCAAATGGCCCCCAGCAAAATCATGAGAGATTATTCTTCAGAACAACAAAGAATACTGCTGTTGTCCATCCAACATTTTTGAGAACCACCACAAGGAGATATGATACGTGGTATGCAGCCCAGAGCCAGTGCTTAGAAAGCAAAGAGTGTTACCTGTTCAACTTCAGGTTAGTTTAAAGCCTGGATCTCTTTATGGAGTTAACACTGCAAACAATCTTCCAAAAACTACTGAAAACTGACTATTCAAGAAGGCATACCACAACGCTTCATCCTAACCACAGACTTTTCATGAACTAGACAAACCATACTCTACACCTGACTGATAACCGAATGACTACTAATGAAAATCACGCAATAGGCACTACCACTTTATTTCTCATGTCAGAAATGAACTTGCTATAGTTGACTATCTAACTTATGTTATAATTTACTCTATCACTCAGGAACCTCTATGCAATGCCATACTGTACTATACTATGTATGCACCTTAATATAAAATCATTTGTAATTCTCTACCCGGAAATGGCGATCGCCATTACGGCATAATGTAAGCCACATTGAGCCTGCAAATTGGTGGGAAAATGCGGGATACAAATGCTACAAATAATAATAATAATAATAATGCTCAGAAGCCCATGTGACCTGAAGCCAGAAGGGTTGTGCTATGGAGAGCCAGGGAAGATGATAACTCATCAAGCCTTCAGCTAATTAACACTGTGTTCCTGGAAGGACAGAGACAAATTTAAAAGGAACCCTTGAGAAAGAGAGACCACTTGCAGAGAAAATAGAAGTCATGTGGCCAGAAGCAGAGCTAGGCTTTGAGTAATCTGTGAACCTGATTCCAGGCAGAGAAGTACCTACAGGGGAAAGGAGTAGTCAGGGGAGTTTCCTTGGAAATCCCACCCCTACTCATGCTTCTAAGGAGGTGGGAGGAACCCTAGCCAAGGGAAACAGGCAGCTTGTGAGGCCAAAGCCAAGGGAGAGCAGAGGAAAAGTTTTTAATCTCTTCATGGCAAGATTTCTGACTCTGGGAAATTAATGTGAGAGCCAGAGAGTCCTGGAATTAGCAGGTTAGTTTTAAACCTTTACTGGGCATGCAGAATTTAAGAACGCAGAAGGACAGTATTCCAAATGTAACCCAGATCTCACCTTTGCTTAGCTCTGACCATAAAGGAAAAAAAAAACAGTCCTTCTCACTTATTCAAACTCCAAAGTCTCCACTCACTCTCAGGCCACTCATACCCACATTTCTTTCCAGTCCCCTTACAGTCAAGCTGGGGTTGGGTAATGTGTCCAGAATAGCAATCTGAGGGTTTGAGAGACACTATCCAGTTCAGGGTTCCACTCAGATCTCCAGTCCAGGAACCATTGAAACTCCAGGAGGTCTAACAACAAATTTTACTTTATTTGTAATTTCTGCAACTGACACTCTCAATATGGTGATCCTTACCACAGTGAATGTTATAAACTCTTCTATAACTCAATGTCAGACTTCTGTTGTTCCGTGGGGAAATGCCCTTACCACTGTACTTCTCAGGAATATTTACAGGGAACATTTCTTTCCAGAGCTATTCACATTTATAGTTTTTTAGCCACTTATGACTATCCTGCAGCCAGATGTAGTCCCAGGGCTATGTTCTGCTCTTCTAGATGCACTTTGTTACCACCAGGCACAGATCCCTTATGACTATCCTCCTTCTGCAGGTGTACCTCACAGGGCAACAACCTGGCCTTGGGCAGGCTTCTTCCTGCCCTAAACCCAGCTTGTGAGCCTGACTCTCCAATCTTCCTGAAGCTATGGCTCCTTCACCAGTTGTTGTAAATTGAACAACTGTCCCTTGATTTTAGCCCAAACTTAATGTGGCAGTTCAGAATCCCCCATCTCCTTTAGGTCACCTGGCAGGGGCTTGCAGGCAACCAAAAACCTTTTCCTGCTCTATTCCTTCTCTTTTATCTCCTCTAAATTTTTCCCAGATCTGTCACTCCTCCCCACATGAGCACTATATTTCTGCATTTTATTTCATACCCCCCCCCCCCCCCAATGGACTAGGCCAGGGTAGGCAACTCCGGTCCTCGAGAGCAACAGGCAGGTCAGGTTTTCAGGATATCCACAATGAATATGCAGGAGATAGATTTGCAAGCACTGCCTCCATGGTATGCAAATCTATCTCCTGCATATTCATCGTGGATATCCTGAAAACCTGACCTGCCTGCGGCTCTCGAGGACCGGAGTTGCCTACCCCTGGACTAGGCCTTCCCCCACCCAGGGATCTCCCAGTCACTTCCCACAGTGACTCTGTACCAGGGACTTGTCCCTTCAGTACTCCCAACCTAACAAGGGATTATATTCTCCTCCCAGTTAATCAATCACTTGCCCTCAAGGAATTACTTTGGGCTCTGTTTTTTTTTTTTTTTTTCTTAGACCAACAGCAACCCCACACAACATTATTCAACACTTACATTTCTTTTCTCCTCTACCCCTGGTTATCTTTCACTTTCCATAACACAGGAACAACGAGTGTAAGACTATCCTTGTGAGCAAATTTACTGCTACTCCCCAGGACAGCATGACTCCACTCCCTCGTGATGTCAGCAGGGGTGTTTTAAGAATATAGGGATGAGCAGTGCACCAGAGATAGTGCTTCAGCTGCTTTGTGAGACTGACCCTGAGACAAGGGCTGGAACATCTTCCCACGGGAACAACCAGTGTAAGACTTATCCCTGTGAGCAAGTTTACTGCTACTCCCTGGGACAGTATGACTCCACCCACGATGACATCAGCAGAGACATTTTGAAAAAAATAGGGATGAGCAGTGCGCCAGAAGATGAGCACCAACGAAGGAGCAAGGCAAAGGAGCCCCTTTGTGCACTCCTTCATGCAGACTTCAAGAGGTCCTTGATATTAGTTAATATAGAAGGCCTTTTACAAAGCAGGCATACCACACACTTAATCTGAACTATAACCGGCTCTATGCAGCCGCTGGTCCAATGCAGCCACTGGTGGTAGTTCCGGGTCGAGCGCATGCCATTTCCAGTGCTCCAGAAGTTTATTTTATATTGCTTGGCAGTAACCCGGTGGTAATCTGGCATCACTGTGTGCTTCCCAGTTACCATTGGGTTACCACCGGAGCCCTTACCACCACCTCACTAGATGGCGGTAAGTGCTCCCCGCTGTTTTTTACCCACTGTGGTAAAAGGGCCCTGGCGCGTAGGAAAAACAGCCACCGCCACTACTACAGGGCCCTTTTTCTCACAGCTTCCGTGGAATCTTAGCAGAGATTAGGAGGCGATGCCGGTAACTGGAAACAAAACGGGAGCTGGGTAGATTTCTATGGTCTACGCCCTGATCATGACTGAATAGATAGGGATGGGCTGGAGTGTAAATTTTAAGGGGCTTCGATGTTAGCTTCAGAACTTAGTACAAGAACAGTACTGCGCAGACTTCTACGGTCTGTGCCCTGAGAAAGGCAAGGACAAATTAAACTCAAGTATACATATAAAGTATCACATACCAAACAAAATGAGTTTATCTTGTTGGGCAGACTGGATGGACTGCCTTCATTTACTATATTACTATCAGGGGAATTTTCAAAAAAGAAGAGCGCCCATCTTCCAACACATATCGGTAGGTCTCCAGCCCCCCCCCCCCCCCCCCCCCCATAGTCCCCCAGCAAGGGGTCCACCAGGAGGTAGGGTAGCCTGCCTCCCTCTTCCTGTGACGTCGCAAAATGGCGATGCCCAGCTCTGCCCAGTGTATCCTGGTTTAAGAGTTAAGAATATTAAAGAAAGTTAAGAAAGAATGAAAGAGAGTGGTGAAAGTTTCCTTCTGGTGGTACACAAGTTAAAGAAATTGGTAGATTATAGGGAAAAAACAAATATAGCAAAATGTGATCTCTTTAATAATACTATTGAAAAAGCATAATCAAGTACCAAGGAATTATTTAAAGTGGTTTCTAGACTGCCTAGTATCCCTGAGAATTTCTCTTTCTAGTGAGGATTTTGCTGAAGCATTTAAAAATAAAGTAGAAAAGATTGTCAAGGGTTTTGATTTAAAATTACCTAGCAAACGGGGATATCCTTTAGTCAAGGAAGAAAAATGGAAAGAATCTGGACTAGTAACATCTGAAATGGAGAAAAAAATTATGAATCAAGTTAAAAATAGTTATTGGATGTCTGTCTACTGAGTCTACTGAAGAGTTTGAAAGAACTTGTTCATCCAGTTATAGCGTGCATTATAAATAAATGCTTTTCACATGGGATGTATGCCACCTGAATTGAAGCAGACCATAGTTAAACCGATTTTGAAAGATAAGAGGACAAAAATTCAGTAAATAATTGATCAGTTTCTTCATTACTATTTTTAGCCAAAATAATGGAGAAAATAGAGTATACTGAACTGCTGGAGTTCTTGGAGTCTAATGATATATTAGATATAAATCAATTTAGTTTTCGTGTCAGTCATGGCATGGAAATGTTATTGTCACTCTTCAATGTAATCAGAAATGGGTTTAATGAAGGTAGACATTTTCTCCTTGTCACATTAGATATCTCTGCAGCCTTTGACACAAATCGATCATAAGATATTGTTGAACAGATTGGGTTCAGTTGGTATAAATAGTAAGGTAATGTGCTGGTTTACCTCTTTTCTAAATGAGAGACAATTTTGTGTAGCTTTGGGTAAAGACATGCCAGGATTGAAGAAGATGAACACAGGGGTACCACAAGGATCATGTTTATCTGCAGTACTGTTTAACATCTTTTTGGTGCCTCTGTGTCATATATTGACTTGTCTAAATCTCAGACTAAATCTAAATTTCAGACTTTATGCTGACGATATACAATTTTTGCTACCCATTGATGGTTCCATTCAGATGATTTTTGATAGGTTAAGTATGATCTTTTCAATAGTGGTCAGTTGGATGAAATTGCATTGTTTGAAGTTAAACATTAAAAAAAAGCAAAGACCACAATTAACTGTCAAAGGTATATATGAGAATGGAGTAGACATAGCGCCGTTCACAGAAGAAAGTGTTTATGAATAACTTGAAAAATTGAAGGTGGACAAAGCCATGGGACCAGAAGGCAGGGGCATGGAGGGGGGGGGCAGGGGGGACAAAGTTCCCCAGGCCCAGGCCTCCGAGGGGGGCCCGGCGCTGCAGTCCCACCCGCCCACCCTTGGCTCTGTCGACCATTCGTCACCGGGCCAGGCCCCCTCCATTCAAATCACAGCGCCTCACCACCTCGCTGTGTGTGAAAGCGCAGCAGCGGCAGTCTGCAGAACGCCTCTCTTCGGGCCTTCCCTCCCTGTGTCCTGCCCTCGTCTGACGTAACTTCCATGAGGACGAGACACAGGGAGGGAAGGCCCGAAGGGAGGTGATCTGCGGACTGCCGCTGCTGTGCTTTCACACGGAGTGAGGTGGTGAGGCGCTGTGATTTGAAGTCAGGGGGCCCAGTGATGACGACAACCTTGGGGGGGGGGGGTGGCGGTGGCGGCCTTACCCTGGGCCCAGCCCAGTCTCATGGCGGCCCTGCCAGAAAGGATCCATCCAAGGATATTGGAGAAGCTCAGAGAGGTTCTGGTGGGTCCTCTTAAAGATTTGTTTAATAAATCCTTGGAGATGGGGGAGATTCCTTGGGATTGGAGAAGAGTGGATATGTCCCTCTTCACATAAGTGATGACAGAAGAAGTTGCAAACTACAGTCTGGTAAGCCTCACTTCGGTTATTGAAAAGTAATGGAAATGATTCTGAAGAAAGAGATAGTGAATTTCCAGTAAGATCCAAGACATGGTTTTACAAAGGTAAATCATGCCAAACAAATCTGATTGACTTAGTGACCAGAGAATTAGATTAAGGACATGTGCTAGATGTAATCTACTTAGATTTCAGCAAAGCCGTTGACAATTCCTCATAGAAGGCACTTAAATAAACTTGACAGGCTGAAGGTAGGAACCAAAGTGGTGGACTGAATTAAGAACTGGTAGCCAGATGCCAGAGAGTGGTGGCTAATGGAATTCACTCGGAGAAAGGAAAGGTGAGTTGTGGAGTGCCTCAAGGATCGGTGCTGGGGCTGATTCTGTTCAATATATTTGTGAGCAACACTGCCAAAGGTTTAGAAGGTAAAGTCTGCCTTTTTGCAGATCATACCAAGATTTGTAACAGTGGAAATTCCGGAGGGAGTGGAAAATATAAAAAAGGATCTGCAGAAGTTAGAAGACTGATCTAATGTTTACCAATTAAAATTCAATGCAAAGAAATGCAAAGTGATGCACATGGAGGGGCATAATCGAAAAGGGTGCCCAAGTTTTCCTGAGGAAATCCTCGCAGGACGTCCCGGCGAAGGGGCGGGGAAACCTATATTATCGAAACAAGATGGGCGTCCATATTTTGTTTCGATAATACGGGCGGGGACGCCTGAATCGTGAAATTTAGGTTGACCTTAGAGATGGTCGTCCCCGATTTTCGGCGATAATGGAAACTGAGGACGCCCATCTCAGAAACGGCCAAATCCAAGCCATTTGGTCATGGGAGGAGCCAGCATTCGTAGTGCACTGGTCCCCCTGACATGCCAAGACACCAACCGGACACCCTAGGGGGCACTGCAGTGGACTTCAGAAATTGCTCCCAGGTGCATAGCTCCCTTAACTTGTGTGCTGAGTCCCCCAACCCCCCCCCCCCAAAAAAAAAGCCCACTCCCCACAACTGTACACCACTACCATAGCCCAAAGGGGTGAAGGGGGGCACCTACATGTGGGTACAGTGGGTTTCGGGTGGGTTTTGAAGGGCTCACATTTACCACTACAAGTGTAACAGGTAGGGGGGGATAGGTCTGGGTCTGTCTGCCTGAAGTGCACTGCACCCACTAAAACTGCTCCAGAGACCTGCATACTGCTGTCATGGAGCTGGGCATGATATCTGAGGCTGGCATAGAGGCTGGAAATTTTTTTTAAAAAACTTTTTTGAGGGTGGGAGGGGGTTAGTGACCACTGGGGGCGTAAGGGGAGGTCATCCCCGATTCCCTCCGATGGTCATCTGGTCATTTAGGAACATTTTTGTGGCTTGGTCGTAAGAAAAAAAAAAGGACCAGGTAAAGTCGTCCAAGTGTTCGTCAGGGACGCCCTTCTTTTTTCCATTATCGGTCAAGGACGCCCATGTGTTAAGCACTCCCCAGTCCCGTCTTCGCTACGCCTCCAACACACCCCCGTGAACTTTGGTGATCCCCGCGACAGAAAGCAGTTGAGGATGCCCAAAATTGGCTTTTGATTATGCCGATTTGGGCAACACTGTGAGAAGGACACTCATCTTGCGATTTGTCTCGAAAAATGGGCGTCCTTTTTTCGAAAATAAGCCTGTTAGGGAGTAGAAATTCAAGGGAGACATATGTGCTAGGCGACGAGAGGCTGATATGCACAGAGGGAGAGGGATCTTGGGGTGATAGTATCTGAGGATCTGAAAGCGACGAAACAGTGTGACAAGGTGGTGGCCGTAGCCAGAAGGATGCTAGGCTATATAGTGAGGTGTAACCAGCAGAAGAAAGGAGGTATTTATGCCCCTGTACAAGTCGTTGATGAGGCCCCGCCTGGAGTATTGTGTTCAGTTTTGGAGGCCGTATCTTGCTACAGATGTAAGAAGACTTGAAATGATCCAGAGGAAGGTGACAAGAATGATATGAGGCTTGCACCAAAAGACATACGAAAAGAGACTAGCAGACCTGAATATGTATACCCTAGAGCAGGGGTAGGCAACTCCAGTCCTTGAAAGCCGCAGGCGGGTCAGGTTTTCAGGATATCCACAATGAATATGCAGGAGATAGATTTGCATACCACGGTATTCAAATGCCAGGCTACCCTTCAGGGCAGGGATGATAACTGAGGGACCCACCCACAATACACAGGCCCCCTGCAACCAGTCACAGAATAGCCTGACATTTTTTTATTAAAACTTGGGGACCATGGGTCAATTTTTACAGGCAATGGAAAAGGTGCCGGTACTTAGTACCTCCAAGTACCCCCTCAAAAAAAGCCCTGGAAATACCTTTAAGAACTCGGAGTTAATGAAAAAAAAAAGCAACCTGTTCCAGTACCTGAAAGAAATGGGTTTTCTGTTTTTGCTTTAGAAGAAACTGGTCCCCAGCAGAAAGGAGAAAGGGCAGAATGAACCAATGGAGTCTGAACGAGCTACAGATAATGTGTAACGGACTGCAGCACAGTTACTGAGACTGACTTTGTTCATGAGATTAAGAGAGCCTTGGTTTGAAAAGGAAGAGACTTCTGGTACTTTGGGATAAATTGACTGAGGGTAATATTTATTTAGACGCTAACTGTGGCCTGCTGTGGATATTTGGTGCTAGATTATGTGGGGGCCCCAGCCTAATTATCCTGCACTAATTCAGCCGGGGCCTGCATAAGACAGTTATGTAGCCTCAGCTGAATATTGGCCAGCATCCGCAAAACTAATTAAAAGCTTTCCAGTGCCCCTTCCTTCCTTCCTCCTTCCCCAGCCCACAACATTAGCAATCTCCCTCTCCCTAGAATATACCCTCAACCCCCTTCCCCCCAGTTTGGCTAGGCTTCTTCAGGCCTACCTTAGCTCCCTGGTGGTCCAGTAGGGGCAATGTGGGCAAGAGCAAACCCCACTCGCACCTGCCTCTAGCAAAGCATCTTCAAAATAGCTGGCACGACCTCTCACTACAGCCTAACAGAACTGTTTAGATGTGCAGGTGTCAGCACTGAATATTGCTGGCACCTGCATAACTGCTGGCTCCTCCCCAATGCTGCCCCTGACCTGCCCATTTTTTTAATAGCTTTATTTAAATTTTTAACAAACATAACATTTATGAGTGATAATACACTAATTGAATTGAAAATTCATTCAGCACAAGGAAAAATATTTCTAAACAGAAAGTTATATTCTTGCTAACGACCACCATAATTTGAATTGATCCAAGAAAGAATAGAAAAAAAAATTAAATCCCTGCTTAAATTAAGTGGTTTTCAAATAAAGAATTAAACCAAATAAGTAGCTACATGCCCAAGTAGGTTACTCAAAGTCTGCTATACAGCATTGCATAAGTGACTAGACTTTTACATTGACCTCTTCTCTACTTTTTAGGAAATCTTCCAATTATTTTGGGTCAAAGAATTGATATTGTTTAGACTGCAAGATCCCTTTTTTTTTTAATGGCTGGTCAGACCTGATTTTCAGCAGCATTGCCCAGTTAAGTGTCATTGAATATCGGTGGTTGGGCAGCGTGATGTATCCTCTGCTCTGGAGTCTTTCCAATGCTAGATGGCTGACCAGCAGTTGCTATGCCTGGAATCTGGCACTTACAGAAAATGGATCATCAACAGTCATCTGGTCTTTTCTAAACACAATATCAAGGTCCCCTTCTGGACTTAAGTTCTTTACTGACTTTCCACAGCGTGAGCCCCTGTAGAAAGGCAAAAACATCTTAGTCCTCCTTAGATTACTAGGGTCTTATTCAATTCACACCAATTCCCAAACAAACAAAAAAATAAACATGTGATAACAATCCTCCTAGATATCTTGATTCAATAATAATAATAATAATGTTTCCAAACAATTGCATCAAATGAAAAGAAGGCTTGCTAGCCTGCCTACCACCATCCTCATATCTCCTGGGTTCTCCTTCCAGGGATATATCCTCCCACTGGCAGGTAATAATAATAAAAATTGTTCTGGTTTAGTCCAAATATTTCCCAAACAGTTAGGCCTAATGCCACAGTTCAAATAAAGGAAGATAGCAAGACAGTTGCATACCTTCTGAGGGTTGTAGGTCTTCTGGTCAGGCGCTCCACACTTTTTGGTCTCTCAGCCATGACTGAGGTCTAATCCTGTCTCCCCTCTTTTATAAGGCTGTTGACTCTCCTCATCCTGCTCACACCCCCTCTGATTGGCCAGGACTGTGCTTCCTCCTAGCTCTCCCTGCTGAGACTTTAACTTTCCTGCTTCTGTGATTGGCTCCCTCTGCTCAGGTTTTAATTCTGTGGTTCCTGCCTCCATTTTACATTTTCTTCTATTTCTTTTTTGTGGATTAAATTCTATGGTTAATGTTTCCCCTTCTCTGGGTTTCCCAGACCCCATCACAGCAACCAGGAGCAATTTAAGCAGGCCACTTAAATTGCATTTAGTATTGGGTGGCTTGTCTTTGTGCATGAACTATGTAAGCCACATTGAGCCTGCAAATAGGTGGGAAAATGTGGGATACAAATGCAATAAATCATAATAATAATGATTGAGCATGCACGTCTTTGTGGAGCTAACATTTTTATTTTGATCTGAACTAGATTCTGCACGATGCTTAAATGTCATTTAAACTAAATCCCATCCAAGGGCCTTCACAGGAACTGGCTAAAGTTGTATACTCACTACCATGTCTTGTTTAGAGAGAAGGGAATTGTGAAAGGCTGAATAAACACTAGGAACAACTCCCGAGTTGAATGGGGGATAGTTCTGGTTTATTATGGAAGCCATCAGGAAATTCTGGGAGATGCTGCAGAATCTGCACAGAAGGAGTAGCTTCTCACAGTTAATTGTAGCCAGAACCTAGCTATCCACAACTGCTTTCTCCACTGCCAAGTTAGATCCCATCACAGAATGATGTTCCAGTAACAGAAAAATCAGTTCCACACTGTTTCTTTGAGGGCAGACCTTGCAAAACCAAAGCTTTCTTTGTAGATCTGGTACTGGCTGCCTTTTCACTCTGCACCACAGAACCAACCACAGTTGTGTCATCTGCCACACCTGGCAGTTGTGGCTATCGTTCAAGAACACTAAGAGACATATCGAGCTGAGAAGCTGCTCCAACAGACTGCACAGCTCTGATGATGTCATCCCTCATTCGTTTTGCTCCCATGCTAATGAATCAGGAAATTAAGCTCCTAGGGGAGAACTCTGATTTTCACCTTCCTCTTTACCATTTTGAAACACTATTATGAGGAAACATTGTTAAAAAGCAACGGATTATAGGAACAAAATGGATCAGCAGCAGGATTGGTTTCCATCTAGATGTTATTTGAAGAAGGGGTACAGATAGCCTATAATGCATGTACAATGTCTGGTAATAGTGGTATAACCACGTTTTCATTTTCATGGGCCATTTATGATTGGCAGGACTTACAAGTGAGCTAAGAAAGTTCAAACCACATTCCACCATTATATCTCTATATAACTATATATAACTCATGTATACATGTGCATATACATTTATCTGTCTTCCCTGCTTGTCAAAAATATTGTATGTCTGGAATTACTCCAAAAGCTTATCTTACCCACCCTCAGCTATCCCAGCACTTCATCACCTTACTATAAAACAAGGTAACCTATTCAATTTAGAATTTGATGCCATGCACCATGACCTGTATTACCCCCGGCCCCAGCATAGTATCTTGAAGGAGGTGGAAAACCCGCCATGGCCAGAGAAAGGGAAAGGACCCAGACAGATAGATCCCTGGCAATTTCAGAGGCAATCCCAGAAGACGGCTCAGGATCCTGAATTAGCCCAGGCTCCCTGGCTGGCTAGACAATATAATATGGACATGGGCCACAGCTGGGAAGGGGAGCCCCCCCCCCCCCCATGGGATAATAATAAACAGGGGATAAAAAGTGAAGATACCAAGATGGAGTGGGCTGACTAGGTGGGGGTCCCAGAGGCAATGGCTCATGAAGAGGAGGAGAAAACGGAGGTGTTGCCAGAGTGAATGAAACAAGCTGCTTGGTGCTTCAGTGACTGGAAGAACTCTGGTATTTTCATACAGTTCCAGAGGGAGAGCCAGTGTTGGTTTACCACTGGTAAGAGAGTGGCAGGACAAGCCTAGCTAGAGATATGCTGAGGCTATCAGTGAAAGTGTGAAAAGCTATTGACTATTTGAATCTGTGAAGTGAACTTTAAACTGACAAACAGTGGATGTGCTTTGGTTCTGGGTTTTTTTTTTAAGTGTGTTTTGTTTTGGAGACAAGACTGTGCTCAGGGGAGGGAGACCTTTAAACTTCCCTCTGAGGTTTCCAGCTCTGCTGAAGGATAATGCTTAAAACCAGCTGATTATAAAAGGGGAAGGATGAAGTGTTCCTTCCTTTGTTTCTTGGGATGGTGAAAGAACAAATAGACTAGTACTGTATATTACTGGAGAACTGTTTCTACCAAAGAATTACTGATGTAAGGGTACTGCTTGCTCTAAGGTGTCACCTAAAGGTTAAATGGAACTGTGATTAACCCTGATTGCTTTATACTTTGTTTGATTCTTTCTTTTACCAACAGATCTGCCTTGATAAGCAAGACTGAAATCCCAGACTGGATTGAGGGATTGGGATTGCAGTAAGGTTTGTTTGTTTGTTTTGTGTTTTCTGAGGTCTGCTATTCAGCAGCCTCCCCAAAGACAAGAAAAGACCCTAATCAAACTTCATACCAGCAGTATAACCAAGGGACCCATTACAGAATTGGTGTTAGCAGTGGGATCGGACAAACTCCTTTCCGGCGGACCCAGTGGACCAGGTAAGAGTACCTAGTGAGAGCATAGCTGACGCTGTTGGCAAATAAAGGGCTAGCAGGAAGACAGTCCACGAGAGGGTCAGGTTGTTAAGAGCCTCCCCTGGGGAGTTTAAGAAGCTGCCCTTGGTTGTGTTTTTTGTTTGTTTCATTCCAGGTGCCAGGCGAGATGGGTAGGCCCTTTATGGAATATTTCAGCCAAAGTGATAGCATCCAAATTGATCAAATTATTTTGTGAAATCGGGTTTCCCAGGAAAGTGTTACCAGATCAGGGATCTAACTTCAGGTCTGATAGACTAACTCAAGTGCGGGAGGCCTTTGATATTAAACATATTAAGACCTCTGCTTACCATCCTCAGTCCAATGGCTTGGTGGAAAGGTTTAATAAGACCCTCAAAGCAATGCTAAGAAGGAGGTTGGATGAAGAATATGAAGAATGGGACCAGTTATTACCCTTCATCCTATATGCCTTTAGGGAGAATGTTCAGGCATTCTTAAGGGTTTCTCCTTCTGAGCTGATGTACGGATGCCAACCCCAAGGTGTATTAGATATTCTAAAAGAGTGGTGGGTAGAACCTGAAGGAGACCCCCAGACAGATGTATCTTACTTAGAGGTCGGCTAGCTAGGGTGTCCAAAATGGTGCAGGAAAATCTGGAGAGAAGTCAGGAAAGGCAGAAGGGGTATTATGACCGAAAGACCCGGGCCAGAGCTTTCCAGGAAGGCAATAAAGTCCTGGTGTTAATTCCCAGTTCACCTCAAAATTTTACAGCTAGGTGGAAGGGTCCCATGATTATTAAGAAGAGACTTGGAACTTATACTTACGAACTGCTAAATAACAGTGGAAAAATGCAAACCTATCATGTTAATGTGATAGAACCCTGGCAGGAGAGGCAAGCTTTTATAGCCTTTTTGAAGGAGGAAGGGGCAGAGGATTTGGGACCCCAGGTTTCTGATTTTTATGAAAACAAGAAACCCACTGTCAATAAGGATCTCACCCCTAAGCAGAGGGCTGAGCTAATGGCCATGTTGGCAACTTTTGAGGATGTACTAACTTCCAGCCCAGGGGAAATTCACCTTATCACCCATAATATACACACTGAACCATGCAAAATAGTGAGACAGAGACCCTATAGACTACCCAAATCTAAAAAGCAGAAGGTGACAAAACAAGTAAAAGAAATGGAGCAACTTGGGGTTATAGAGGAACCCTGTAGTCCCTGGTCCAGCCCCATAGTGTTGGTTCCTAAACCAGATGGTACTCAGAGAGTCGGTATTGACTTCTGCCAAGTTAATACTGTTTCCACATTAGATGCATATCCAATGCCCAGAATAGAAGAATATTAGATGTTAGGACAAGTCCAGTATCTGACCATGTTAGACCTAACTAAAGGGTATTTGCAAATAGTCCTGTAGGAGGATGCTCATCCTAAAATTGCCTTTAGTTTGCCTCTGGGCTTATTCCAGTCCCGCCGAATGCCTTTTTGCTTAAATGGAGCTGCAGTCATCTTTCAACGCCTTCTGGACTAGGTACTTAGACATCATCAAGATTATGCCACTGCATATATGGATGGTGTAGTAATTTTCAGTTCTGATTGGGAGTCCCACATTCCCCATGTTAAAGCAGTTCTGGAAGCCCTAAGGAAGGCAGGGCTAACCCTAAACCCCCAGAAGTGCACTTTTGCCCAAAGAGAGGTTAAGTACCTAGGGTATTTAGTGGGGCAAACCCTTACTTGACAAGGCAAAGAGTATTGGGGAGTTTCCCTAACCGGGCACAAAGAAACAATTGAGGAGCTTTTTAGGGCTGGTTGATTACTATAGGCATTTTATACCACAGTTTACTAGCAAATCTTGTCCTTTAACAGACATGCTAAAGAAAAATCACCCTAACAGCTTAATAAGTTAAAATGGACAAACTATGAGGTTAGTTCTTTCAAAACCCCTCCAAGATAGTCTTGTCAGGAGCTTGTCCTGAAGGGGATGAATTTTGAAAAACCTTATATATTTCAAACAGATGCATCACACAGAGGATTGGGGGCCATCCTTTCCCAGGAATATCATGGGGAAGGACACCTTATTCTTTACCTAAGTATAAAGTTACTGCCCCATGAGAAGAATTATGCCACAAGAGAAGAGTGCCTTGCTATAAAATGGGCGGTGGAGGCACTCCGATATTATCTGGTGGAGCGGGAGTTTACGTTGGTTACTGATCATGCTCCCCTTAGTTGGCTGCAACAAATGAAAAACAAGAATGCCCGCCTTCCAGATGGTATTTAGCGCTACAAGGGCATAACATAGGTCTGGGAAATTACTAGGAAATGCAGATGCCTTATCCCAGATCGCTGACTCTCCGGCTCAGGTCAGAAACCGGACAGAGAGTGGTGCTAGCTTGAGTTGGCGGAGAACAGCACTGGAGGAAGACTTCTGCTGGTGGGGCTTGGGGCAGAAACCTTCCTCAAGTGCTGTTCTCCGCTGCACTGCCTGCCCTGCGGCTACTTTTCGCCTCACATAGCCCATGCTGAGCATGCATTACATGAGGGGAAAAGTAGCCACAGGGTAGGCAATGCGATGGAGAGCAGCACTGGAGGAAGGCTTCTGGGAGCCCCCACCAGCCAAGGTATGTGGAGTTGGGGCAGGGAGGTGGGGTAAAATGCATCTCCCCCCTAATTTTTCTGGTCTGGCTATGCAGCAATCCTGGGGGGGTCAGCAGCGGCAGTTCTGGGGGGGGGGGGTCGGCAGCAGCGGCCCTACTCTGGGCCCGGCTCAGTCTCTCGGTGGCCATGGTAGTGGATGACTTGTGTTCCCTGGAGTAGGTGTAAAACTTGTGTGTTGGTATTTTTGCACTTTTGGAAGTAGATCCTGGGGCCTATTTTATAAAATGACATAAGCACTTACGTTGCCTTCATAAAATAAGCTTAAAATAGGTACTTTTTTAGGTTTCTTACAGAGGTGCTCTGTTATAAAATTACCCCCTCCCCCCTTTCCATGTATATATTACCAAAGGGAGAAAAATAAACAAATATATAGAGATAGATATAGATATAGCTATATATTTTAAAATGTTCTGTGCCAGTTTTGTTCTTGATATCAGGATATTATTCTCTGTTACTGCCAAAAAAATAAGTTTAATATTTACATTAGAAATACCGCTACTGTGAGTATAACAAATGCAAATGTTGACATAAAAGCTACCTACAAAAGTGCCAGTCCGTAATCCACACCACTTTGCCTGGCTGTAGCATATAGTGCCCATTATTTATTCAGACAAACCAGATAAATCATAGCTGTGTGCTTAAAAGCAGTACCCAAATACAGCACTGCAAAACTGAAAGAGACTGCAAGAAGACATACTCTTTGATCAGAACTTTCTGACCTGCACTATAAATATGAAACCCAGAAGCCGTTTGCAAGATGTATTTCCTATGTGTAAGAAATTGCAGGATAAACACTAATTTTTCCATAAAATATATTTATTAGACTGCTATCTCAATATTGTGAGCAATGTTTTATAACTGTTTACCTCTGAAATTCAAAGAAGCACAGTTCAGATACTGATACTTCACATCATACAAGCCATTTCTACCCAGTTATTATTTTACCAGCATGCTGTTTAAATAAATTCTAGCTTTTAGCAGTTATGATCTCCCTAAACCACACTAGTACATAAATTGCCATGTCCAATTGCTTATCTATCTTTTCTCAGTTTCTATCTATTGAGTGCCAAAATTAATATTTTCAAAAGGGCCTAAAATTGATTATATATTATCATGAGAACAGGGTCCCCGAGGAGTCTGCCCGCACTTTTAAAACTATAACTTATGAGTATTCTCCCTTGGTTGAACAAGTGAATTTGGAGAACAGCCCTGAACTGCAGCCCTGGAGAGGGAAGTGGGCTACTCATGAGCTGGGCTTTTCCATGCCTAGGGCTCTTCAACTTGAAGAAAAGAGGGCTGAGGGGAAATATGATAGAGGTCTATAAAATAATGAGTGGAGTTGAACGGGTAGACGTGAAGCGTGTTTACGCTTTCCAAAAATACTAGGACTAGGGGGCATGCGATGAAGCTACAAATTAGAAAATAACTCTTCACTTAATGTAT
This sequence comes from Microcaecilia unicolor, assembly GCF_901765095.1. Lineage (NCBI taxonomy): Eukaryota > Metazoa > Chordata > Amphibia > Gymnophiona > Siphonopidae > Microcaecilia > Microcaecilia unicolor. The sequence goes on from NC_044036.1 coordinate 79,480,464, forward strand.
TAGTAAACTCTGGAATTTGTTGCCAGAGAATGTGGTAAAGGAAGTTAGCTTAACAGAGTTTAAAAAAGATTTGTCCTGCTTCCTAAAGGAAAAGTCCATAGACCATTATTAAATTGGACTTGGGGAAAATCCACTATTTATGGGATAAGCAGTATAAAATGTTTTGTACTTTTTTGGGATCTTGCCAGGTATTTGTGACCTGGATTGGCCACTATTGAAAACAGGATGCTGGGCTTGATGGACCTTTGGTCTGTTCCAGTATGGCAATACTTATGTACTTATGTAACTTATGGGAACAGGTCAGCACTCTTATAAGGTGGTTTGTAATGAAAGCAGGCTAGCAGCTCTAGACCTAACAAGGAGTAGCACAAACCCATGTAACTGCACTAATTGCTTATATAATCTCTGAGAATAGTTGGCCTAAAATTTATGTTAGGTTAGGGAAGAGCCTGTTGATGGGAAACCATATATAGTAATAGGGTGGAATATACACTCATGGGTTTGTAGATAAGCACTTTTTGGTGAAGAATTAAAGTTTTGGCACCATAAAGAGTTAATGCCTCCATTTATGACTTATGTTGGAATGAGGAAAGACTATAGGTAGATGAGGGACTTGTGTCATCTTCCAGGGGGCACACTCACTGATTTCAGGATTCGAGTGCATGAGCATCCACATGTGACAGTGTGTAGTGAAGAATTGCTTTCAACCAGAGTAAAGCTTTGTTTTCGTGTGTTTCTTTGTTTTATAGCAGCCATGGGTGAATCAGTGTCTTATAAAAACTGAGAAGAGAGGAGGCTGTTTTCAGCCCTTGGCTGCTGTTTGTTTGAAACAGGCCGGGACTGAGTCTTTTTGTTTGTTTACTAACTGATGTTATTGAGTACCATGAAGAGTGTGGGGAGGCGATAGGTGTTTGTTACTGGTATATGTTTTTTTCTTTTAGTATTTCTTATTTTTGTATATGCTTTTATTGTACCCTGCTTAGAACTGTGGCTGTGTGGGCTAAAAATGATTTTAACTAACTGATTGGACTGTGAAGAAGCTAATATACAATTATGTAAAAACTAATAAGATAATGAGGCCGAAACTAAAAGCCTTGCTTGGGTGATTGAGGGCTGAAAGCTAATTGAAAGGGAGAGACCTCTTTCAAGTCCTGTTGTAGTGTTGCAGGGAGAGAGAGAGATAGTGCTCTGCTGGAAGATTAAAGGCATACTACTAGAGAGGGCTTTTGGAGCCTTGTTGCAATGTCTTATTGAAACGGGATTATATAAAGTACTGTTCTACCAAAACTCTTAAAGCTACAGGACCAGAGAGATTGAGGTAAGACCCAAATGTATTTCTATAGTGAAACGTGAGAGATAGAGTTTACCGTCATTACAAATTAAGTTGGAGAATTGTGTGCTCGTATTTACTTCTGTGGCAGTAGACTACCAAAAGATGCCAGGACCCTATGTATCATGTAAGTCAATGGTTCTCAAATCTACTTTCTGAGGCTCCCAAGCAGGTGTAATTTTCAAACTAACAAAATAAAATGTATTCACATTAAGGAGCCTGTTTACTAAAGTGCATTGAGCACTTACCCCCGGATTCTATATAGCGTACCTATAGTTAAGAACAATCTACATCCTCACCTGACACCCCCTCCACACACAAGACCCCCAATATCCTGATCCTCAACTAAGCCCTTCTCCCATATCACCAACATCACCCAAAAGGAACCCCCAGTCCCTGACTCCTTGGGCCTACCTGAACAGGTCCTTGAAGGTCAAGTAGTTTCCCAAGCAGAAGTGATCCTCGGTTATTTTTGTCCTTGCTGGTGCCTTCATTCAATATGGCTTCCCTAGCAGTAGCCTTTTGAATAAAGAAACATGATCCCTAGAGGTAGTACCACAAGACTACTGCTAGGGGTGCCATATTAAATGAAGGTGCTGGCAAGGATAGACATGACTGGAGATTGCTCTAGCCCAGTTATCCACTAGACAACCAGTGACTGGTTCAGTTATGTCTTAGGGGTCTACGTAGGTTCCTTTGGTGGGGGGGGGGGGGGGGGTGATCATCAGCAATGTTGATGATCAGAGGAGTACAGGTGAGGATTGGGGGTGGGATCTTGTGTTGGGGGTTATATGAGAATTGGGAAGTTCAGATGAGGAAGAAAGGGAGGAGGTCTTCTGCAGGGATATCAAGCGTCATTGGGAGGGTTGGGGTCTTGTGCATTCAGGTCGTTATGATCAAGGGGGTTGGATGAGGATTGAGGTTTGGGGTGTTCATGGGGGATAGGGTTGAAAGCTCCAACCCACCACTTAAGCTGTGGCCTGGGAGCATCAGGCCACGGTTTTGAGACCAATGCTTCCAAGAGTTAAAACATATAGGAGTCCTTTTACTAAGGTGCGCTGAAAAGTGGCCTGCACCGGTGTAGCCATGTGCATTGGATGCACGCAGGTCCATTTTTCAGCGCACCGGCAAAAAAAGACCTTTTATTTTTGACCGAAAATGGACATGCGTCAAAATGAAAATTGGTGCTTGTCCATTTTGCACCTGAGACATTACCGCCACCCATTCACTTAGCGGTAAGGTCTTGCACGTTAACTGGGCAGTATCCGTCAGCATGTGTGCAATGTCAATTACCGCCTGGTTAGTGTCGCACGCCGGGAAGGCAGATATATTTTCTGGCGCACGTGCTGGACGCATGTAAAAAATAAAATTACCACCTGGCCCACGTGGTAGCCGGGCAGTAATTCTGAATTGGCGCAAATTGGGCATGCTTAGGCATCTACGTGGCTTAGCAAAGAGGCCCCATAGTAATGAACTGCTTTACATGTATTTGCTTGTTTTCCATCTCATTACTATTTACCCTGCAGTGTCTTAACCAACACTGCAGGGCAAGACAAGCAAGCAAGCAAGATAGAGCCCTTTAAGTTATGTTAAGGAGCAAACAATGTGGGTTAGTGCCCTAACTTAGCTTGATAACTTCCACTATAATAAGGATAAATGTTGGATGTACAGTTTGATATTTAGTCACAATTTATCCTGCCAATGGTTTATGGCACAGTGCCAGAAATGATAAGATAGAACTAATATTTAGACACATAGGTTTATTGTTTTATAAACCGTTTTGTGTGTGTAAAATTGATTTATACTTGTCAATTTTTTCATAGGAATTAAGTCACACCAAAAAGCGTGCATGCTCCATGGGTGGAGTTTTAAATTAAATTAATGTATTTTATAAAATTCACGCACAAAGGTATATTGTATAAACATAAATTTCCATCTGCTCATGAGCATGCATAATGTCCATGTCATCAATCTTGGCACAATTTCTATAGGATTTGTACTAGCATTTTAAAAAGACACATGGAGGGGCATAATCGAATGGGGGCGGCCATCTCTAAGGCAGGCCCCGTAAGCAGCATACCCAACTATATTATCGAAACAAGATGGCCGGCCATCTTTCGTTTTGATAGTACGGTTGGGGCCGGCGTTAGAGATTGTCGCCATTGGTTTCTCGCCGATAATGGAAACTAATGGCGGCCATCTCAAACCCAGCCAAATCCAAGGCATTTGGCCATGGGAGGAGCCAGCATTTATAGTGTAGTGGTCCCCCTTACATGCCAGGACACCAACCGGGCACCCTAGGGGGCACTGCAGTGGACTTCATAAATTGCTCCCAGATCCATAGCCCCCTTACCTTGTGTGCTGAGCCCCCCCCCAAAAAAAAAACCCCAAACCCACTACCCACAACTGTACAACACTACCATAGCCCTTATGGGTGAAGGGGGGCACCTACATGTGGGTACAGTGAATTTTTGGTGGGTTTTGGAGGGCTCACATTTATCACCACAAGTGTAACAGGTAGGGGGGGAGACGGGCCTGGGTCTGCCTGCCTGAAGTCCACTGCAGCACCCACTAAAACTGCTCCAGGGACCTGCATACTGCTGTGATTGAGCTGGGTATGACATTTGAGGCTGGAATAGAAGCTGGCACAAAAATGTTTAAAAATGTTTTTTGGGTAGGAGGGGGTTAGTGACCACTGGGGGAGCAAGGGGAGGTGATCCCCGATTCCCTCCGGTGGTCATCTGGTCAGTTGGGGCACTTTTTTGAGGCTTGGTCCTAAAAATAAATGGACCAAGTGAAGCCGGCCTTTTTTCCATTATCGGCCGCAGCCAGCCATCTGGTAACCATGTCCCTGTCTCACCTTCCGTACCCTGCCAAAATGCCCCCTTTAACTTTGGCTGCCCTGCGACGGAAAGCAGTTGAAGCCGGCCAAAATCGGCTTTCGATTATACCGATTTTGGCCGGGTTTAGGAGATGGCCGGCCATCTCCCGATTTGTGTCGGAAGATGGCCGGCCTTCTCGTTTGAAAATAAGCAGTATAAGTACCTATATAAGTAAACACTTTCCTGTCCTATTATCCTAGGCACTCTGTTATAAAATTACTCTCAAAGTGCACTTTTACATGCAAAAAAGGGTTTTAAAATGACCCCTTAGTGCTTAAGTCACATTGAACACAGTTTCCTTGGAAAATAAAAAAATATATATCTCTCTGCCTACCTACTGAAATTGTTTTATCCTGTGTTTGTGGGCAAGCATTATTTCTTTTCTTTACATTCCTAACTCAGGTTCAGAAAAGCATGTCACAGTCACTGGTGACTAAAAAAGTACTCTTAAATTGTTCTTTCATTCTCCGAGACGTCTTTAGATTCCAGAGTCTTAAAGTGATTACATTGCTGCAGCACGTAGAGAAAAACACCTTCAATAGCATCTTATTAAATGCACTTACAAGAACTGGTGCTAATCTGGATATTGTTCAAAAATGTTGGATGGAGCTTGCAGACTGCAGGAAACCTCTGATACTGTGTATTCCGTATTCCTTCCAACTGAGTCGCAGCACAAAGTCAATAAATGGGAAATGTATTTTGAGAATCATAATCTTGACTAGAAATACAAAAGATAATTTTTAAACATTTGGATTTTATAATAACTGCCTCTACAGCAGATGTTAAGCAACTTGGGCTTCATTATTTTCACCTCCAGCTTTTGCCAAATATTAACTATTGTGAAAACTAATTTTTGGGCAAACAACACAACTGACAGTAAAAATAAATTCATGTCACATATAACAAATGTCCATCATAAATACTTCTATTCTCAAATCTGCCCATTGGCTTGCCTCCTAGAACTCATTCAACCAAATGCTATTATGACATTTGTATTACTTCCAGAGCTGTTTATGCATATTCCGTCTCTTCCCACCTAATTTCATACTGTATCTAGAAACCTAAATTTAAATAGACCACAAACCTCACTGTGTTTATAAGTTGTTCAAATTGGGGACCAGTGATGCTTTTCCATGTCTATTTAAGTATATTCACACTTAAGTAATGATTCTTCTTCACCTTAAAGCAGTGATTCCCAAACTGGGGTCTGTAGAACCCTAGGGTTCCATGAACTCTCCACAAATGTTCCATAAGAAATTGCAGTAAAATATTTTATATTTAGTAACATAGAGAGCATTGGAGTGGCCTAGTGGTTAGGGTGGTGGACTTTGGTCCTGAGGAACTGAGTTCTATTCCCACTTCAGGCACATGCAGCTCCTTGTGACTCTGGGTAAGTCACTTAACTCTCCATTGCCCCACATAAGCCACATTGAGCTGGCAATGAGTGGGAAAGCACAGGGTAAAAATGTAACAACAAAAAAAAAAAGTTGGAATTTGGATGTCTTTGTAAAACATCCAAATTCAGAGTTGGGGAAAAGGTCATTTTCGAAAAAAGACAGACACCCATCTTTCATTTAAAAAATACCAACGACATCCTTAGATTTGGACATCCTTAGACTTGGACATCTTTGATTTTCGGCAATTTTCGAAACCAAAGATGTCCAAGTCTATAGCCCTTACAGGTGAAGGGGGCATCTATATGTGGGTACAGAGGGTTTCTGGTGGGTTTTGGAGGGATCGTTGTTTCCTTCCCAAATCAAATGTAGCAGGTAGGGGGGTTATGAGCCTGGGTCCACCTGTCTGAAGTGTACTGCACCCACTAAAACTGCTCCAGGGACCTGCGTGCGCTGTCATGGACCTGAGTATGACATCAGAGGCTGGTACGTAATATTTTTAATGATGGTTTTTGAGTGTGGGAGGGGGTTAGTGACTACAGAGGGAGTAATGGGAGGTCATCCCTGATTCCCTCCAGTGGTTATCTGGTCATTTTGGGCACCTTTGTGTGCCTTATTTGTAATAAAAACAGGTCTGGGTGAAAACGTCCATGTTTTAGTCCTGGATGTCTTTGCTTTTTTCCATTATGGTTCAAAGACGTCCAAGTCTTAGGAACGCCCAAGTCCCGCCTCGACCACGCCTCTGATATGCCCCCTGGAGATTTGGACATCCTTGCAACAGACTTCAGAGAAAGATGTCCAAAATCGGGTTTCAATTATACCAATTTGGACTTCTGAGAGATGGACGTCCAAGTACCGATTTATGTCAGAAGATGGACGTCCATCTCTTTCGAAAATGAGCCTGATAGTCACAAGGGGACCTTAGGAGCTTCGGCCTCTTCCCTGCAAAATTGTGGCATCTATGGAATGGCTAGCAGAGATGGCCAAGCCCCACCAGCCAAGAAGGTCTGCTGCCTGACTCCCCCCTGCACTGCCTGAGCAACAAGAAAGTTGGTGATGTGTTTCAACCACTGATGCCAGTACTCACATGAATGGTAAGTTCAGCAACATGAAGTGAACATGCGCAGGAGTGCTGATGTTGGTGACTGAATCATTCTGCTGACTTCTTCGCTGCTCAGGCAGCACAGACATAGGAGGGGGCTCAGGCAGTGGACCTCTTCAGCTGGTGGGGCTTGGGCATTCCCGGCAGCAAAGCTAGAGCTTACTTCCACAATGGGGGAGGGGTGGGAACAAGAAAAGCTGAGAAGAAATGTGTGGTGCTCCCACTCTACCCCCCCCCCCCCACCCCACACACACACAAAACAAAATGGACTTCTACCTATACCCCTGTTTATATTGCATAAATTGAGGGTTATCCAGTATGGCTGTTTTCATGTTCTTGTGTTCTCAGTGTATGAAAAAATATTATATTTTAGGGGTTTTACCATTGTAACAAATGTGAGAATAATTGCCTTAAGGGTCTCCTAATTTAGACATACTGTAGACTATTTTCTTTTTTGCCTTGAAATGCAAGTAAATGTGTAAAAGCTTCAGGTATTTTATGTTTATCCATTCTACATGGGGGTACTATTAGTCATAAGTACATAAGTATTACCATTACTGGGACAGACCAAAGATCCATCAAGCCCAGCATCCTATTTCCAACAGTGGCCAATCCAGGTCACAATTACCTGGCAAGATCCCAAAACAGTACAGTACATTTTATGCTCTTATTCCAGAAATAAGCAGTGGATTTTCCCCAAGTCCATTTTAATAATGGTCTATGGACTTTTCCTTTAGGAAGCCATCCAAACCTTTTTTAAACCCCGATAAGCTAACCGCTTTTACTACATTCTCTGGCAATGAATTCCAGAGTTTAATTACATGTTGAGTGAAGAAATATTTTCTCCGATACATTTTAAATTTACTACTTTCTAGCTTCATTTCATGCCCCCTAGTTCTAGAATTTTTGGAAAGAGTAAACAAGTGATTCACATAATTTTTGTCGTCCTTCTCTGTTCCTTTTCTAATTCCACTATATCTTTTTTGAGATGCAGTGACCAGAATTGAACACAATATTAGAGGTGCGGTCACACCATGGAGCGATACAAAGGCATTAAAACATCCTCATTTTTGTTTTCCATTCCTTTCCTAATAATACCTAACATTCTATTTGCTTCCTTAGTGGCCACTGCACACTGAGTAGAGGGTTTCAGTGTATCATCAACAATGATGCCTAGATTTTACCTGTTCAGACCTTTTCGTGAACATGTTACAGAACATCTTTTATGGTCTTGTCTGTGGTGATGAAAGCACTGAAAACACTAACAGCTTTTGGGTTTGGGTTTCTTCCAGATGATGTCAGCAGACATGACTGACATCAGTCTTCTGTATCCATTTGTGTGATTTTTAGATGCCATATTAGTCTACATTCCCTATATACTAGAATTATGTTTATATATGCATTCATTTATAAAATAGGCATAATGTATATGATTATGTGCCTTCCCTGCATAGATATCCTGGTACAAAATTATTCTCCATATGTCCATGTATTCTACAGGAAAGACAGAAAAACAAGTAACTGCCTATGACATAACTCAAGTTCTATTGTGATAGGTGCTCTCCATTGCACTCATTTGGATTCTATTCTTTTCAGACACCATAAACATTACCTCAGCCTAAGCACATAAGTTTGTTGTGACCATAGAATACTGATGATAGATGCGGTAGTCATATTTCCTGGGTCTTGTCATAGAGACATAGATAAGAGTCATTTCTCTATGTGGCCTATGATAGTTTGTCATATTCATCTGTCTAGAGATGTCAGTGCATCCTATCAGAGAAAAGATAGAGTGGCAATATGCTTTCTGGGCTGGGCAGCATCGGTATGTGTTGTTAATTTTAAAATATTTATAAAATATGAGTTGTCCACTTTAGAAATGAGTACAGGCAATGCAAATGTGCTACAGACTCAAGAATTGACAGCTTTCTATTTCATTCCTATACAATTTCAAAATGCCACTAAGAACATAGACCATTCTCAATAACATGATTTTTTAGACTATGTTTTGTGACATGCAAAATAAATGATTTCTACAAGATAGACAATCTTCAAAAGCCTGTTTAAGGTATAATTTTACAAAGGCATGCTAGCGTTTTTAGCGCATGCCAAAAATAAGTTTGCTAAATGCCAGAGATGCCCATATATTCGTATGGGTGTCTCCAGTGTTCAGCGTGCATTAATGATTAACGTTCAGTGTGGTTTATAGAATAGCACTTAAACCCGAGAATTGCGCCTAACTTTAGGCATGGTCATTTGCACCAACTAACACATACTGCAAATGTACATGCCTAAATTAGGCACGTATCCCTGTTATTCTATAACAATGCATGTTAATTTTAGGAACACCCCCATTATGCCCATGACCCACCCATTTCCACTCCCCCTTTTTCAGATCACATGTAAATTTTAGGCATGAATCCCACACCTAAATTTACACACGTAAATGCCAATTAAATCTAATTAGTGCCAATAATTGCTTGCTAAAAAGCCAAATATTGGTACTAATTAATTCTTTATTCAATTAAATTGCACAAATCTCAATGTGTGGCTCACATAGCCTGTATACACAGATCTCATAAGTCATCACTATACCAACAGAGTCAGTAGCTGCTGGGGGAGATGGAAGTACAGGTTTCTTTTTTTTTTAATGGGAGCTTGGTAGGGACCATGGTCATGATCTCTAGGTGGAATATGGGACACAAATATCACACATGGCTCCCACCCACTCCAATTATTATCTGTGGGTATCTTATCAATGATTTTGAAACAACTTATAGTATGGTGTGTCTATAGGTCTAGAAGGGGGGGATATTCTTAGTGGCAGTAAGGCATCCACATGATTTTTATGGGCTATGCATGGCAATCATGGTTATCAGAGCTATAGTGAGTGCCAGAATGGCAGGGGTCTAAGGGTTAGAATAGACTAGGGTCTAAGGGTTAGAACAGACCTGGGCAACGTGGAGTGGAGACTCAGTATGGTCATTGCTGATGAATTTCCCTGTCAGATTAAATGACTGTTGCCATGAAAAAATTACACCTCCGTGTAGCCCCTGACTATGACTCCACTATGTTTATTGATGGGGGATATGTACCACACATATCAATCTCAGAATCAGGTGACTGACTTCTGATGGCAGTGCTGGTTCTTATTGCCCATCTCTAACTCTTCTTTCTACCAGCAGCTGACTTACCAGGACAAACTTCTATCATGAGTCCCAAGGAATTAACACTGACATGTGGATGCTCATATCAGCATGCATAGCCAACAACTAGGTGCATATATTCTAGCACAAAGATCTACAGAATTAGGAGTAAAATTTCCAACACCACTGCTATAGCACCATGATTATTTGCACAATGAAGTCATGTGATTCCCCTGCCCTCTATCCTAAAACCCTCCTCTCCTTCTATCTGAGCATTCCTAAAGTGCTAAGATGTGAAGGTAGCATAGCAAATTTAATATAGTTATTATGTTGGTTCAGCTGAGAGGCATAGTCAGGAGACATTGCAAAGGAACAGTGCTTTTTTTGTGCCAGTACTCGTTGGTACATCGTACCGGCACCATTTTTGTGCGGTCCGGCTCACCTGCCCACTCCCTTCCGTTCATGCACCTGGCCGTGCTCCCTGCATTGCAAAACTTTTGTTTGCCCGAAGTCGCGGTGAACCGGCAGTGAAAGCAGCAGGCAGGCAGGCTCGCCTCCTCGTCGCTCGCTTCACTTCCCTTCCCTCTCAGCGTGTCCCGCCTTCGCGGAAAGGAAATTACATCAGATGAGGATGGGACGCGCTGAGAGGGAAGGGAAGCGAAGCAAGCAACGAGGAGGTGAGCCAGCCTGCCTGCTGCTTTCACTGCCGGTTTGCCGCGATTTCGGTAAACAAAAGTTTTGCAACGCAGGGAGCACAGCCGGGCGCATGAATGGAAGGGAGCAGGCAGTTGAGGGCGGGCAGATGGGGCTGGGGTTTGAATGATCTTGGGGGCAGGTGGAGGCTGGGGTGAGTCAGTGGACATGGAAGGGAGAGGGAGGGGAGAGAGAAGAGGAGAATCGATGGACATAGAGGAGAAAGAGGAGAGGAGAATCGCTGGACATGGAGAGCAGGGGAGAGAGAAGAGGAGAATTGCTGGACATGGATGGGAGGGGAGGACAGGGGAGAGAGTAGAATTGCTGGACATGGATGGGAGGGGAAGGCAGAGAAGAGAGAATTGCTGAACATGGATAGGAGGGAAGGGCAGGGGAGAGAGGAGAATTGCTGGACATGGATGGCAGGGGAAGACAGGGAATAGAGGAGAATCTCTGGACATGGGAGGGGAGGGCAGGGGAGAGAGGAGACATGCTGGACATGGATGGAGAGGAGAGCAGGAGATAGAGGAGAATTGCTGGACATGGATGGATGGAAGGGTTAGCAGAGAGAGAGGAGAAATGCTGGACTTGGATGGAGGAAAGGGAAGAGAGAATTATTGCTTTATATGGATACAGGGGAGGGAAGAAAGAGGAGAAATGCTGGACATGGATGGAGGGTAGGAGAGAGGAGAAGTGTTGGACATGGATTGAGGGGAGGAAAGAAAAAATAAGATGCACATGGATGGAGATGAGGGAAAGGGAAGAGAGGAGAAAAACTGCACATGGATGGAGAAAATAGGCAAAAGCTGGATCCACATTATACCTCCTCCAGTCAATTCCATGGAGGAGGACCCAGCTTTTACTTATGGATGTAGGGCAAGAAATGAAGAAGAAAGGAAGAAAGTAAAGAAAAAAACGGAAAGGAAGCCCTGGAAATGGAGTTAAGAGAACAGATAGAGAACAGCAGAATCATAGACAGGGACAAGTTACAAGTTATTTTTTTTCTCCTATGCTAGTATAATATTTTTAATGATGTCTGGTATAAGGGGTGTGGCCAATGTGGGTGTGGCTATCAAAGGGGCAGGGCCATATGTGGTGACCCTGCCCATAATTAGTACCAGCACCTTTTTTTCTACAAAAAAAGCACTGCAAAGGAATATTAATGTACTTATGTGGTCACACAATATAGCTTTTGCCTCTATCTGATGCTAAGCCTCTCGTGAACATAGTCATCTTATCATGAGATCCAGGCAGATATTGTGCTAAGGTTCCCGCTTTTTAACAACAATACCATAAGTAACAATGTTACAGCTAATATCTGTAATCTGTTGTTGAGAATCTACTCTGGGCCATTCCTTGGCCAGGAGTCTTTACTTTATCATGCTCTGTCCTTACAAATGTTCCACTTATCTTTATCATGCACATGCTGCAGCAGCACATCCCACTGGGGAGGAGGGCAGCAGGGATGAGGACGCCAGTCCCTCTAATTCTCGGGAGTCCATCAGGCAGCAACCATCACCATCATTTAGAACCACTGAGGACCCAAGGCTGGAAAAAAACAGCATCTATGGTCCCAGTTAATGTTCCTAGAGAAGAAAATGACAATGAGGAGGTGGGTGAAGTTGCAGAGGTGGAGATGGAGAAAGTGTAAGACATGCCACCAAAAGAAGATGAGGTGAAGGGTGAGGACAACCTGCAAGAGAGCTAGCGAGTGGCATCTAAGAACATCAGGAGGAGGTCAAGGCAGAGGAGACAACTACACCTTCCATCAGCAGTCGTGGGCAGGAAGAGGACATAATATAAGTGGTCGCAAGGGGCTTCAATTAGCAGCGATCCATGCTCAGAGCAGTGGTCTGTGTCCTCTGCCAGGATGTAGCCTGGGTCTAAGAAAACAGGATGAAAAAGATACCACAAACCAGTATAGTGTCGCCACTTAAGAATTTATTGAATAAATAAACAAGGTAAAAATCAGTGACCAGCTACAGCCATATTTCAGTGGTTACCTGCATCAGGGGTATAGTAGTATCTGCTAAAACATAAATATGCACAAATAAATGCAGACAAACACCTTAAATAATTTATAAAGCTAAATAAAAGCATAAGCAAATCTTTAAAAATATACAAAAACATAAACCCTTGCTTTTTTTTTTTTTATCATAATTACAAAATTAAAAACATAGCCATACTGGTGAATCATTTATTGATATTGTTTTAATGGAATATTTATGACTCTTTATGTCTATTTGTAAACATTTGTAAGCAATAAGTCATTTATATTAAAGTTTCATATGTGACTATTATCATTCTGTTATCATACACCTCAGTAGTACCATAAGTTTTAACAAGGATTTTTATTATCTCCAATGTTTGTTTTGAGAGCTAAATGCAAATTCAGTAGTGAGTCACTGTCAATAACACTTTGTTTTTTCCTTTTTGTGTAATATCGTTATTAAGACAGCACATGCATTATAAATTTGCTGCACATTCACATATTAACATATCTTGTAAGTTTCAAAAGTTTTCATATTAAATGTTACATCTTTAGCAGATCATTTTCCATAACTGTCTGGTATGTCCAGAATTCATACTGTTTTGGTATTTTGAGTAACATAATTTAGACTAGATTTTTCTTATGCATGCTTCAGTTAACACTATAGGTTGCTCAAATGTTTTATGGTTCCTGTAGTTGCAACATCAGATATAATCGTGGCTACACAGTGCTTTTTTCAAATAGTAACAGTCCCATATTAGTTTTTTTAAATATTGTGTTGCATGTTGAAATATTTGTTATACATCTCTTTTTTTGTTTTTTTATCCTTATTTTAATTTATATTTACAATTGTGAGCCATGATATGGCATTATCCAAGTTTCATTGTAATATGGATTTCTAATAGTATAAAGTTGTACTCATCTTAATAATTAGTCTGCTTTTAAGATGATATATATTTTTAATATGTGTCATGTAAGATTGACAGCATGTCCAAATGTAAAATCCCATATTCACTGTTCAGCATGATTTTAATTCAATAGGTACTGCCACATGACACTGTGTGCATCCTCTTTTCCTTAAATACAGCATCCGAGGTTAGAAAATATTTTTTTAGTTTCTTGATTTAAATCCTTCTTGATGTTTAGACTGTGGCCCTCAGTAAAAGTTTAGATAGCCTCTGTTTTAGGATGGGAACCCATGCCTATCTAAATAACTGCATTGGGTGCTTACATAGGGCCCCTTTAAGCTAAGGGTGCTAAGTCTTTAACATATGGTTAGCATGTGAGAACAGGCTACCAAACAAATATGTTAAAGTATTTTCCTGTTTGCACATGCTTAAATGCATAGTAATAATTTTTGTATAAATATTTTTGGGAGGGGGCATGGCATTGACAGAGAGTGCTCAGGGAAGCAATGTAGTTAAGGTGGCTGATTGGCTGATGTAAACTCTGGCCCTAAGGGGTGTCTGGAATGATCCTGTTGCAAAGAAGACTAATGCTGTGGTGATTATAAGATGCACCAGCATGGCTTGACCCCTTCAGGTTGTGGGTTCTAGATATTTTTCCAGCTGGTTGCACAGACGTGCCGTGGTCTCCTTTTCAAATCTGAACCTGTGCAGACATAGCTCCTCTGTCAGTCCATGTACTGTGTTCTAGGCTTCTATACTCTGCATAGGGATTTCCTGTTCTGTTCTCTCTTTCTCTCTTCTGCGAGACAGAAGCAACAACTTACTTCCACTCATGCTTGTACCAAATACCAATAAAGCTTTGTACATAAACACCTAATAACCACCTAGTAATACCTAATAACCACCACTACAGATTACTAGGAAGAATTTCTCAAAGTCATAATGTAACACAGAGAAAAACACTGAAAAGATATTTTACTCCCATATATGTTAACTGGTGTGGAAAGGTGTGTTGGAAGGGATTTTCAGGTATGTATGTTGGGTAGATAACTAATGATTTTCATTTGGCATGTGAAATGCCTGTGTGTGGTAATTCTTTAGGTAATTGGATACTTTAATTCTAGTCCTGTACCATCTCTTTCCATGTTTTCCTTCCTTCTTAGTTAATTTTTATTTTTCCTCCCTTGTAGTGGGTTCCAGATTTTTTTGAATTTTGACTCTATCCCCTGCTGGAAGGGAAGTGGCCATAGAGGAGGTTTTCCATCTGGTGGGGGTGCCTCAAGATCCAACTCTTCTAGAAAGAAGAAAGATCTGACATTCTTAGATACACAAAAATGGATATCCACATGAATGGCAATAATCTAATCAGTTTCCTCCTTCTGACAATGAGGAAATAATTGCAGTAACATGGAAAGAGTCAAAACCTCCACCAATTAACTAGAAGAAAGAAAAACTATGGCAAATCCTAGAGGTGAAATGGGGGATAGCAACAGTCAATAGTGAAATAAACAGGAAGACTCAGGGCCCCTTTTACCAAGCTGTGGCAAAAGGGAGCCAGTGTTGGCGTTGGCACATGTTTTACACATATGCCGAGGTCCCCTTTTATCACAGTTGGTAAAAGGGAAGTATCGCTTTTGTACAGGAAATATGCATGGCACTTGCCACACGGCCATTTCGGAGGGAAGCCCTTACTGCCACCCATTGAGGTAGCGGTAAGGGCTCCCGCATTAACCCGGTGGTATCCGGGCAGCGTGCAGCACTGCCTGATTACCGCTAAGTACACTCCAGCGCTACAAAAATAAATACATTTTTGTAGCGCTGGAAATGATGGCATGCTAGGGGTGGGAAGTACCGCCGGGCTGCTGCAGTAGCCTGGCAGTACTTCCTGTATAGCAAGTGGTAAGCCTGCATTGGGCTTACCGCTGCTTAGTAAAAGGAGACCTCAGATATTACAATACAACCTACAGGAACATATTAGGAACATATACAGATCATTGTTTTGTAATAGATACTCTATTGAAAACTTTTGAACCCAGAATAATATATTGTCAAAGATGAAAGTACCTTATAAAGTTTCTGTATGGTGATTTTGAAGAAAACATTTTAAATTAATTTATCATATCACACATTTACAAGGATGTTTTAAATGATAGTGAAGCTGAAGTTGCTAAGCACCAGGCCTGAGCAGCAAGTACTGTCTTCACCTAGGTTCTTGTTTACTGAGCCGTGCTGTAGATACACTAACGTTTTTAGCGTGTGGAAAAAATTATTGTGTGCTAACACTAGAGACATCCATATATCCCTATGGGTGTCTCTAGTATGAGCACATGCTAAAAACGCTAGCACACCTTAGTAAACAGTGCCCCTAGTCTATGTGGTTCTTGCCACATCTGGAAGAACCCACATCTTAGTATTACAAAACAAACCTTATCTATGCTTAAAAATATCTCCTCAAGACCAGATCTTGATCTGCTAAATCACCAAAAGTTGCATCGACGTGATAACCTGAGAATGGTCCAAAGTTTTCCCATCAGAGACAAGTAACTTAAAGATTTCTATAGGTTACACATTTAAGTTTGAGATGCATCCTTGAGTATTCCACCTTGCAAATACAGTGCAATCCGCTTAAGTGAAAGGGTCTGGGACCAAAGCAATACATGCAGTTAACCGGAGCGTGCACTTAACCGTTGTGACCCAAAGAAGCTTGACATCTGATAAACATATGTACAGTACTGTTTATTATACGTACAGTATACAGTCTCCATTAACTGACGTTACACAGTCTCCGTTAACTGACGTTAGGCTTACTTGAAGTAATCAGTCATAGTCCTCTGTACACTCTTGTGTCTGTGAGTTCCATAGACTACGTCTGACAGACGGTAACAACTGTCATAGCACTGACATCCAGTGGCCTCCAGATAGGCCCGCACGGTGTTGAGACTCTCCATCGCTCTTGTAAAAGTGACAGGAGGTTGTTGAATTTCGTCAGCATGTGCCTCGCTGCTCATTTCATCATCTGTTTCATCATCAGCCATTGCCTGCTCGTAGGCGCATATCTCAACATCAGTGCTGTCGTCAGCTGTTTGTAGATCGTAATCAACAGCTACGTAGTGATGAAACTCCTCTTCAGTAACACCGGCTGGGATGTCAATAGCCTGTTCATCTGACACATTTGCAACATAGCACAAGAGCCCAATAATCCTGTTTGAAATTGGCTGTTATGCCCTGATCCATAGGTTGGATCAGAGAGGTAGTGTTTGGTGGCAGGAAGACCACCTTGACGTTAGACAGCCTGACATCATCCCTGTGTGCAGCTCAATTATCACAAAGCAGCAAAATCTGAGGCTTTTGTGCCCGCATTCTAGTGTCTAACTTCTTTAGCCACTGCTTCCAAATTTCCCCAGTCATCCATGAATTTGCATTAGCCTCATATGACACAGGAAGTCACTTAATATTCTTGAATCAACAGGGCTGTTTGTTCAATGACGAGTGGTTCCAACTTTCCACTTCCATCCATATTGCTGCAAAGGAGAATCATCAGTCGGTCCTTCGATGTTGTACTTCCTGTAGTTTCGGCTTGTTTGAATGCAAGTGTTTCATCACGAATCGCTCGCCAGTAGATACCATTTTCATCAGCATTGAATATGTCACGAGGTGCAAACTCGTTCAAGATGGTAGGAAGAACTGAAACAACCCAATTTTCAGCACCAAAGTCATCAGCATCTTGTTTTTCACCATGCTGTTTCTTGAATTTTATGTTGCTCCTCTCCTTCCATCTTTCCAACCATCCAACAGTGGCTTTGAATTCAGTTAGTCCAAGACTTTCAGCTAGCTGATTAGCTTTCTCCATAAGCAGTGGACCACTGACAGGAAATTGACTGCTCCTGACTTGAGAAAACCACCAAAGAAGAGCATCTTCTACCGCCTCAGCTGTTCCCGCCCCTTTACGCTTCTGGTGTGGATTTGTATTGTTTTGCCAGTCTTCCAGAAGCTGGTCTTTCTGCTTCAAGATACGTGAAATTTGACTGGAATTGACACCATATTCTTTAGCAATAGATACTTAACTTTGTTTGTTTTCTAATTTTTTAAGAACTTCAATTCGTTCAGCCAGTGTTAAAGTCTTACAGTTGCGTGACGGAGACGACTCCAGTGTACACTCTAACAACATTCTTTCGCTTATTCTGCCTGTGGCAGTTAAACAACGAGATTTCAAATTTACCACCCCTTTGTCACGTGCCAATCGTCTTCCATATTCCGTGCTTGCGCTTATGTGGAGTCTTTCCTGCAGAGGAGCAGTCATGCATATAAGCGAATCTTGCACTTATCAGTGGTGTACTAAACCTTTTTGTCCCCATAGAAACTGATAGTGTCAAAAACAGGACTGAAGTACGGCATGCAGTTAAACAGAGCATGCGCTTATCCAACGTACACTTAAATGGAATGCACTGTACATGCTATGTCAATTAAGTATGGATTTACAGAATAGTGCTTAGGCAGAATTTTGGCAATTAAGGGGTCCTTTTACTAAGGTGTGCTAAAAAATGGCTTGCGGTAGTGTAGGTGTGGGTTTTGGACGCGCACTGATCCATTTTTTAGCATGCTTGTATAAAAGGCCTCTTGGGGGGGGGGGGTTGTTTGCTAAAAATGGGCGTGCGACAAAATCAAAATTGCCACATGTCCATTTTGGGTCTGAGACAATGCCAGCCATTGACCTAGTGGTAAAGAATCTGGGCGGTAATGACCTATGCACATCAAATGCCACTTGATGTGCGTCCGTTATGTGCGACCAGAATAACAAATATTTTTCAGATACATATTGGACGTGTGCCAAAAATGAAATTACTGCAAAAGCCACGTGGTATTTGAGCGGTAACTATATTTTGGCGCATGATGGGCGTGTGTAGATGCCTACACAGCTTAGTAAAAGGGCCCCTAAGTGTGTATATGCACACATGCGAGTATAAATGCCATTATTCTAAACTTTTATGTGCATAATTGAAGATAAATATTAGTACTTGTGTTATAGAATTAACCCTTTAGGAATAAAATAATATAATTAAATCCAAAACATCAGCACCAAATAAAATGCGCTAAGCACTATTCTATAAATAGTGTTGAAATTTATACACCGGTTATAGAATATGCTTAGCGCTGGGATCGGCGTCTAACTGTAGATGCACGCATTTACACCAAGTAAACCCTGGTGTAAATTTAAACATCTAAGGGCCATGTTTACTAAGGTGCGTTAGTGTTTTTAACATACCTACAATTTGCAAACACGCTAACCATGTAGACACCTATAGGGATATTGTAGGCATGTACACAGTTAACGCGCATTAAAAATGTTAACGTGCCTATAATATGGCTTAGTAAACAAGGCCCTAAATTAGATGCAGGTCTTCCATATTCTATAACAGCAAGCATAAATTGCAGGAATGCCCCTGATCTGTCCATGACACTTCCATGGCCACGCCCCCTATTTGGAGCCTTGAGTAAAATTTACACTCAGATCACCGCGACTAAAAATGCGTGTGTAAATTTCAATTAATGCCAAGTAGTGCCGATAATTTATTATTAGTACCCAATTATCGATGTAATTCAATTCAATTCTTGTTTACTGCTAATATCCCCTTTCCAGGGTTCAGTGCAGTTTACATTCCAGGTGAGACAAAAGCAGGTAGTGTTAATGTGAGTTATGAGAAACATTGGTGTAATGCATGAGACTAAAAACATTAAAGAAAAGGATAATGGATGACTGCATGCAGAAACTGGGCACACGCTAAAATTTACAAGCGCAATTTTAAGTGCCATTTATAGAATTTCGGGGTTAATGTTGGATTTTATCTTAATGGTCATGAAGGAGTATGGAGGGCATTGTGAACATTAACAGTATTACCATCATGTACGTTAATGACAAGGTAGGCTGTTATATGGAAACTAGAATGTCTCCAAAGTCGCAATTAACTGCTTCATTTGCTGCTGTATTTACACACCTAACATCAGTGCTGCTTTCTCCCATTTGCTGGCAACATGTCCTTTAAGCAGAAAATTTTACCCCAGATGTTTTTTTCCACTAAAATGGGGTGGGCAACATTTATACACAGAGAGGTACATGAATATCAATACCTCTCATAGAGGGCCGCAATATTACCTAATGTTGGAATCGGAAATGTAAAGATGTCACGTCTTTGGCCGTGACCACCCTCAGCCTTACCTTCTTTCTGGGGGACAGCAGCTCTGTTGGCTTCTGTCTGTCTTTGTGTTAGTCTTGTCTCTGGCTCTGTGTGCTGATTGCTTCACTAGACCTCACCTGTTTGTGCTATGCCTCTCTGGGGAGCCAGCATCTAAGATGGCTGCCACCGGCTCTGTGCCAGCTTCCAAGATGGCTCCTGCTTGTCTTTCCTGTGGGCTCACTTCCTATGTGTGTCAAGCCTCTCTTTGGGGTCAAGGTACTTCCTGCTTCTGTCCTGCTGCTGGTGACCTCATCAGTGAGAGCCTTCATAAGGAAGTGCTGTGCTGGCATTCTGGGCCTTTGCATAAGTGTTATGCTCTTAGGCCAGGTCAGGTTAGTAAGTGTCTGCTGCACTACTGCTTAGCCTCTCTCTGGGTTCCAGCCCAGTTTCTTTCTGTGTCTGTGTCTCTGTTGTCCTTCCGTGGGAGGTCTTCCCTGCCACTGTCTGTCTGTGGACTGCGGGTCCTTCCTGGCTTACCCTGTGTTTGGGGTGAAGCCTCTGTTCCTGGCTTACCCTGTGTTTGGGGTGAAGCCTTTGCTCCAGGCTTACCCTGTGTTGGGGTGAAGCCTCTGTTCCTGGCTTACCCTTGGTTGGGGTGAAGCCTTTGTCCGGGTTTGTTCTCTGTCTGTATGCAAAGCCTCAGCCTTTGTGAGTTCCCCAGTCAGTGTGTGGAACGGCTGTGGCTTCAGACCCTTGGCCTGTTCTTCCTGGTTACTCTGTTTGCTGTGCTGCCTGCCCAAGACCCTTGGCCTGTTATTCCTGGTTTGCTCTCTTTACCCTGAACCCTGCCTTGCCTAGCCTGTGTGCCTACCCTGCTTGTATATCCTGAGAGTATATCCTGAATCCTGTATCTGTCTGGCTAGTGTGTTTTCCTGGGTGATTATTCCTGTATCCTGTCTCCACCTAGCTAGAGAGTTTACCCTGTGGGTATCCCCGGATCCCCGTTCTGCCTAGTGTGTTGCTTCCCTAGTCTTGCTCCTGCTAGCTTCTGTACGCCTTGTGTTCCTTGGTCTGTCTTCTGGGTCTTGCTAGTGGCTGTGCAGCAGCACACTGTCTGAGTCTAGTTCCGTGCCCTGTCGCCCTCGTGTATCCCAGACCAAGGGTGGGTCCTCTGGATCTTCAGTTCCTGCCTTATCCTGCAAGTCCTGCCGGCCACCTGTACTTCGGAGCTCAACTCTGAAGGAACGGTGGCTAGGTGCAGGTGAAGCTGTTCTAGTTGCCTGCCTTGTACTATTCCAGTCCAGAGTTCCAGTACTGCTCTTCTGTGTTTCCAGTCCCAAGGTGGTCTTGCCTGCCGCTGCCGCTCCTCGGCAGTGGCCCAAGGGCTCACGAACTCCAGTCCTGCCTTGAGGACCTGACAGAATGCCAAGGCCCTCGAGAATGCAACAAAAGAGCTCTGTAGACCTTCTGTGAATCCCCAGCATACACCTTCACTATGTACATCTAGCTACTATGACAGACTGAGGTAATGACAAATTTTGAATTGGATACTTGTGAATCCGGTTTTGAGGTCTGGCTGGCCCAGAGAGACTGAGAAAGAAACTCTACAGACTGTTTTGGGCATTGCAGTCACAGGCCAAGAACTGTGTTTGGGCCTTGTCAGCAGCAAGCCCTTGCTAAGAGTTTTTCCTCTGAATTAAAGAGACTGTACCTTTTTGTTTCTGACCCTGTAAAGCAAACAGGCCTCAGGATTAAGTTAATGGGGGTTGTTTACAATAGCTTAGCTCGAGTTATCTGCAGCAGGGCCCATAGGAATAAAATGGACCCTGCTGTAGATAACTCAAGCTAAGCTTTAGTAACGCGGGGGGAAAGTGTTTACCTTAATTTTGTAAACTTGTCCGGCTGTGTTATTTGGAGGCCTACCCTCAACCCTGGCTCACAGTATCACATACCCTAAAACTAACCAGGTATCATCACAAAATAAGGCTTGAAAACTGTTTTTTGTAAGTCTACTGTTGTCAAATATGAAATGACAAAGTTTTATAGAAATATGTCTGCCTTGGAGTAAATGCTACCTAAGGCTCCTACATCAATAGGGATAACCCGACATGGCTTGTTCCTGAGTCTTGCCATTTCTATAGACAGATCTCAATACTTTGTTAATTTTTTTAGTTCTTTGTCTTTAATTTTTGTATCTCCTGGCACCACAATGTCCATGAAAATCAAAGTATTTTTTTATTACCATGATATTGGATATGTTATGCTCCAAATGTCAGTTTGTTTGAATTCAAACATCACATAAACTCTTGACCTTTTCATTTTGTTATGTTATGTTATACAATTCTTGTATTTTGCTACTTTCCAAATGGGTTCTAAGCAAATCATGCAATATAAAACCTACATAATAGGAGAATTACAATAATCCAACGCTTGATGTAAACAAGGGAAAAAAGTTACATATCCATTTTACAGATAGTTCTACTGAAATGTTTCTTTAAAAACATATGTCTTAGGAGCTTTTTGAAAATTAAAATATATCTTAATTTGTCAAATACTCAATGGCAATGAATTCCAACCATTCATTCCTTGATATAAATATGATGACTCCAGCAACGATATAAACTGAACATTCTTTACTGATAGATAATTCAGCTTAAGACATCATTCTTTATGTACTGAGCAGAAAGCAGAAGGAAAATTTGAATAGCGAATTAAAATCAAACCGGCCAATTTAAACTTGATCCTTGCATCAATAGGAATTCACTGCAGTTTTTGCAGAAGTGGAGTAGTTCTCTCAAGCCTAGTCAACCCAAATATTACTCTTGCTGCCATGTTCTGCAAAAACTGCAACCTTTTAATCACTTTATTCGAGACCCTCCGTAAAAAGAATTGCAATAATCTAAATAGGGAATCAAAACAGCTTGTGCTGCACTTCTAAAAATACAAGGAGATAGTACTGAGCATATTGCTCTCAGTTTCCTTAGGGGTCCTTTTACTAAGGTGCGCTGAAAAATGGCCTGCAGTAGTTTAGGCACGTGCTTTGGATGTGTTGATGCTGCTTTTAACTCCGAACCCTTATTCACTTGTTCAGAACCCTTATTTTATCACCCTCACTTTAATATTCCCTTATCTCTTCTTTGTCCTGTTTGTCTGTCCTAATTAGATTCTAAGCTCTGTTGAGCAGTGACTGTCTCTTCATGTTCAAGTGTACAGTGCTGCTTACGTCTAGTAGCACTATAGAAATGATAAGTAGTAGTAGTAGTAGTGTGCAGATCCATTTTTCAGCGCACCTGTAAAACTGCATTTATTTTGACCGAAAATGGACGTGTGGCAAAATGAAAATTGATGCGCATCTATTTTGGATCTCAGATCTTACCACCACCCATTGACTTAGCGGTAAGGTCTCATGCATTAACCAGGTGGTAATAGTCTACATGCGTCAAATGCTTTTTACCTCCCAGTAGCGCCGCACACCAGAAAATAATTTTTATTTTCTGGCGCGCGTAGTGGATGCACATCAAAAATGAAATTACTGCCCAGGCCATGCGGTAGCCAGGTGGTGACTTGGAATTGATGTGCGTTGGGCACACATAGGCGCTTATGCGGCTTAGTAAAAGGGCTCCTTAATGTAAAAAAAATAACCAGAGTATTTCAAACAATAGTTCAAATGATAACTTTGAATCTAAAATAACCCCTAATACTGATCTATCTATCTATCCATTTCCTTATCTATCTTTATTACTCTTTCCCATGTCAATTAACATATACTTGAAGCATTCTATTATTATTTTACATTATAGTTCATTCTTCTTAATGAATCTAATAATTGTAATTCTGTTAACTATGTAAGCCGCATTGTACCTGCTTCTGTGGGAAAGTCTGAGGTACAAATGTAATAATAAAAATAATAATCTTCAATTAATACTCTTTTCCTGACTCTAAGTCCAGATTTTTCTTAGGTAACAAGTCATAAACTCCAAACCACACTATTTTCATTTTTAACCTGTTTAATTTCAAAACAACTATCCTTCACTCATCAATCAGTCTTAACTTTTATATCCTTTATCAGGGCCAAAGTGTCTTCAAATTTATCCATTGCGGTACATAACAAAGAAATGTCATCAGAATATGAGAAGACATATGAAGAATTCCATAAACTGCTTGTTACTCCTATGATGTATTTGTTCCCTTCTTTACCCTATATGATCTCTTCTGCAAAAATTTGTGAAACCAGTTCAAAACTGTTCCTTTATTTCCTAATTCTCTCCATCTATTCAACATTTGCCAATGATCAACTGCATCAAATGCCACTGAAATGTCAAACTGTAGCATAATCATTTGTTTCTCTCTGTTTAATGATCATTTTAATTCCATTATCTTCTTCAATAACAGAGTTTCTGTACTGTAAACTGATCTAAAACCATGTTGTGAGGGATCCAAGATGGCTGACTGAACTGGCTGTAGGTCGCCACACTCTGATTATTTCCTTTTTTCTACTCCACTAAAATGCCAAAGCGTAGAGGCAAGTCTACAGCCAATGTTCCCCCAGGTCGACTAACCTCAACATTGACTAGCCCTCTTGATGCCTTTGTGCGGTGACCGGAGGTTTTGGGTGGGTTGGAGGGCAGCACGCCGACAGCGTCCGGAATGAATGGAGGATCCGAGGTGCTGTCTGTGCATGAAGTCACCCTTAGCCCCAACCAATGAGCTCCCCCTCTGCAACCCCAGGCTGTTTCCTCTCCGATTCTGGCGTCGTTTCCGAAGCTCCCAGGAACTGGTTTAGCAATGGAACCTCAGAGGGAAGGAGATCTTTCAATGGAGAGTAGTGGAGCGGAAGGTTTTGGGAGCTCCCGATTAACCCTGGAGGGTAATGTTCAGCTAGCAAGAGGAGGCATGGCTGTCACGGGGAATACAGAAACAAGGGCTACATTGGCTGAAGAGAAGCAAAAACAAGGTACTTTTCTTCAAGATAAACCAGCGGAGATTACCCTGGAAAGTTTGTGGGGGTTAATTGTTAATTTGGGAAAAGTATTATGTCCACAAATTCAGGACTTGGAGACACGAGTCAAAAATTTAGAAAAATCTGTTGAATCTATAGAAGAAGAGAATAAAGACTTAATGGGGAAATTTGGACCTTCAGTACAAAGAATAGATAAAATGAATGACTTGCAAATAAATATGATAAAAGATCTTACTAATATGAGAAAGAAAATCGAAAATCTGGAAAACTCTCAAAGGGCTAATAATATACGATTATTGAATTTCCCAAGAACAATAACTATCACTCCAAGAGAGATGTTAGCCAGATATATGAAGGAAATATTGGGATTTACGGAAGGGAACTTTCCTCCAATGAGTCAAGTTTACTATTTACCACAACGACTACCAGAAGTTCCTAATCAACAACAAGGGCAACCATTGGATGTCTCAGTGATGCTGGAGGCACTAACAGAGGACTTGGTAACTACAGGAACATTATTAGTGACTCTAGCTATGTCAATTGATAAAGTTTTAGTTATGAAAAAATTCTTTAAAAATAAAGAGAGAGAATTTTTAGGTCTAAAAGTCCGTATTTTTCCCGACGTCTCTAAGGAGACTCAAAAGAAGCGTAGGCAGTTTTTGTTACTGAAGCCAGGAGCTCTCCAGCTGGGTGCAACATTCTTTTTGCGATATCCCTGTAAGTGCATTGTTTGCTATCAATCAGTCAAGTATGTATTCTTTGAGTCTGTACAACTCAGTGAATTTATAACAGCTAAAAAAGAATTGTTGGATCGAAGAGAACGAGCTCGTATATGGTAAAATGAGAAACCTCTTTTGACCAGTTTAGTTTTCCTTATATTTTTCTTATGATATCCTCTATATATTGTTATATCTTGGATCAATATTGAGGACTTGTGTGTACTGACTCAGGAAATGTTACTTTTAACTATTATTTCTTATAATTTTTCTTTTTTCTTGACGAATGTACCTTTTCTATCACAAGTGTTCAATGCTTGTTATAAAGTGAAAGTAAATAAATAAATTAATTAAAACCACGTTGTGATAAATGTAGAAGGTCAAACTTTGATATAAAATTATGAAGTTGTATTCCCACAATGAATGCAATAAATTTTGCAAGCCACAGTATGCTCGCAACCGGTTTAAAATTTTCCATCTTGGATAAATCTGGGCCAATCGACTTACGTATTGGTGATAACAAGAGTTGTGTGAGATCTGAGGGATAAGTGCCATATCCTAGGACCACATTTACAAACCCTGTTATCCATACAGCTACCTTCAGAGATACATCATTTATTAAATATGAAGGACATACATCTAAGAAACTTGATTTCTTTGATAACCTTTTCAAGTAAATATCTACAGTATTTACCATCACTTTCGTAAACTTACTCCCAATACCAATTTTCATAAACCTGACTATCCTTCCATTTTCTATGACTTTTTCTACGTAGTGGCTATACCAGTATTTGTTGACTCTAAAGTTGTATTTTTTGCACAATTCATAAATAGTGTGTTACACCAATGTTGGCCAGTTCTCTTCATCATGATTCAAGCCCTACCCGTAAATGTAGTGCCTAAGAGTATATGAGGTGCCCAGTAGTACTGCAGTTGTAGTTGAGCTGTTGTAACTTGTTCCAATTTTAGGCAGTCCAAATTTCTTCTGAGTCCTCATGATACTGCACCTAGGGGTCCTTTTACTAAGCTATGGTATGCACTAGCACATACTTACCCCCAGATTAAAAGGGTTTATTGCGGAAGATCTTGTGGTAAGTCTGAGATTAGCATGAACAAACTGTGTGCTAAAAAATGTCATTTTTATTGTAGAGGGGACATGTCAGGGAGGGTGTAGAGTGGGCATGCCAGCACCGATCAATTAGTGAACCAGTAAGTGCTCACACACTAAATTGCTATAATGGCTGAATGCTATTTGCAGTATTAGTGCATGGCCATTAATTAAAAAAATGGGAAAGAAGCCAATTTTACTGCTATGGTACAAAGTAGCCTTAGCAAGCAGGGCCCACACTAAGGCTAATTTTTCCTACAGCTTTGGAAAAGGACTCCTAGTGATTTCTTTTTTCCAAATTTTGCAATTTCTATTTGCAAATCTCACTATTTTTTGTGAACTTTTAAAAACACCTTATCTTCCACATTTGTTTCTTGGAATAATCCAACATGATTTTTTTCAATGATAGTAATGTCTGGGGTGTTATATTCTAGATGAAGGTTAGTCTGGATTTTGAAGTCCAATAAAAATTTTGCTTGATTATTTTCAATAACTTTATACATACTTTGATTAGTTCTTATTGACTGGAAATTCATATTTTTGCATACAATCTAGGGCCCTGTTTACTAAGCTGCACTGTAGGCACACAAATATTTTTAACGCACGCTAACAATTAGCACATGCTAAAGCTAGAGACACTGGCACGTGCTAATTTTTAGCACATGCTAAAAATATTAGTACGCCTTAGTAAACAGAGCCCCTAAAGTCATATTTTTCTCACTCAGTCATTTCTGGTTTTGCAATTTTGCTGCATTTAGTTAGTATATGATTAACCGTTTCATCTTTGTCTTTGCATAGTCGGTATTTATTGTTGTTGCTTTTCTTTTCTATTTTTGCCTTAATGACATTTGTGCATAGTGTTGTTCTTGGGCAACAAAAATCAATCCTGTTTCTTTCCTTAATGTACCATTTTTCACCAGTGCAATGTACAGCTGTTGTTTGATTTTAGTTCCATATCTTTAAAAAATTGTCTATGGATTGGTTTGGTTTTCCAGGTTTCTAATCTCATTTTGGGTTGTTGTTTTTTTTTTTTTTAATATTCCTATTTAGGTTCCATTTCTGCAAATAGTAGTTTTTCAGTGCTGCTTTTTTCCCCCACTGTTTATTTTATCTGCAGAAGTCCTCATTCACCTATTTTTCTCAAAAGGTATAGCCTATCAATGTCACTGTGAGGGCGTAGGGCATTATTCACAGTCATCAATTTTCTGGTTTGCTGCTCAAACTTATCAAAGTCTATCTGATTCCAATTGACTATTCCTGCAGTGTATTGAATCACCGGTATTGCCCATGAATTGATCGCTCTGATTGTATTGTCACCATTTAGGCCTGACTTTAAGACTTTCCTTAATTGCTCACAATTTTTTTGCTGATGTTTTTAGGCTGTCCAAATATTTTTAAGCTTCCTCAGCTGCTAGACCTTTGATTGTTGTTTCAATTTGAATACGATCTTGTGGTGTGGTTATTTTCCTCCTTATTTCTTTTTTTAACTTTATTTTTAATTAAGATGACATTAAATAATATAATCACAAACCAAATTATTGTGACACAGGTAATTCTACAACTACATCTATTCCAATTTAAGAAACAGCAAAGAAATCTACTCAACAATTCATCCACAACTACAAAGGATTCAAGATATAACAATAATCACATTAAGGAGCTGGTTTTCAAAGCATATGGACATCTCAAAATGCCTAAATGGACATCCATATAATTGAAAAGGCAGAAATGGGACATCTAACAATGTAGTACATCGAAATAACAAGGGGGTGCTTTGTGGGTGTGTTTTGGGCAGGTCTAGGGAGGGTCCAAGATCAGGTGACCAAATGCAATTACCAAACATGAAGAAACATCCAAGCCAAAAAAAGAATGATGACCCAAATTAGACCTCTTTCAGCCATGTCTAGGATACAAAAAAGTGCTCTGATTGAGCAGATGATCACTGGAAGGATTAAGGCATAACACTTCCTTAATCCCCCAGTGGTTGCGTCCCCCTCCCTCTGCCCTGAAAGTAGAACTGAAAGGGGATCCCGGTTCTATGATAGCTTCAGGTATTATGGGCATAGGCGGTCGGTGGCCCAACTGTTTGGGGAGGCTAAAGGGGCGGGGTTAGGGGTAGGGCCAGGGGCAGAGCTTACCTCCATAATTGTTTGACAACACACAGAAAAAAATAAGTAAAAATAAAATAGTCACAGTTAATACCTTTTATTAAATTTAGATATTAGATATGTATCATATGTCAAAGAATAAAGTGGTTGCTCAAAGCATATACTAACCACAATTGCTCAACTGCAAAACACTATGCACAACTTTGTGCAAAAACATACTCAGAACCTTACTGTACCATAAATATTACACTGGGCAGATCCTAATACACCAATATAGCACCCATTGGGAAAATGCAGACCATCAACAATATGAAACAAGGGATCATAATATCACAATTCTCATGTGGAACCACAAAACACCCTTTTAGGGTGGATAGTGTTCACAATGAGCTCCTTTTATTAACGACCATATGTAGATCCTTCAAGAGGTAGTGTATCATGATTTACGCCGTACACCCTTTCTGATGTTTTGGTGCCACCTCAGTAAGCCCAACACTAGTTATCAATGCTTACTACACCTTTTTAACATTTAAATTGACCTAATTCACCATGTCCATACAAAACGTGCCTTCCATCCTGTTTGATTCTTTATATCAGCCAGTTACAATACCACATCAATCAACCTGTGGCCCCTCCCACTTTTACTTTTCATTCACCTCCTCTGCGATATGGATTACGTCACGCACGTCAATTTTTCGATGTTAGCCCTCCCCCCTTTTTTAAAAGGATGTTTTGCATTCGATTCATTTTGATTTTCAGTTTGGTCCCCCAATGATCTGGTTTTTAGCACATATCATTGATAGGTTCTCCCTGTGCAGCATACGTCAATGCTGACGTCACTCGCCACTTTTTCCCGCTATTTTTCATTCACATAGAGGCATTCATTGCACATCAGCTGTTTTCCTAGATCGCTAGAGCGATACTTCTTTTCGAGACAGATATTCCACAACGGTCTTTTTAAAGGTAAGCAATCATCATTCACGGATCTGCCTTAGGTTGTGATAGTTATCTAAGCAATTTATTCACATTAGTTTTTCTACCTTTTAGTATTTGATATCCGATTTTTGGTCTCGCACTGCCCTTGCGAGATCTTCTATTAGCACAGTACGTCCTTCTTCTATCATATGATCCCACTATTCGTCAGCTGTTCCTCACACTGCTGTTTTAGAAAACTAACATCCCACAGGCACAACACAGGCTTGCTTCCAGCTTCTCTCTTCACACAGTGCCCCGTCCTCGCGGAAACAGGAAATGCATCATCGCTGAAGGCGGGACACTGTGTGAAGAGAGAAACTGGAAGCGAGCCTGTAGAGCCTTCATTGATTGACGTCACTGCCAGCCTGCCACGGAAAGTAAAGGTTAAAACGCGCGGGGGGGGGGGGGGGGGTGCTGCAGATCGGGGAGCCAAGAGCGGGAACCAAGGAAGGAGGGAGAGCCAGAGCTGCCTGGCAAAAGCGCTGCGCTTGTGAGGGCAGCACTGCAGCAGCCAAGCCTTCTATACGGGGCGCCTATGATTATGGGCATTCTTAGCAAAGCAGGAAACAAGTCTGAGGGATAGCCCAGTGATTAATACAGTGGCCTATAACCCAAGGGACCCAGGTTCATTTCCCACTTTAACTCTTGTCCTTTCTTTCTTTCTTTCTTTCTTTCTTTCTTTCTTTCTTTCTTTCTTTCTTTCTTTCTTTCTTTCTTTCTTTCTTTCTTTCTTTCTTTCTTTCTTTCTTTCTTTCTTTCTTTCTTTGAGCTATCCAGAAAGAGAAAGAAATACTTACTCTGCCTAAATAAGCCATCTGCAAGCCTGCAGTAGCTAGTTTTCTGTTCCTGGAAGGCTCTGAATTGCAAATTAAGGGGCCATTTTACAAAGGCATGCCAAAATGTGGCCTGTGGTAGTGTGAGTGCGTGTATTGGATGCATGCTGAACCATTTCTCCAATGCGTCTGGATAAAAGGGT
Source organism: Microcaecilia unicolor (assembly GCF_901765095.1). NCBI lineage: Eukaryota > Metazoa > Chordata > Amphibia > Gymnophiona > Siphonopidae > Microcaecilia > Microcaecilia unicolor. Next base: position 79,510,925 of record NC_044036.1, read on the forward strand.
TTTTTGGAGGGGCCAGGAAATGGACATGTGGCAAAATGAAAACCAGTGTACAGCTACTTACGGCCTGAGCCCACTCCCCACCACCCCCCACCACTGCCTTGCACCTTGCTGCCCCCACCCACCTCCGCTGCTGCTACACATACCTTGGCTGGTGGGGGTCCCCAACCCACGCCAGCTGAATCATCGCCACTGCCGCTGACATACATGCATTGGCTGGTGGGGGTCCCCAACCCCCGGCAGCTGAAGTGTGTATTCCAGTGCTGGTCTCTGTCACCGCCGCATTTCCTGCCCTGCTCTCTCTTCCCCTTATGTCATGTCCGGCATGCTCACTTTAATGAAATTAAGCATGCACACATGCTTAGTTTCCCTAAAACACACATGCACCCTTGAGATTTGGACATCCTTGCGACGGACTTCTGAGAAAGAAGTCCAAAATTGGGTTTCGATTATCCTGATTTGGATGTCTCTGTGAGACAGACGTCCAAGTGTCGATTCATGTCGCTTTTTGGATGTCCATCTCTTTCGAAAATGAGCCTGCTAGCCAGTTATCTTTACATCAGTCAAAAATAAACCGGATATTCAATGCTGGTCACCTTTTTAACACAAGCAACTTAAAATTATAAGTGAAATCAAAACCCAAAATGGAATCATTACTAAATGCTGTTCAGATTTTTAGTGATGGTATTTTGCCATACAATTCGGAGCTAATAAAGTGCAATTATTGAAATAAAGGCGGGTGATACAAGATGGCACCGTGATTAGATGCTACAGAGGAGCTCTGACCTTCCTGGCATTTCTTCCTCTGAGAGTGTCTTCAGATTTCCCTGATACAATCCAGCTTATAATCGAAAGAGAAAAACGCCTATATTTTGACCCAAATCGAGAGATGGGCGTTTTTCTCGCAAAGGCGCCCAAATCGGTATAATCGAAAGCCGATTTTGGGCGTTTCCAACTGCACTCCGTCGCGGAAACGAATAAAGTTGATGGGGGCGTGTCGGAGGTGGGACTGGGGCATGGTTATCAGCCGAGGAGAGATGGGCGTCTGTAGCTGATAATAAAAAAAGGCATTTTTACCGTGATTTTGGGTCACTTTTTTTGGACCCTTTTTTTTCACGAACAAGTCCCAAAAAAGTGCCCCAACTGCCCAGATGACCACTGGAGGGAATTGGGGATGACGTCCCCGGACTCCCCCAGTGGTCACTAACCCCCTCCCACCAAAAAACCCCCCCCATTTTAAAAACTTTTTTCCCAGCATGTATTCCAGCCTCAAATGCTGTACCCACCTCCATGACAGCAGAATGTGTTTGATCCTCTCACAGCCTTTCCCTGGGTCAGATGTGGCTCTCGGGTGCACTACAAGGTCACATCAGCATTGCATTGTGGTGGGTGTAGGGTATTGGGCTCCGTGATTTCATTAGCTTGTGTTACAGTCTCACAATGTTGGTAGTTGGTAGGCTCTTCTCCCATGGTGCTTTTCCCCCTGCCTACTGGGTCAGAGTGTGCCCTGTTGTGTTTCCTGTTGTAGTCCATGCAGTAGTGGCCATTTTTGTAAGCCAGTTTTAGTTCCCTTTCCTGTGTTAGCCACGTTAGACAACTTAGTTCTTACCTTGAATGTGGCTGAAAGAGGGCATTGTACAGCATTCTGCCAGCTCTGACCTACTGCTAATCTCAGTACCAGGGAGACTCGTTGCCAGTGGGGCACAACCTTTGCAGTTAACTGTGAGTAAACGTGCTTATTCCAATAACGGACGTTTTCGGAGAGATTAGTCTTCAGGTGTCAACTGGTGTGCCAATGTTATACAGCAGCAACAAGTCCTAGAGGCCTGCGTGTATGCAGGTCCCTGGAGCACTTTTAGTGGGTACCGCAGTGCACTTCAGCCAGGTGGACCCAGGCCCACCCCCCTACCTGTAACAATTGTGCTGGTAAATGGGAGGCCTCCAAAACCCACTGTACCCACATGTAGGTGCCCCCTTCACCCCTAAGAGCTATGGTAGTGTTGTACATTTGTGGGTAGTGGGTTTTGGGGGAGGGGGGTTGGGAGCTCAGCACCTGTGGTAAGGGAGCTATGCATGTGGGAGCTTTTTCTGAAGTCCACCGCACTGACCTCTAGGGTGCTCAGTTGGTGTCCTTGCATATCAGGGAGACCAGTGTACTACGAATCCTGGCCCCTCCCACGACCAAATGGCTCGGATTAGGACGTTTTTGAGCTAGGCGTTTTTAGTTTCCATTATCGCTAAAAAAACAAACAAACGCCCAGCTCAAAAATGTCCATTTTTTTGAAAATATGATTCGGCCCGCCCCTTCACGGACCCGTTCTCGGAGATAAACGCCCATGGAGATAGGCGTTTGTGTTCGATTATGCCCCTCCACGTGAAAGAAGTGGTGAAGCAAGTTCCCCAGACATTGCTGCTGAACTCCACTCTGAGACAGTTGGCTTTGAAGTGGTTTTGGGCCCCTCCTAATGTCACTATCAGGCTCATTTCCAAAAGAAAAAAATGTCCAAATAATGGCATGTCTGCATTTGGACGTTTTTCTCGCAAAAACGTCCAAATCAGTATTTTCAAAACCTATTTTAGACATTTTGCTCTGAAGTCCACCAGAAGTGTGTCCAAATGGCAAGGGAGAGTGCTAGGGGCGTGTTCAGGGCGGAACTTGGGCGTCCTAAGACTTGGACATCTTTGAGCCATAATGGAACAAAGCAAAGACGTCCAGGACGAAAACTTGGACGTTTTTACCCAGACCTGTTTTTATTACGAATAAGGCACAAAAAGGTGTCTGAAATGACCAGATGACCACTGGAGGGAATCGGGGATGACCTTCCATTACTCCCCCAGTGGTCACTAACCCCCTCCCACCCTCAAAACACATGACTAAAATATTACTTGCCAACCTCTATGCCAGCCTCAGATGTCATACTCAGATCCATGACAGCGCATGCAGGTCCCTGGAGTAGTTTAGTAGTAGGTGCTGTGCACTTCAGACAGGTGAACCCAGGCCCAACCCCCCCCCTTCCACCTGTTACATTTGTGGAGGAAACAGCGAGCCCTCCAAAACCCACCAGAAACCCTCTATACCCACATATAAGTGTCCCCCTTCACCCGTAAGGGCTATGGTAGTGGTGTACAGTTGGGGGTGGGGGGGGGGTTGGGGGCTCAACACACAAGGTAAGGGAGCTATGTATCTGGGAGCATTTTTGAAGTCCACTGCAGTGCCCCCTAGGGTGCCCGACTGCTGTCCTGGCATGTCAGGGGGACCAGTGTACTACAAATGCTGGCTCCTCCCATGTCCAAATGGCTTGACTTTGGACGGTTTAGACTTGGACGTCTTTGGTTTCGAAAATGGCCGAAAATCAAAGATGTCCAAATCCAAGGATGTCCATGGTATTTTTGAACACAAAGATGGATGTCCATCTTTTTTCGAAAATGACCTTTTCCCTGCCTCCGAATTTGGGCATTTTACAAAGACGTCCAAATTCCAGCTTAGACGTTTCTTTCAAAAATGCCCCTCCAAGTCAGCCAGTTATCTTTAAACCAGTCAAAGATATCCTATGTTTTCATGTGGCCAAATATGGCTGCTAATGCAGCTTTACAAATCAGCAGATAGCCAGTTATATCAGGCGATATAACTGGCTATCTGTTGACCACTGACCGGGGATATTCAGCAAGGGATAGCTGGTTAAGCGCTATTTAACTAGTCAACAGCCATACTGACTGGTTAAATAGCACTAAATATCAGTAGGCATGTGCCTATCTTTTGTATCTAGACACAAACATTTACAACAGCTCTAGGGCTGGTGTAAGAGCTTGTGTCTAATCTCATATGCGCTTACATACCTGCTCCATATACCCAGAAATTCAATTTTGGAGCACAGACATAGCCCGGGATTGAATTTCTTGTTATAACTCCGATGGCAGTCAGCAAAACACTGATTCCTGCTGGCTGAATATCAGACCCATTCAGTATGTGCATAACTTGAAACTGTTGGTTAGACATTTCCAATTATATGTAGACTGCATAGCTGAATATTGACCTTAGCAATCTTTAAGGCAAAAGAACAGATCATCGTTGACTCAACCACTGATGACTCATTTTACTAGACAGCTAAATTCCATTGCTTTAAAAGTTGAAAAGTGGGTCTTCCTGGAGACCTAGAGAAGTTTCTAGTGTCTGGGGGAGGTAGATTTAAGGGGGAATTGCGATATTTAAGTCACTGCAAGTTAAATGTCAATGAAATGCAAAACATGCAAATTCCTTAATATGACTTGACTTGCGGTGATACATTGCAAGTTGTGTTAGGGTCCAAAAATCTTGGTAAAATAACCCCAGCTTTTTGCTGAGGTTATTCCACCATCCAGAAGCATTGAGCTGCAAAGCCACATCCCAAATCTCCCAGAACATTGGAGCAAGGTTCCTCAGCTTAAAGGATCCCCTAACACAACCCTCCCAACTTAAAGGTAGCCCTTGCCCCCTCAAAGGGCTATCTTAGCATCTTTGTTGGTTCAGGGTAGTCCTCTGGGGGTCTTCATGGGTCCTCTGGGGGGCTTTATGGGACTCCAAAGATCCTTGGGGGTCCTTTAATGGACTCCATGGGACTCTAGACATCCTCATATAGACATATGACACCAAGCGGTTATACTGTATATTATTCTGCAATGTAATGACAAGTGGGACCATTTCTTTGGTGTATTCCTCCAAAAGGGTTTTGGTGAATTAATGAGTTAGAAAGAGTAAATAACAACTAATGTTTTGCAGTGGCTCTGGCACTCATACCCTCCTCCCCCCCCCCCCCCCCCCCCCCCGGTGTTTGGTGGCATAGCTGTCTCTGTTCCCCTCTTTCCATTGTTGCTGTGCTTCTCCATCCCACATGAGTGATCCTGCTGTTTTCTGAATCTAATAATACACATGGGCTGGAGGAGGCAATGGTAGGAGTATGGAAGTAATAGGAAGATGGGAACAATGGCACTCGTGTGATCTAGTTTGGAGAGAGACCTGAGACCACAAGGGGCATATAAATGTGGAAACCTAGATTATAGACTTGCCTGTATTATGTATAGAGATATGTTCAGCTTGACTTATTGGTACTAGCTTGATATATGCATTAATTCTATTGTTCATACTGCTGACCAGTGGCAATTAAATATTTTTACTTCCTGTCCATTTTAAACCAAAGCACTTAATCAGATATGATGTTAAAATGTCATAATAATGCATCTTGGGCTTTTTCTTTCTTCACTCAGAATAAATTCCATTCTTATAACAGCATTTGTCAATCATAATATCTGATAAGCGTTTAAGATGTCAGAACTTGAATTAACAGGAGTATTAGAGAGAAATTTATAGATTTTGTATGCAAGTTAATTTCAAGAAAAAGTGAAACTGGAATGAAGACTAAAAGGAAAAATATTCATTATCATCATAAGGAATGCAACATAAGGGGCCATATTTTGGAAGAGATTTCCTGTAGGAATTTTCTCCCTCTTATCCCTGCTGCCCACAAGGAGCAAGCATGAATGGCTTATGGGGCTGCCACCAAAGTGTGACAGTTTAAATGGCAGTTCCTAAATGGGGTGAGGTTGCCAGCACCACTCCAGACCATTTCAAGGCAATGGAAGGTTAAGTGTCTTGCCCAAGACCGCAAGGAACCACTGTGGCATTTAAACCTGGACCCTCAGGTTCCCAGTCTATTGCTCTAACCATTGGGGGGGGGGGGGGGGCAGAGGTTGATTATATGACAGCAATTGAACAACTATGTTGCTGTAGCACAACATAGATGTCCATGTGCTCTGAAACAGATATCACTGTTCCTGCTGCTTCTATGTCCATAGTTTGGAATTTTGTTTTCTTCTGAAATGGCTGTTCCTGCTGCACACAGTGGCACATAGATGTCCATTTTATCATGTATTTTAGAGCAGCCACTTAGGGCTTATTTTACAAAACCCCAATAGCTATTCCCATGCGGAAAATGAAAGGAAGCCTATAAGAACTGAATGGGCTTCCTCTCATTTACCCTGCAGGAAATGCTAGTGTAGCTTTGTATAAGAAGCCCTAAGTCAGCAGTTCCTGTTCTAAACTACTAGCAGAATTTTGGACATTCTCACTTGGACATCTAAATTCTGATTTGAATGTTCTTTCTAAAATGTCCCTCTAAATGAATTCTTTGTTTCAGTCTTTAATGAGGAAGATATAAGAGAGCTACAAAGGAACTGAAGCAAACCTTGTTGAGCCTGGAAGATGTAATAAGCCAAATCAACAAGCTAAAGAGCAATAAATTACCTGGACCAGATGGTGTATACCCCAGAGTATTGAAAGAGCTCAAAAAATGAAATTGGTCTACTATTAATAATCCTTAACTTATCATTAAAATTCTCTGTGCTAAAGTGGCCAATGAAACCCCATTATTTTAAAGAGGTCCAATGGTGATCTGGGCTGTGAGCCTGATGTCAGCACTGGGCAAATAAAAATTATAAACAAAATTACTTAACACATAGACAAACATGGTGTAATGAGACACAATCAACATGGTGTAACCTCGCCAATCTGCTATGTTTTGTTACAAAGAAACATGGATAAAGGGGAGACAGCTGATATAGTGTGTCAAATTTTCAGAAAGCTTTAGACAAAGACATAAGTACATAAGTACATAAGTAATGCCATACTGGGAAAAGACCAAGGGTCCATCGAGCCCAGCATCCTGTCCATGACAGCGGCCAATCCAGGCCAAGGGCACCTGACAAGCTTCCTGAGAATCTCCTGAAGAAAAAGCAATGGAATAGAAGTCCATGTTCTGTTGTGGATTGGGAACTGGTTAAAAGATAGAAAATAAAAAGTAGAGTTAAATGGCCAGATTTTTTTAAATGGAGGAAGATGAATATTGGAGAGCCACAGGGATGTATAGTGGGACTGGTGCTTTTTAACATACTTATAAATGATCTGGAAATGGTAATAATGAATGAGGTGATCAAATCTGCAGATAAGTACATAAGTACATAAGTAATGCCATACTGGGAAAAGACCAAGGGTCCATCGAGCCCAGTATCCTGTCCATGACAGCGGCTTCCTGAGAATCTCCTGAAGAAAAAGCAATGGAATAGAAGTCCATGTTCTGTTGTGGATTGGGAACTGGTTAAAAGATAGAAAATAAAAAGTAGAGTTAAATGGCCAGATTTTTTTAAATGGAGGAAGATGAATATTGGAGAGCCACAGGGATGTATAGTGGGACTGGTGCTTTTTAACATACTTATAAATGATCTGGAAATGGTAATAATGAATGAGGTGATCAAATCTGCAGATAAGTACATAAGTACATAAGTACATAAGTAATGCCATACTGGGAAAAGACCAAGGGTCCATCGAGCCCAGCATCCTGTCCATGACAGCGGCCAATCCAGGCCAAGGGCACCTGGCAAGCTTCCCAAATGTACAAACATTCTATACATGTTATTCCTGGAATTTTGGAGTTTTCCAAGTCCGTTTAGTAGCGGTTTATGGACTTGTCCTTTAGGAAACCGTCCAACCCCTTTTTAAACTCTGCTAAGCTAACCGCCTTCACCACTTTCTCCGGCAACGAATTCCAGAGTTTAATTACACGTTGGGTGAAGAAAAATTTTCTCCGATTTGTTTTAAATTTACTACACTGTAGTTTCATCGCATGCCCCCTAGTCCTAGTATTTTTGGAAAGCGTGAACAGACGCTTCACATCCACCTGTTCCACTCCACTCATTATTTTATATACCTCTATCATGTCTCCCCTCAGCCGTCTCTTCTCCAAGCTGTATAGCCCTAGCCTCCTTAGTCTTTCTTCATAGGGAAGTCGTCCCATCCCCGCTATCATTTTAGTCGCCCTTCGCTGCACCTTTTCCAATTCTACTATATCTTTCTTGAGATGCGGCGACCAGAATTGAACACAATACTCAAGGTGCGGTCGCACCATGGAGCGATACAACGGCATTATAACATCCTCACACCTGTTTTCCATACCTTTCCTGATAATACCCAACATTCTATTGGCTTTCTTAGCCGCAGCAGCATACTGAGCAGAAAGTTTCAGTGTGTTATCGACGACAACACCCAGATCCCTTTCTTGGTCCGTAACTCCTAACGTGGAACCTTGCATGACGTAGCTATAATTCGGGTTCTTTTTTCCCACATGCTTCACCTTGCACTTGCTCACATTAAACATCATCTGCCATTTAGCCGCCCAGTCTCCCAGTCTCGTAAGGTCCTCTTGTAATTTTTCACAATCCTGTTACGATTTAACGACTTTGAATAACTTTGTGTCATCAGCAAATTTAATTACCTCGCTAGTTACTCCCATCTCTAAATCATTTATAAATATATTAAAAAGCAGCGGTCCTAGCACGGACCCCTGAGGAACCCCACTAACTACCCTTCTCCATTGTGAATACTGCCCATTTAACCCCACTCTCTGTTTCCTATCCTTCAACCAGTTTTTAATCCACAATAGGACATTTCCTCCTATCCCATGACCCTCCAATTTCTTCTGTAGCCTTTCATGAGGTACCTTGTCAAACGCCTTTTGAAAATCCAGATACACAATATCAACCGACTCCCCTTTGTCCACATGTTTGTTCACTCCTTCAAAGAATTGAAGTAAATTGGTCAGGCAAGATTTCCCCACACAAAAGCCATGCTGACTTGGTCTCAGTAATCCATGTCCTCGGATGTGCTCTGTAATTTTGTTTTTGATAATAGCCTCAACCATTTTCCCCGGCACCGACGTCAGACTCACCGGTCTATAATTTCCCGGATCTCCCCTGGAGCCTTTTTAAAAAATGGGCGTTACATTGGCCACCCTCCAATCTTCCGGTACCACGCTCGATTTTAAGGATAAGTTGCATATCACTAGCAGTAGCTCCGCAAGCTCGTTTTTTAGTTCTATCAGTACTCTAGGATGAATACCATCCGGTCCAGGAGATTTGCTACTCTTCAGTTTGCCGGACTGCCCTATTACGTCCTCCAGGTTTACCGTGAAGTCAGTAAGTTTCTCCGACTCGTCCGCTTGAAATACCATTTCCGACACCGGTATCCCACCCAAATCTTCCTCGGTGAAGACCGAAGCAAAGAATTCATTCAGTCTCTCCGCTACGTCTCTGTCTTCCTTGATCGCCCCTTTTACCCCTCGGTCATCCAGCGGCCCAACCGATTCTTTTGCCGGCTTCCTGCTTTTAATATACCGAAAAAATGTTTTACTATGTTTTTTTGCCTCTAATGCTATCTTTTTTTCATACTCCCTCTTGGCCTTCTTAATCTGCGCCTTGCATTTGCTTTGACACTCCTTATGCTGTTTCTTGTTATTTTCAGACGGTTCCTTCTTCCATTTTCTGAAGGCGTTTCTTTTAGCCCTAATAGCTTCCTTCACCTCACTTTTCAACCAGGCCGGGTGTCTTTTGGACTACCGTCTTTCTTTTCTAATTCACGGAATATGTATGGCCTGGGCCTCCAGGATGGTATTTTTGAACAGCGTCCACGCCTGTTGTACAGTTTTTACTCTCTCAGTTGCCCCCCTAAGTTTTTTTTTTACCGTTCTTCTCATTTTATCATAGTCTCCTTTTTAAAGTTAAACGCTAACGTATTTGACTTTCTGTGTACAGTTACTTCAAGGTTGATGTCAAAACTGATCATATTATGGTCACTGTTATCAAGCGGCCCCAGTACCATAACGTCCCTCACCAGATCATGCGCTCCACTAAGGACCAAGTCTAGAATTTTTCCTTCTCTCGTCGGCTCCTGCACCAGTTGCTCCATAAAGCTATCCTTGATTTCATCAAGGAATTGTATCTCTGTAGCGTGTCCCGATGTTACATTTACCCAGTCTATATTTGGATAATTGAAGTCACCCATTATTATCACATTGCCCATTTTGTTCGCGTCTCTGATTTCTTTTATCATTTCTGTGCCTACCTGCTCATCCTGGCGAGGTGGACGGTAGTACACTCCTATCACCATTTTTTTTCCCTTTTATACATGGAATTTCAACCCACAGTGATTCAAAGGTGTGATTTGTGTCCTGCTGAATTTGTAATCTATCTGAGTCAAGGCTCTCTTTAATATACAATGCTACCCCTCCACCAGTCCGGTCTACCCTATCATTATGATATACTTTGTACCCCGGTATGACAGTGTCCCACTGGTTATCCTCCTTCCACCAAGTCTCAGTAATGCCTATTATATCCAATTTTTCATTTAGTGCAATATATTCCAACTCTCCCATCTTATTTCTTAGACTCCTAGCATTTGCATATAGACATTTCAGAGTATGTTTGTTGTTCTTATTTGCATGATGCTTAGTACCTGACACTATTGATTTGCCATCTTTTGTCTGATCTTTAGTTGTATTTAAGGGCACCTGGCCTGCCACGGTCTGTTGTGCAACCTCACTATCCAGAAACCCTATCTTCCCTGTTTGTGAGGTATCTTTGCAAGATACCTTTTCCCGAACCATGAGCTTTTGAGCGACTGTCGGCCTTCCCCCCATTTCTAGTTTAAAAGCTGCTCTATCTCCTTTTTAAATGCCGACGCCAGCAGCCTGGTCCCACCCTGGTTAAGGTGGAGCCCATCCTTTCGGAATAGGCTCCCCCTTCCCCAGAATGTTGCCCAGTTCCTAACAAATCTAAAACCCTCCTCCCTGCACCATCATCTCATCCACGCATTGAGACGCTGGAGCTCTGCCTGTCTCTTGGGCCCTGCACGTGGAACAGGTAGCATTTCAGAAAATGCTACCCTAGAGGATCTGGATTTGAGCTTTCTACCTAAGAGCCTAAATTTGGCTTCCAGAACCTCTCTCCCACATTTTCCTATGTCATTGGTACCCACATATACCAAGACAGCGGACTCCTCCCCAGCACTATCTAAAATCCTATCTAGGTGACGCGTGAGGTCCGCCACCTTCGCACCAGGCAGGCAAGTCACCAGGCGAACCTCACGTCCACCAGCCACCCAGCTATCTATATGCCTAATGATCGAATCACCAACTACAACAGCTGTCCTAACCTTTCCCTCCCGGGCAGCACTTGGAGACATATCCTCAGTGCTATTCAAAGTTCTTAAATGGCATATGCAGGAGGAACTTATGAGACAGGGAGACTGGGCATCCAAGTGAAACATGAAATTTAATGTAAATAAGTGCAAAATAATGCATATTGGGAAGAATAGCCAAAATTATAGACACATTAGAGAGTTCTTTCACTAAGGTGCACTAACAGATTTAGCATGCGCTAAATGATAAGATGCCCATAGGAATATAATGGGTGACATCATTTAGCACATGCTAATCCCCCGTTTACTAAAGCTTAGTTCGAGTTATCTGCAGTAGGGCCCATTTTATTCCTATTGGCCCTGCTACAGATAACTCCAGCTAAGCTTTAGTAAACAACTCCCTAAATCTAATAGGACACCTTAATAAAAGGACCCCTAGGAGTAACCACCCTGGTAAAAGATCTAGGAATGATCATGGACAGTGCATTGAAATCTTCTGCTCAATGAGCAGGGGTGACCAAAAAAAGCAAACTATATTTGGAATGATTAGGAAAGAAAAAGAAAATAAATCAAAGAATATTATAATGTCTCTGTGACCTCACCTTGAGTATTGTGTGTGATTTTGGTTGCCTGACTTGCCTCATTTCAAAAAGATAAAGTGGAATTAAAAAAGGTACAAAGAAAGGTGACCAAAATGATTAAGGGATGGAACAACTCTCATATGAGGAAAGGCTGAGAGGGGGTTATGTTAGATGACATTCAGCATCTCTCTCCAGAGCGGATTAGAATAGGTAAACATGAATCAATTGTTTCCACATTCAAAAAGTACAAAGACTACAGGGAATATCATGATGTTACATAGTAATACTTTTTAAACAAATAGCAGAAAATGTGTTTTCACTTAACCCATAGTTAAGCTCTGGAATTCAATGCAAAAAAGATTTGGATACTTTCCTGGAGGTAAAGTCCATAAACCATTCTTCTAGCTTCTCTAAGTCCTTCCTCATATTATCCACACTATCAGGGGTATCTACCGTATTGTAGATTTTGGTATAATCCATAAAGAGGCAAACTTTACCAGACAGCCCTTCAGCAATATCACTTACAATTAGAGGCATAGCCATACTCAGTATTTTGGATGGGCCCTGCCATGAGCACGCACAAGTGCCACCCACCACACCACACAACAAATATCTACCCATAGATAATTTTTAAGAACACATTTTTTTCACCAACCCCACATCTCCTCCCTCTCCTCTGTAGTGTCCCGGCATCTGTAGCAATTCATTCTCGCTGCTTGCACCGGACCCGCAGGCTTCCATCAGCTGCATCCTGCCCTTGCTGACATCATTGCCTGTTTCCTGTCTGGTGGAATGCGGCAAATGGAAGCCTGCGGGGCCAGTGCAAGCAGCGAGAATGAATCGCTGTAGGTACCGAGGATGCCTGTACTGACACTGGGGAGGAACGTGGTTCAGAGCCAGGAGCGCAGAAGAGAGGGGGGAAGAGAGCAGTGTGGTGCTGCCACTGGGTGTGCCTGAGCCAAGAAGGGATAATACTCAACGGATTACAATAACAAAATGCTAAAAAGAACCAGCCCAAGAATTGAACCTTGAGGAGTGTGATTTAAAACAGTTATAAACGCTCATGAGGAAATTGTGCTGGTTATATGCACGTTGCCAATGTAAAATATGGACTGCAGGTATGCCTTGAAGAACAGCTCAAGCTACACTTAAAATACACCACTTGGATATCTCTCGCTAGCCTGCGGCATTTAGTTTTTTAAGTTACATTTCTACTGAAATCACTACCAAAATGTGCACACCAATTTACACATATAAACAACATGCAGCTCTTCTAAAATTACATTTTAAACCCATGAATACAAAGATTCCAAAACCCACAATGGGATGTCAATAGATTTAGAATGTAAATTTGATGTGTTTCCAATTTATCCTTAACAAAAAAGGCATTAATCATTAAAAAACGAAGAATGCAGAAAATTATGTTACGCTTATTAATAGGGGCATAGCAATAGATGTGCCTGGGAGGGCCATGGGCCCTCCAATTCAGAGTCAAGTCCATCCAATCAGCAGCAGTTATCCAGGTGAAAAGCAGGGAAAAACTGGAGATAGTGCCAACATCCATACTGCCTATTGCAGTGGTTCCCAAACTTGGTACCGGAGGCACCCCTGACAGTCAGGTTTTCAGGATATCCACAATGAATATTCATAAGAGAGATTTTTGCATGCCCTGCCTCCACAGTATGCAAGTCTCTCTCATGAATATTCATTGTGGATCAGGTTTGGGAACAACTGGCCTAGTGTCTACTCAGGTCTTGCAAAAAAAAAAAAAATCAGTTCTGGCCACACCATTACTTACTAATTTATGCTTCTAGAACTTTCAGTGCTGCACTTTGGTCCTAGATAGAAATATGTTCACGAATGACCTGATGAGGATTTCTACGCAGGGGCTTTCTTCTGTTAATAATATCTCTTATCTATAATTTGGGAAGAAAGCAATGGGGGCTAGTGAGGCTCAGAGAGTTCATGACGGATACTTTTATATGGACAATCTAGCTTTCCCTGAAGATCATAATGCAGTATTATGTATGGTTTTCAACTAGAAAAAAAAGAAGCTTTCCTAGGTTTAGAAAAAGAAAAGAAAAAGCCTCTCCTGAGTTATGCAGGAGCTCCCAGAGAGGAGAGACTGAAGAAATGCATTTCTTTGATACTGGGAAGTCGGTGCCCTTGGTGACAAGATATTTCTCAATACCCTTGCAAATGTTTGATTAACTTTAGTAATGATATTTTTATAGACCTGGCTATTTCAAAAGATTTATTGATCCTAAAATAGCTATCAGATGAGGGCAATGAAGAACTAAGTAATTGCATTTAAAGCAGGTTACAGTTGTCTCATCTTTAATTATACTCCTTCTCTTGCAGTATTAATTGCCTACACTTATGTAATTTATATTTCTTTCTTAGATCTTGCCTTCTTTGTTTCTTTTATCGGTCCTGTACTATAGTGTGGACTAAAATTACTGTCATTGTTAGCACTTTTCTTATCTTTATTGACTTATTTTGGAATGACAATGATTGTCTTTTTTTTTTTTTTACTTTTTGCATTTACTTTGCCTGTCAAACTGGTTTTGTATTAAATTTAACAAAATACTTATAAATAAGAATTATTACATAGAATTTTTTTTTAAATCCCAAGTAATTTGTTAACCTTTATTAACACATTTATAGCAAATACTGGCTCACTAAGCAAATATGATGAATGGAAATTTGAATAATCAAGTAAGTGCTTTGGGCATTACTAACACTTCAGAGGGAAATGATATTTACAGTAACCTAACAATTGTTATATCGATTCCAAATGTGCCAACCAGAAAAGGATTTAAAGTCTACAGAAATTAGCTGTAAGTAGTGCATATTATTATTATACATTAGGATATTGTGAAATTTTAATCAAAAGTTTACAAAACCACAGAACATTTCAGTAGCAACCTATTAAATTAACAAACCTCTATCAGACTTCAAGCTGATTTGCCTGATTCAAGGAGATTGCAACTGTAGATATGATGCAATTTTTATATTTCCTCAAGATCTGAAAGATTTATCTAAAGAAAATATTTTTCTCGCTTTCAGAGATACTTAGCATGTAATGGCCAAACATGAAAATGTAATCAGTGAGAGTATGAAGGCAAAAGGTACCAATTATGAAGTGTGAACCAAAGATAGTGACTTTATCATAAATAATGGAAGGAAGATGTTGAAAAAAGAAGAGACTGTGGAAAGGCGATGACACATATTGGATCCAGGGTGGAGGTAATTTTATAAAGGATTTTTACCTGCGACAGGATTTTATAAGATTATCCTGCTGGTCAAATATGAAAAAGTACATCCAAGTCGGAATTGGGGCATCCCGCTCATAATGTCCAAAAAAAGGGCACCCAACAGCTATTTACAAACAGAAAAAAACATCAGTATTTCCTGTTCGAAAATTCTTAAGAACATCCAAAATAAACAGCCATTTTCCAAACTAAGATGTTCAAATTATGAACACCAAAAAACCAGGGAGAAGGACATCTGTCTGGCAGCATTTGTACAAAAATGGCCACATAGATGTCCTCCTAAGTTTGACCAATAAGTCACCATGCAAATACATAAATTTGTGTACAGATAAAGAAAAGGAGGAAAAGGTCTCATCAGTCGCTATCAGGCTTATTTTCGAAAGTGATCGCTGGCGATCTTCCGACATAAATTGGGAGATGGCCGCAATCTCTCAAAAGTGGCGAAATCAGTATAATCGAAAGCGGCTTTTTTGACACCATCGCCGCTTTCCTGTCGCCGTGCCGGCAAAAGTTCAAGGGGCGCATCGGCAGCGTAGCGAAGGCGGGACATGGGCGGGTATGGGCGTGGCTACCAGATAGCCGGCTTTCGCGGATAATGGGAAAAAAGCGGGTGCTGGAGGGGGACAGCAACCACTGGAAAATTATGGAGGTGTCATGCCTTAATTTCTCCAGAGCACAGCTGCTCATTCAGAACACCTTTTGGTAACCTGGATGTGCCAATACCAGCTCTAAATAAAAATGTCCATCTTTTTAGACATCCTTTCTCCTTCTTTGATTGAAGTTGGGCATCCATATTTTGGCCCTTACCTATTGCCATCCAAAACGTGTCCACACCACACCCCCTTGCCATATGGATATATTACAGTGTTAGATATCCATATCCTGGCATTATATATAATTGGGATTTGGATGCTCATGAAATATGGATGTCTAAATGCTGATTTTCAGATCTCCAAAGTAAGAATAGAGGGGTCCTTTTACTAAGGTGAGCTGAAAAATGGCTTGCGGTAGTGTAGGCGCGGGTTTTGGGCGTGCATTGATACATTTCTCACTGCGCCTGTAAAAAAAAGCCTTTTTTAATTTGTGCCAAAAATGGACATGCGGCAAAATCAAAATTGCTGCGTGTCCATTTTGGGTCTGCGACCTTACCGCCAGCCATTGGCCTAGCGGTAAAGTCTCACACAGTAACCGGGCAGTAATAACCTATATGCGTCAAATGTCACTTGGCACGCATCCAAAAATAAAAAGTATTTTTTGTCCTCTCGTATCGGACACCCGCCAAAAATGAAATTACCACAAGAGCCACGTGGTAGCCAGGCGGTAACTCCATTTTGGCACGTGTTGAGCACAGACACTTACGCGGCTTAGTAAAAGGGCCCCAGAACTTCTAAAAAAAACACCATGGGCACCTATGTGCTTTTATAAAATAGGTTAGAAACAGATGCCTAACTGTCCTTCATACATTTCTGGACCTATTATAAAATTACCCCCATTAGTAGAAGAAGCACTAAAATGGCAGATAAGTACATCCCTAGCTTTAAGGAGGCTTTAACACTGCTCGGATAGAGCAAGTACAATTATAACATTTCAAACAACAACTTTAAAATATTAAGAGCCCTGTTTACTAAGATGCATTAGCATTTTTAGCATGTCCTAAAATTAGCACATGCTAACTGCTATAGGCACCCATATGAGTGTCTCTAGCATTTAGTGCCCATTAATTTTTAGCATGTACTAAAAATGCTAGCACACCTATCGCACAGTTTAGTAAACAGGGCCCTAAATAAGAGATCATAGAAATGTAGTTGTGGCTCGTATCTCTCTAGAATATACTGTATTCAAAGGTTCCCAGAGCAGCACAAATGTTTTGTATTAGTTTTAAGGAATACGTTCTCACAAGTCTATTCCTCAGCACAGTTGAAGGCGTTAGTGAAGTGTCTAATAGGTGAAGTATTGACTGGGGATCTAGAACTAGATACTGAAACCTGATGAAGGTGCTGTGAAAACCTTGATCTGCTTTGTGATGCAGGTTGGATCTCAAACAAGAGCTCTTCAAGCCATAAGTGTGGATTAGCTAGGAATGAGACCCCCATGATTGGTAAAAGACTGTGGGGCCCTTTTACTAAGCCACGTAGGCACCTACGCATGCCCAACTCGTGACAAATTGGAGTTACTGCCAAGTTACCACATGACCCTTGCGGTAATTTCAATTTTGGCGCACGTCCGCTATGTGCGTCTGAAAAATATTTGTTTATTTTCTGGCGTACAGCAGCTATGCGTGTAGACCATTACTGCCCGGTTACTGCGTGAGACCTTACCACTAGGTTAATGGCTTGCGGGAAGGTCTCAGACCCAAAATGGACGTGCGGCAATTTTCACTTTGCCGCACGTCTGTTTTCAGCAAATAAAAAAGGCATTTTTTGTAGGTGTGCTAAAAAATAATTCTGTGCACACCCAAAACACACATCTGCACTTCCACAGACCATGTTTTAGCTCACCTTAGTAAAAGGACCCTTGTAAGAAAAAAAAGTTGTGATAAAGAGTTATCTCTGGTTAAGGTGCACTATGTTGTAACATCTGAAAGAACTTTTTTTTCCATAGTGTTTTCATATTTGTGAAATAAGATGTCAGGACTCTTTTGTTTATCATCATTCACATCTGATTTTAGGAACAATAGAAAACTCAGGACCCTTTCACTAAGCTGCGTGGGTAGTGTGTGCCAAATTGAACCTGCCACTGGGGTAGCGTTGGCGCCTGGCGATAGTTCCAAAGTTGAGATGCGCAGTTTCCCATGGTAAAATATAATTTTCTATTTTTTACCACCGGGGGCATTCACAGAGTTAATTGGCTGCACGGCCACATTGCTGCACGCTGTCCAGTTATCGCATGAGTAGTGCGTGAGCCCTTACTGCCATCTTAATAGGTGGTGGTAAGGGCTCAGGCAGTAAATAACTGCATGCTAGTTTTAATCTTATTGCAAAGCCATTTAGTTCCCCATTTTAAAAAGGCATTTCCCGCCATGGTAAAAAATGACCCAGCGTGCGCAAATTTCATACACCAAAACTAGCACAGGCCACTTTTTACCACAGCTTAGTAAAAGGGCCCTTCAAATTTTTTTACATGCTTATCTGTGGTGTAATGATGCAGCAATGTTAAGAGCTATCATGCATGTTTGTATATTTTTATATATGTTTGCTTGTATCCAGCTTAGGTGATAAGCATGTTATAAATGTTGTAATAAATAAATACTTAAAGGAAGTAATTCTATAACAGGGCACCAACATAGTAACTATTCTATAAAGGAAAGTAAGGACCTTTAAAAAAAAATGAAGCATATTTTTTCTTTATTTTAGCATTTTTTTTTTTTTTTTTTTAAATTTGTCCCCCCCCCCCCCCCCCCATGGGGTCATATTGCCATTTTTGGTGCAAATTGAATCCTTTTTAATGAGAGAAGCAGCTTTCAATAAGCTATTACCAAAAGGAACATTTTTATTGCATTTTGGAAGGTAACAGCTTTATTTTTACTTTCATTTTTTTTTAGCACTGTCCTTTTAAAATTGTTATTTTTTACGTTTTTTTGTAGAGCTTTTTTTTCTGACATAATTGCCTTTATTAGGTTTTGCCTACCTCTTTCTGATATTTTTATGTACCAAAATTTCTTTTATTTGGTTTATTTTAAGGCTTTTGTGATTCTGCACTTTTTCAGTTTTGCTTTATTTGTGAATTGCTTCCACTTTTAGCTTCCTAGTTTCTGTCCAATCAGAGACAGCATGTTCTATGTTCATTTCCACCTGGGTTGTTTGCCCTTGTGTGAGATTGTGCCATTTAATTCTAGGAACTGTTATTTTCAGCAGACTTCCAGTGTGTTCATTGTCATGGATTTGTTTATATATATGAGACCTGTACTATTTGGTCCTGGCATGTCCCAATAGTTTCTTTCCTTGCCTATTTTTAAGATGGGGTTTGGTGAGACTGGTACCATAAGGTCCCCATAATTTTATTTGTATGTCTTTTAGAGTTCTCTGTTTTATCTGAGTCTGTACCATATTACTCCAATAGGTTTCTATCTTTTCAACATGCTTCTAGTCAATACTGCTGTTTTCTACGGCTATATATTTTGCAAATAGCTGTGATGTGCAATTTCATTTTAGCAATCTTTATGCATTGAAAGTCTTGTTTGTAGGTAACATTTTATCTCCATCTCCTTTTCTACATATAGGGCTGGATTCTATATATGGCACCTAAAAAATCAGCAACAAGAAAGTGCTATTCTAGAAGCCGCATCTAAATTTAGGCACAGTTTATAGAATAGCACTTATGCCTAGGATCAAACCTAAGTTTAGGCACAGACATTTGCAGCAGCTGAAATGTGGTGTAAATGTACGTGCCTAAACTAGGTGTATATCCCCCGCATTCTATAACAGCATGTGTAAATGCTAGGAATGACCCTGTTCTGCTCAAGACTCTTCCATTTCTGCACTCCTTTTTTTACTCGTGCATAAAATTTAGGTACGGATATTGCACCTAAATTTGTGCATGTGAGTTCCAATTAAATCTAATTAGTGCTTATAATTGCTTGTTAACATGCCAATAATCGGCACTAATTATCTTGTTCAATTAATTTGCATGTGTAAATTGGGCACGTGACCACATTTGCGTGTATAATTTTTGTTGATTTTTACACAATTAGGTGTGTCGCTATTAATGTGTTTATTGGAGCTCGATATACCGCTTTAGCTAGCCGCTAGGACAAAGTGGTTCACAAAAGAAGAAAAGGGAACACCAAAAAACATTTGGTGCCATTTATAGAATTTAGGGGTATGTGTCCAAGAATAGTTGCATAAGTACAAACCCCATCTCTGGGAACAATGAACATATACACATAAGCCCCCCACACACTTACTTTCACCTACTCATTGGAAGGACAGTTTTGCAGAAGCCCAATGTCATGGTCATACCGTGACTCCTGCACCGCATCATCTCCACACACTGGTAGCTGCCAATACCAGACAATCTTCACTGATGAGACACTTTCCTAGGGCACACACATGCACCCCAGCCTTTACTTTTTGGGCCCATAGCAGGAACTACGGAAGGTCGTGGCAGGATGATATCATGAACCTAGATGCACTTAACCATAACCTGAGAAGGACTTCATTGTCTTTGCGTCTACTGCACCTGTTCCAGAGAGTGTGTACCTGAGACCCTACAGCAAGTAATCTGTGTGAATTCCTGAGACACCTTAGTGCTTGTTCCAGAGACTAGCTCCTGAGACGCCACAGCTCTTGTTCCAGTCAGGGGCGAAGCCAGACACCCAATTTTGGGTGATCCAGGGCTCAAGTTGGGTGGGCAGAAGACCCCCATCCCACAGTTCTCTCCTTCTCTCACCTGCATGCCATATGGTCTCTCAAACATTCCCCTCTTCTGCATACCTTTTGAATAGCTTTTCACCAGCAGCGGGCAGCAACTAATACACATTGCTCATGTTGGCCCCACAGCCTTCCCACTGATGCAACTTTCTGTTCTGCATAGGCAGGAATACGTGAGAGAGAAGGCTGTGGGGTCAGTGCGAGCAGTATGTATCTGTCGCTGCTTGCTGCAGGTGAAGATCTGCTATTTACAAGGCACGCAGGAGGGACAGTTGTTGGGAGTTTTCAGCTGGTGGGGCTTGAGAATCTCTGCCAGCCACATCATAGGTGTGCTGCTACTGGGTAGGCCTGAGCTTAAAGTGGGTGGGCCTGGGCATACTCAGGCCCACCCTTGGGTACGCCACTGTTTCCAGTGAGTGAAGTACCAGAGATGATACAGTGCTTAACCTATGTGAGTTCCTGAGATGCCTTAGCTCTTGTTCCAGTGAATTAAGTACCCAAGACACTTCAGCGCTTATACCTTAGGGAGTCCTGAGACACCACAGCACCTGTTCCAGAGAGGGAGTGTCCCTGAGCTACCATAACGAGTGTTCCAGTGAAGGGTGCTCTTGAGATACTATCGAGCTTGTTCCTAGAGTGATCCTGAGAGTAACCCTGTGATGCCACTACAATTATTCCTAAGAGTATTCCTGAGAGTTCCCCTGAGAGTGACCCTGAGAGAGTTCCTAAGAGGGATCCTGAAGGTGGTCCAGTGAGTGGTCCTGTTTTGTAGTGACTTGTCAGCCACAGTCTGGTTTTTCACTGTGGTCCAAGGGCTCACACCTGCAGTCATAACACTCATTTCTACAGGTATCCAAGATATAGCATTGAAAATTATCCTGATTGCTGTGACCTGGAGGTTATTAGATGGCTTCAATGAAAAAAAAAGAAGATCCTTGTGGTTATATGTTTCTATTTATTAGTACTTTTTAACTCATAAAAAGCTGTTTCAATCTGTGCATCTATTGGTCAGAGACATAACTTCCATGAAAATTCACTGATGAGATCTAGTCTTGGGAATTTGGAACATGGCTGTGGCTTTTGCCCTGTTGGAAACAACATTCATCAAGTAAGACTGGGGCCATTCTCAATAAAGTTGCTAGAAAATTGGTACATACATATAATTAGCATTTAAAAAAAATGTTTGTCTTAAGAAAATTGTGGAGCCCTTTTAGTAAAGCTTAGCGTATGCTAACAATTCCATTAGTGTGCACTAAGCATTCATAAAAGGGCGCCTGTGTAATTACAAAATATGAGTCACTTCGCCCAACTCAAATCATGAGTCAATGATAAGATAATTTGCTGTTAATTGGATTTTAAGATTAAGGGCCCTGTTTACTAAGCCGCGCTGTAGGCACACTAGCATTTTTACTGTGCGCTAAAAATTAGCACGCGCTAACGCTAGAGACACCCATATATTCCTATGGGTGTCTCTAGCATTAGCACTCATTAATTTTTAGTGCGTGCTAAAAATTCTAGCATACCTTAGTATGAAACAACACAAAATCTCCTCAAAAAATGCTCTTTGGTAAAAACAACCAAATGAACTACAAAAACCAAAGATCTGAACTCAATGCCTGCAAATAGCAGTACCTTTTACCTTCTCTCTTCAAGCATGGTTTATATATATACAACTTCTTGCTGTTATGTTTTCTTTATTTATATAAGAGAGCCCTCGGAAGACACCACTTGTAAAGACAATATCATTAGTTATTTTGCCTAGTGGCACAGCATCTCTTCATCGGGCTTTCCCTTAATTATGAATTTTTTAGAAGTGCTATTGCAAACACACAAAAGTGCTCCAACTGAATGTGCTCAATAAATAAATAAACTTATCTTTAAGTCATGTCCATGTCTCTGAAATCTATAATCCACATAGGCTTCCCCTGGTGTACGCACAGAGCCCTAAGGTTGTATCCTCAATGTGTTGAAGATTGGTGTTAGGGTTCACTTATAGACTCTCCTATACATCAAACAGGACATATGTTGGATTTAATATTCTATTACTGGAATGGTGTGTGAGACATGGAAATATTTAAGAGCTTAGTACCCTTGTTCTTTGATCATACTACTATCTAATATAGGAGGATGCAGAGGAAAAGATCAGTGTTTCAAATTCTGATATCCACTTTGGGGTCCATTTACTGTTTATTTATTTCATTTATTTATTGGGATTTATTAACTGCCTTTATGAAGACATTCACCCAAGGCGATGTATAGCAGGCACAGTTTAACATAAAATTTACAATTTTGTTATCAGCATAATAATAATAAAATAACCAAGTATAAAAATAAGTACAATAAGGGGCCCTTTTGCTAAAGATCGGAAAGCTTACTACAGGTTTGCAGCACAGCAATCCAGCATTACCGCCAGGCTACCTCAGGATCTCAGCGGCAGTGCCTGACCCCACCACATGCCATTTCCGGTACATCAGAATTTTTAGGGGGGTTACCACTGGCTTAGAACGGGAGACCTTACCTAAGTAGGAGGTGGTAAGGGATCTCCTAGGAAATGGTCACAAGGCAAGCGGTTAACTTACCGCATGACCATTTCCTTTTTTTTAAAGTCCTTTTACCTGCTGCGGTTAAAGGGGGCCTCAATGCTTGCAAACCGGCACACTGATGCCACCACAGAGGTCCTTTTACCGCAGTTTGTTAAAAGGACCCCTAAGTGAGGCAAACTTCAAAACAGCAAATTGAAACCTAATAATAGGATTACCATGAAGCAGGATCAAAATATACACATTTAGCTGCTGTGTTAGCTATTTAATATGGCTTATAGTGTATGTTAATCGAATGATACCGCTCTAATAGTTAACAGAGCACATTAACTATTTGTGCATACTAAGAGAAACACCATTTTAGGAATAGGAAAGGATGCTGAAATGTATAGGACAATTCTATAAAGTATGCATGAACAGTTGTATGCTGAATACACATTATTAGAATATTTTATTTATTTATTTACCATCTTTTTGACGGAATTCACTCAAGGCAATGTACAGTAAGAATAAATCAAACATGAGTAATAGCATATATGTGTGCATATATAAGCATATATGCCAAAATTATGTCTAAGTTCTATTCTATGAATCCAAATAAATAGGCCAATTATAAAATTTGACTTTTACTTCAACCAGCGGGATGAATATTATACCATCTATCAAAACCCAAAAAATCAGTTTGAATTTCATGCTGCACAATTAAGAGAGCGATTAATGGAGAGAGGTTATCCACAATACATCATTAAAAGAGCATATCAGGGGGCTACATTTGCTAACAGAGAACTACTACTTCAATATAACCCCAAAGGAACCAGAAGATAGAATAGTGGCACTCTTACCCTATAATAAAGTAGCTACATTTGTTACCTCGCTATTATGTAAATATTGGGAAATACTGTCCATACACTCTTGTTTCCAGGAACACCCATTGTGGCTTACCGCAGAGGATTGGACTATTGGGGAAACCCTTTCCTATATGCGTTTAGATTATGAAATTCCATTTCAAGTGACTGGTCATGTGACATGTATGCATTTTCAATGGTGTACATTGACAATTACTGGGAAAAGTTGGAATGTCCCTGGTAAAAATAAAACTATCACTGCTCGAATAAATACTACATGTGAAACAGGCAATGTGATCTATGCTATTCTCTGTTCCTGTGACTTGCTTTATGTGGGGTGGTTGTCATGCAAAGCACAAATCTCATATTCATACTCGCACATTGACAGCTCTGTTGGTACAACACTGGTTAGAAAAGTCTCATAAACTATCAGATATGCATTGGAGAATAATTGATTTAGTCTGTGTGGGCAGGGAGGGTGGCAACATTGCTAAAATACTTAATTTTAAGGAGCAGAGCTGGATATTTCCTTTAGACACTTTATTTCCACGGGGTCTGAATAGCCAATAGGATTGGGGATCCCTTCTGTGATGTAATTGTTCGGTGTTATTTGATAGGCTAAGGTTAGTGTGGTTTGATTGGTGGGATTCGTGGGCAGTACTACTTAACGTGTTAACCATGCTGGTGCCATCTTAGAGTAACAACTGGATGATTGCGTTCAAGACGGTAAGCTTTAATAATGAAATAAAAGATGGTGAATTGTGTTGTAATATTTAAATACTGTGTTATACATTTCTGTATTTATTCTTATTTTTAGTGGACCCGACCCTGACGCAGCCATAGCGAAACATGTTGCATGTCAGCCAGTGATCCCGGTGTTTGCAACTAGCTGTAAAAGCTAAGTTCTAAATAATTCTAAAAAGCCCTTGATTTTTCAATGAATAGGTTTTAGCATTTTGAAATTATTGGAAAGAAATAAAAAATACAGATATATTATTGCTTAAAATGAATAAATAAATCGGACCTACGAAGAGGCAATGGCGTGTTAAGAGAGTTAAGAGTTTACTGGTCTCTTGACAAATGAATCGCCACCACACTGATTGTGCCACTGAAGTCCTTGAAATGAAACATTAATATTGGGTATACTGTAATTAATCTGGTGGAGTCCAAGAAAACAGCAAGGCAGATGATCCACAAACTCCAAGATGGAAAACAATGAAGCAGATCAGTGGAAAATAAAATAGACTTTATTAATGAAATAACATCTAGAGTATATTGCCCGACACAGGCCGTGGTTCGCCCAGCAGGGCTGCATCAGGGGCTACTCAATAATCCTTACTATCAATGTTTGTAAATGTGTGTACCAGTAACCATAAATGCTCAGGAAACAAAAACGTTTTTCCTCACAGGCTTAGAGTAAAAAAAAACAGCAGCACAAACTATATGAATTAGACAAATAATGACATGCAGGAGCCGTCATATACCCTTGCGTGTTTCCTGAACATTTATGGTTACTGGTACACACATTTACAAACATTGATAGTAAGGATCATTGAGTAGCCCCTGACGCAGCCCTGCTGGGCGAAACATGGCCTGTGTCGGGCAATATACTCTAGATGATATTTTATTAATAAAATCAATTTTATTTTCCACTGATCTGCTTCATTGTTTTTCATTAATCTGGTGGATATAGAAATAAGAAGAAAAAAAGAAAAAACAATTAAGTTATTTATGGAGTATGAGGTGATTGATGAAACAGTATATGATTTGTTAATACCACATTGAACTATTACACATTGAGAGTATATGAGGCGCTGGATATTTTTTGGGTTTTGATAAGTGCTATTCTATACATATCCTACATAGCATACATTTTATGGGTAGGCATCTCCATGGGTAGATTCTGGGTGAAGCATGGGTGGGACTCACACTTACACTTGTAACTTATGAAATGCTATGAATTGTTTGTGCTTATCTCTGGCCCCTAGGCACATACAGTTATGCCAGCTCTACAGTAAATTTTCAAAGTACATGGATATCTCAAAATGGCAAAAGAAAGGTCCATCTGCCAAAAATGTCCAAATTGTGATTTTGGAATGATTGAATTTGGACATTCTGCACTGGAGTTCTTTCAAATAGCAAAAGGATGTGTTTTGGGCGTGTTTGGGTGTGGCTAGGGAGGGCCCACAATTAGGAGGTCCAACAGTGATCGAAAGGGAAGAAACATCCAAGTCTATAAGGAGGAACTCACAGGCCTGCTGTCAAATGTTCAGCATGAGAATGCTAAACTCCTGACATACAGTATGTGGGAGATTTGGGATCAAATTACTGTTATAAACAAGTAGCCTTAATTAAAGGAAGGCTAACCGCTGGCAGAAAGGACCTTGAAACTGGTAATATGATTGTTAATAATCTGCAAACTGTCTGTATCTGTGGCAATATAATTGTTAATGACTGTCTGCATCCCTGGAGTTCGTTCCCATGCTTTCTAAATCCATATCTTTCCTCACTCTCTGCCTCTCCACTTGCACAGGTCTCACTCCTCTTCACCCTGCCCAGTTCTTATCTCCAAAGGTGCCCTGAATCCCAATGACTAAACATCAGGTCATTGTTTTTATTCTTTTCAAAACAATTGTAACATGTTCCAGGGATAGATAAAGCTTGCCTGAAGCAGATGAAGAAGTGAGATTTCTCAGTAGCTGCTCCATGACTCTGGAATAGACTGCCAGATGATATCTGATATTAAAAGATTATATCCAGTTTTGGAAACAGGTCAAAACATGTCCATTTCGAGATGCCTTTTGAGATAGCTAAGTTAAATTTTTAAGAATAAACTGATGCTTATCTATTGATGTACAAAGGGCTAATAGCAGTCAATTTTTGAATCGCTGAAGTTTGGCAGAATAACTGTGGTCAGGAAATAAGGATATGTAGTTTATAATATTTGTATTATATATATATTTATGTCTATTATATCTATAGGGTACCCAGCATGTAAACATCCCACTTTGTATTTTGAAGATATTAGATGGAAAGGTCCGCCCAATATTCAAAGCAATTTAAATAGCCCGGAGAGGTTTCTGGACATTTAAATCACTTGGCGGCAAAACAAAAAGCAGAACAGATGAAGAAATCTATATGAAGATGAATTTATTCAACCAACAATGCCCTACACAGGCCATGTTTTGCCCACACATTGCAGTGCTGTTTTAGCATTGATGCTGGAGGATTCACGGAGACATCGTGTGGATTCCCTTGACATATGATTGCAGTCATATGAGTTACAACACATATGTAAAGAGTTATCCAATTCTCAACATAATTTGCCCCTGAGCCAGCCCATGTGTGGGTGAAGCACGTCCTGTGTTGGGCATTATTGGTTGAAAAAAGTAATCTTCATATAGATTTTTTTATCTGTTTTGCTTTTTGTGTCACCATCTTGGATCTTGCAGATAGACTGCCCTGTTGTTTTCTTGGACTATTTAAATCACTTCTCACAAAAACACCCAAATTGGTATTTTCGAAACCAATTTTTAGATATTTTTCTATGGAGTCCGTCAGAAGTGCATTCAAATCACAGAGCATGTCAGGGGTGTGTTAAAGGCAAGATCTAGGCATATTTTCTATGAACCGGAACAATTGAAGAGCTTTATCGATTTAAAGAAAATTGCCAAATGACTTTTGGGGTTTAGGGTAGAGTTGTAGTTGTAAATTACCTGTGGCTTGGGCCAGGTCCTAATTTCTAAAGTGAACAAATAAGCTGAAAGTTCTCCTCAACCTAATTGACTCCCCCCTTTGTTTCATTTTGTGGTCTAAAAATAGAGGTATATTTTTCTTTAAAAGATATGTTCTTCTTTTCCATTAATGTTATAATATCTCTGTATTACTTGTGCAAGGTTATCTTGTATTAATGTTTGAAATTATAAATAAAAAATAAAAAAAGGCAAGATTTGGGCATTCCTAACACTTGGACGTTTTTCTGCCATAGTGGAACAAAACAAAACTGCCCAGGACTAAAACTAAGACGTTTTGAGCTAGACATGTTTTAATAATGAATAAGGTACAAAAAGATGCCATAAATAGCTAGACCACTGGAAGGAATCCCCTTACTCCCCCAGTGGTCATTAACCCCCTCCCAGCCCCAAAACTGTGATTAAAACATTACTTACCAGCCTTTATACCATCCCCAGATGTTATACTCAGGTCCATTAGAGCAGCATGCGGGTCTCTGGAGTAGTCTAGTCTGTTACACTTGTGGTGGAAACTGTGAGCCCTCCAAAACTCACCAGAAACCCACTATACTCACATATAGTTGCCCCCTTCACCCATAAGGGCTACTGTAGTGGTGTACAGTTGGTGGTAGTGGGTTTTTTGGGGGGGCTCAACAGACAAGATAAGGGAGAAACAGTGAGATGTGTACCTGGGAGCATTTATTTAAAGTCTACTGTAGTGTCCCTAGGGTATCCCATTGCTCTCCTGAGATGTCTGTGTGGCCAGTCTACAAAGAATGCCTCCTATATCCCAATAGCTCGATTTTGTGCATTTTTTCACTTGGACATTTTTTTTTTAATGGACCAAAATGATAAATGCACAAAGCACAACAACATCTAAGACATTTTTCTGTTTTGAAAATGCCTATATTTCCCACTTAAATTTTGGATGTCTTTAACAAAACATTCAAAGTTGGACATAGACGTCATGTCAAAAGTGCCCCTCCACATATGGCGCTCAAAATTGCACATGCAAATTTGGGCATGCACCCAATTTGCACACACAATTTAATTGAATAACGAGCCAATCAACACCAATACTTGCTAACAATCAATTATTGGCTCTAATTGGCAACAATGTGGATTTATGATTGCATCTTGCTAGACACTATTCTATAAAGATGTGCCTATAAATCTTTTAGCAAGCAACTGAAAGGGAAGCATGGCTGTGGGAGAGGCATGGGTGGGTCTGGGGCATTCATGAAAGAATTTGGGGGATCCACACCTAATTTACACATGAGGATTTACACTAGGTTTCAGTTGGTGTAAATTCTCACATGCAAAGTTTGGTACAGATCCCAGTGCTACACGTTATTTTATCAATGGTTCCCAATTCAAGAATGCCCTTTATAGAATAGCAGCGCTCATTTTTCTGGTTGCCCAAATTTGGGTCAGGCAACAAACAGTAGAGGAAAAAGCTTCTCACAGATGATGTCCAGGGAAAATCTTTATTTCGCAACAGTCTTCAATAACAGTAAAGGGGACCCCTTTTTCCACTATTGTTTGTTGCCCGGTTACTCTCCCTCAGTGGAGTTTTTTCTTCTGTTTGCCCAAATTTGGGTGCCATTTACTGAATCTAGTCCCATGTGACTAGTGTACCAATATCATAGAACAGTGCCTAGCACATACATGCATAAATGCAAATTTATGATGTCATTTAAGCATGTAAGCACACCGATTAATTAATGCATGCAATTGGCTCCTATATTTAGGTACCCTTTATAAAATTGCCCTTTTAATGTTTTTGTGTAAATAACAGACTATAGAGATGATTAAGTTAGAATATCAATTTTTAAATAAATGTTAAATGAATACTAGTTTATACTCAAAAGAAAGAAAGATGAGTAATAGAGTGTCTCAAGGATCAGTGTTGGCACCAATTCCATTCAATATAATTGTGCATGATATTGCCAAATGGATAGAAGGGAATTTTTCCTTTTTTTTGTAGACAATACAAATGTTTATAACAAAGTGAACACCGTGTAATTAAACTCTGGAATTCGTTGCCAGAGAATGTAGTAAAAGCAGTTAGCTTAGCAGGGTTTTAAAAAAGGTTTGGATGGCTTCCTAAAGGAAACGTCCCTACACCATTATTAAAATGGACTTGGGGAAAATCCATTGCTTATTTCTAGAACAGGCAGTATAAAATATATTGTACTTTTTTGGGATCTTGCCAGGTACTCGTGACCTGGATTGGCCACTGTTGGAAACAGGATGCTGGGCTTGATGGACCTTCGGTCTGTCCCAGTATGACAATTTTATTTATTTTTATTACATTTGTACCCCGCGCTTTCCCACTCATGGCAGGCTCAATGCGGCTTACATATTATATACAGGTACTTATTTGTACCTGGGACAATGGAGGGTTAAGTGACTTGCCCAGAGTCACAAGGAGCTGCCTGTGCCTGAAGTGGGAATTGAACTCAATTCCTCAGGGCCAGAGTCCACCACCCTAACCAATAGGCCACTCCTCCACAATACTTATGTACTTCTGTATTTATGCAGACAACAAACAGCACAATTTAAAAAATAGGAGCAGGGTTTAATGCTTGGCAGTGAACTTTCAAAGAAGTTGTATGTCATAAGAGGTGAGAGTCTGATGTGCAAGGATCAGGAGAGAGAACTTGGGGCGATACAGTATATATGGTTTATGATTTATTATGGGCTCCTTTTACTAAGGCACACTAACTATTAGCGCACGCTAAATGATAAGACACCCATTGTATTCCTATGGGCATTTTATCATTTAGTGCACGCTAATCATAAACTCATACTAAAATCAAATACCTTTTGGTATACTATACAAAAAAAAAATCTCCAACTGCGGACCTGGTATACTAAAGATTTTTTCAGATTCTAGGTTCTGTTTACTAAATCATTATTAGCATTTGCTTTAACATGCATTCGCAGCAAACATGAACCTGAAATAGCTACACAGTAAATGTTGGGGGAGATCCTGGCACTTTGAAGTGGCGACACAGAAAGCTTCATTGTAGAGCTGTGGCTCTACCATGAAATTAGTGTTCCAAACTATCATGGTTTGCTATAAACAAGGAGTAGGCAAATTACAATGGTGATGGTAATCTGCAGCTCATTGCAAAATGTCACATTTCCTTTCAGTGTCTGAGTGGCAATTGACTCAGAAACTGACAGGAAGGGTGACTTTAAAAAAAATGCTGCCCATATCTGCATCAATCCCCTTCTCCCTCCTCTCTGCCATTTACGCATGTTCCTGCCACCTCATTTGTGTTAGATGCACAATGCAGTTTAGTAAATAGGCCCCTCTAGGTCTTTAAGGGGCCCTTTTACTAAGCCATATAAGCATCTATGCGTGCCCAATGCACGCCAAAATGGAGTTACCGCCCGACTACTGTGTGGCCTTTGGGATAATTTCATTTTTGGCGTGCATCCGATATGCGCATCTGAAAAATATTTTAAAATTTTGGGCATGTATAACGGACGTTCGCCAAGTGACATTTGGCGCATGTAGGTCATTACTGCCCAGTTACCATGTGAGTCTTTACCTCTGGGTCAATGGCTGGTGGTAAAGTCTCAGACCCAAAATGGGCGTGCAGCAATTTTCATTTTGCCGCACGGCCATTTTCGACAAAAATAAAAAAGGCCTGTTTTACAGGCCCACCAAAAAAATGGATTGGCTTGCACCCAAACCCCACACGTACACTACTGCAAGGCATCTTTTAGCGTGCCTTTGTAAAAGGACCCCTAAGGGAAAGTCTAAATCAGTGAGGTCCAGTGTTTGTTTCATCATGCATTTCCAAAATTTGGTAGAAATGAAATCCATCATTTAAGTGAGATGCACTCCCTTAGTATTCCTACTGTCTATTATATCTTATTGTACAAATTATATATCAAAATCTAAGCTTTTAAAAAAACACTATCATTTTAAGAAGCCTTTTGAATGAAAAAACCTAGTGGTTCAAATGAATATACTTGAATGCTGGCAAAACAATTTGTATGCTGGCTTCAGTTCCCTTTCTTTGTTTTTCCCTCATCCCATGGGGCTCCTTCTCCAAGAATCAGCCTACACTAGTCTGGCAAGATGAGCTCTAGATTGACTGCTAATTACAACATTTATAATTCCCAACCTGCTTGCTGGCGCCAGTCTTCAAACTGCAGTCTCTTGAGCACACCCAAAGACATTTGCTGGCCTCTAGCTTTCTATGCTAATAAACTAGCTACATTCACGACTGCTAACAATCTTTGTATATTGCTTTATCTTGCTTTTTAAAAATAATAATAATAAAACCTTACACCTATTTGATTTTTGCCTGATGCATCTTAGGAATAAGCATGATCTATTTTATCTAGGTGCA
Source organism: Microcaecilia unicolor (assembly GCF_901765095.1). Lineage (NCBI taxonomy): Eukaryota > Metazoa > Chordata > Amphibia > Gymnophiona > Siphonopidae > Microcaecilia > Microcaecilia unicolor. Next base: position 79,542,635 of record NC_044036.1, read on the forward strand.
AAATGGCAGCACACATTCCTTGGAATTGCGAAGTATCCAAAAGGGATGGTTTTCCTGAAGCACTTGTTAGCCATATGAAGAAAACAAGATTATCACTGAAGCCTGGAAAATGAGGTCTTCTGGGGGAAAAAATCCCATACAATAGGAAGGATGTAATTATACATGATCATTGAAATGTCTTTTAGAGTGAAATCAGCAAGAAGATAAAAACAGTGTTTCCAGTGAGGAAGGTATTAATCTCCAGCACTTAAACAGCACCAGTTGCTAAAAATAAATAAATAAAGTCTCTGGTCTGCAGCAGTGCACATACTGATGGAGTTGCATTTCAAAGAGTGGATTTGACTCCTACTGTGAGAAGAAACCTGTAACTTCCAGCTGTAGCTATTGTGTGAAGATGTGTTTTCTCTTTTTCATTTTTTAGTCAGCACTGCACATTGCTACAATTAAAATCCTGGATTTTTGAACAAAGCATTTATTAAATTTAAAATCAAATTGAAATTCAGATGCATATTATAACATAAAGACAGCCCTCCCCCCACCAATATTAAGAGGTACTTACTGCGAGCATCTGCGAGAGGTCATAACAGCCATTTTTTTCAGGCAACTGCAAGGGGCAGGAGTGAGTGGGCTTTGCTCCTGCCCCATCACCTCCAGAAGGCCTATCTAGACTTGGGGGGGGGGGGGATTGAGGATGTTCCAGGGGGATGGGGGGTTGTGCCTATTGTGGACTGGGGGGAGGAGGAAGGGAAGGAGGGGCTACAACAGGGGCAGGAAGTAGATAATAGTGGTGTGCAGGAGTGGAAGAGTGGCCTAGTGGTTAGAGTGGCTTAGTGGCCTAGCGGTTAGACTGGTGGACTTTGGTCCTGGGGAACTGGGTTCAATTCCCACTGCACGCACAGGCAGCTCCTTGTGACTCTGGGCAAGTCACTTAACCCTCCATTGCCCCAGGTACAAATAAGTACCTAAGCCGCATTGAGCCAGCCATGAGTGGGAAAGCGCGGAGTACAAATAAAAAAAAATAATAGGGAGTAAAACAAAACAAATTATGCGGGTCATAGCCAATATTCAGCCAGGCCTTCATAACTGTCTTATG